>NC_063240.1:2460000-2767500 GCF_020740725.1 Corvus hawaiiensis | reverse complement strand
CTCCCACCGGCCTGGCCAGGGCCACCCAGGAGGCGAAGGCCAGGACCACCAGGATGCCCACAAAGTAAGTCAGCTGGGATGGGGACAGGCAGAGGGAGAGGGGGGAGTTCAGACATCAGCTGGCACTCGGTGAGGGAGGAGCAAGCAGGGGGACCAGCACTGCCCAGGACCCATGAGGGACAGCCCTGGCTCTGTCCACGGTGTAGTTAAACAAGGAGACCCCAAAAGCAGGTCCTTGCTGTGCTCCAGGCTGTTCTGCAGCCCAAGGGTTGAGCCCCAGGCAGAGTTGTGGGAGAGTGTCTGTGAGGGCAGGGGACACTCCACTGCCACCCAACAGCACAGAGGGGACACACTGCAGGGTCCCTCCTGCTGGCACTGCAGACTGTGTGCCCACCCAGGCCAGTGTAGCCAGACCCCCATCTGCCCCTACCACAGGGCTCTGCAGCCCAGTCAGGCCTGCAAGGGACATGGTAACTCTGGGCCAGCATTGCCTTCCCCAGCCCCAGGGATGTGCAGGACAGGCCCCCGCCCCCATCCCTGCCCACCACTCCCAGTCCCAGTGGGACCCATGCTGCAGTGGGTGGTTGCTGGCAGAGAGTCCATGAGGGGTCCCTCCTCTCCAGCTCAGGTGTGCCAGGAGCTCTGCTCACAGCCAGGATTTGGCCCCTGGGCCTCTCCTGGGGTCAAACTCCAGCCTCTCCAGCACCCTGGACTCACATTCCGACCGATCCATTTGTTCACAGGCTTCATGAGGAATGAGGAGAGGAACCCACTGACGTACATCACTAGGGGAATGGTGGCAATGTACTTCTGCAAGGGACAAGGACAGGGAGGAGATGAGCCCCAGGCCATATCAGGACACTTGTCCACGTGTCCCTGCCCTGCACCCACCTTGGAGAGCAGCAGCGAGTTGGTCAGGTACATGGCGATGTAGGTCTGGGACAGGTTGACGATGAGGCGGGTGGCCATGTAAAGCACCGCGACCTGTGAGGGGCAGGGCCAGGGCATCACCACTCAGCCCGTGGGAAGGACTTTCCCTGCCCAGCTGTCACGGCACAGGTGCCCACCAGGAAGGGGATGGCCCCTCTGAGGTGGTGGATGGGTGCCCAAAACAGCCCCCCTCTCCATCCCCACCCGCACCTGGGCAAGTCCCTTGCCTGCAGGACATCCAGGGTGCCCAGGCAGGGCAGCAGCCCAGGCCAGGGGAGTCCCGCCCAGCCGTACCTGGTAGAAGGAGGGCTCCAGCAGCCAGTCCTTCCAGAGCAGCAAGGGGCCTGGGGGTTCCTTGTGCAGCAGCGGGGTGCTCTCCTCTGGCTCGAGCCGCACCCTTGGTGGGTATGGCTTCTCCTTGGTGCCCAGGTGGAAGATGAGGGAGAACACGGCCCCCAGCCCCACCACGATGAGGGCCAAGTTCTGGTGAGGCAGTGGGGGTGAGCACAGCAGTGGGGGCAGCCCATCATCAGCCCCCCAGCAGTCTGGAGGGTAAGAAGGGGTTCCCAAACTCCAGGGAGGGCTCAGCGTGGCTCTTGCCCAGTTGGTGAGGTTTTAGGGCACTGCCCCCTGACTCCCTCCAGTACCTCCCCAGCTGAGCCATGGGAAGAGGGAACCCCAGGGACTGTGCCCTGTCACTCACCCGAAACACGGGGATGTCCTGGGGGCCCAGGTGCTCCATGTGGTCGGGCTGGTCCGTCTGGAAGTTCAGCAGGAGCCAGGTCAGGCCATAGACAGTGATGTTGGCCATGACGGTGAAGGCATACCTGAGGGGAAGGAAACCTCAGGGTGATGCAGAGGGACAAACACAGGGACAGCACAGCAGGGCAGCTCGGCCCATGGCTGCCCTCCAAGCCAAATGTGCTACAGCCTCTGCACCCCAGTGCCACGGCTGAGGCGACACCTCTGCGGGCACGAGGCACCTGGCCAGGCATCAGCCTTACTGGTGCAACTCCCAGTGTGCCCAGTCCAAGTGTTGGGACTTCACTGGGAGGAAACCAAGATCCCTACAGGTCAGTCTGTTCCCCTTCCAGCCACAGCTCACCTCTGCTTCAAGGATGCCATGAGCTGCCTGATCTGGTACCCCCAGAGTGGGACCACTTGGCCCCACAGTTACCCCACATCCTCCCTGCTCACCCTGCTCCATGGGATAAACACCCCATCTCACATCCTGATCCTGACAGAGATGAGCCAAGTGCACTGCCCACCTGGCCCTGGGGACATCTCACCTCCAGAACAGTCCCCACAGCCATGTCCAGCTCTCCCCAAGGGCATCTGGGAGGAACAGTCCCTTCGCTGAATGCCACCCCCAGTTCCCAAAGGAGAAGTGTCCCCAGCCCAGGAAGTGTCCCACAGGCTGCATCACTGACATCCCTGGCATCAAGACACTCCCTCCTGGCACCAAAGGCTTTGGGCCACCAACCCAGGACCAGTGTCCTTTGGCACATCCCACAGGACACTCACATGGCCCAGTCCTCGTCCTGCCATGCCAAGGTCTCCGGTGTGCCACAGCACCCAGGGACCTCCTGTCACACAGCAGTGGGACCCAGCATGGGCAGGGCAGCTCCCCCAGCCCCAGGGGACTCTCAGGTGTGGCTGTGCTCACCTGAAAGCCGTGAGCTCCACCTTCCCATGGTCACTGCTCACCAGCTCGGGGATGAGGGCCAGGTGGGACACCTGTGTGGCCGCCCAGCCAAACTGGAAGATGACGATGAAGGGGAGGTAGTAGATGAAGGCTGCCCACTGTGGAGTGCTCTCCCTGCAGGCCAGGCAGGGGCTAAAGACAAAGGGAAAGGACACGAGGACACAGGTGGTGCCTGGGGAGAGAGCGGAGCAGTGAGAAGCTGCACACCTGGCTGGGACTCCAATGTGACACAGACAGCCCTCTCCAGGACAGGTTCTACCCCGGAGCTGGGGAGGGAGGTCGGCCCCTTCCCCAGCCAGCTGAGACACGTGGAGCTCCAGACACCCCCTCAGCCCATCCTGCACAGGGAATGTCCTTCCCTCTGGCACCCAGCACAGACAGGCACCCCCCAGTCAAGGTGCTTCCCCAACACAGTGCTGGCACTGCTCTGTCCTCTCAAGACATCATGACAGACCCTCACTGTCACACCCACAGCCACCAAGAGGTTCTCGCTGTCCCCAGGTGCAGATAACCAGTCAGATAACCCCTCCCTGCTGCCTGGCCATGGTGATATGGCACCCCTAGGCTGGGAGAGCTCTGGGTGTCCCATGGGTACTGGCACCCCATCTGTCTCCACGTCTCCCCTCCCGTGGGGCTGGCAGAGTGGGGCTGGCAGAGAGAGTCATGCTTCTGCCACACTCACGGACATCACCCGCTGCATGACAGGGTGACACAGAGCCATGGGGGGCTCCGGGAAGGCCCTGCTGAGTCAGGGACACCAGAGCCAGGCTCCTCCCTCTTCTGTAGTGTGACAGCATGGGGACGCAGCCTGGGGACGCAGCATGGGGACGCTGTGGGTAGGGCAGACAGGCCAGCCTGGCCTCTCCCTCCCGTTTCCCAAAGTTACAGAGTTTATCTGCTAAGCGGCTCCACAGGCCCCCAGGCCCCGATGCAGAGCCTGGTGCCCTGTCCCACATGTCCCCTGGTACTGTCCTACATGTCCCCAGCTTCTCTGCATGCTGATGAAGAGCTGTTCCTGCAGCTGAGGGGAACCTGCTTTGCCAGGTCCCCAAAGTATACTCTCCACTTTGCAAGAACCTCTCTTCCTCATGAGTGATTCTTCTTCCTCCCACCCATGAAGGGCAATTCCTCCTCCTCTTGCTCCCACATGGCACAGCCATGCAGGACCAGGGCAGCGCCAAGTGCAGCGCCAAGGGCAGCAGTGACAATCCCAGCCCAGCCCCATCCATCCCACCAAGGGGTGCTGGGTCCCCACATTGGCTCACAGTCGGCTTTGGTGCTCCAGGAGCTCCAAAGGACAGGGAACTCGGGCACACGTGGTGCCTCTGCCCCAGACAAACCACAGGCATGGGAAAGTCCACGAAGGCTCAAACCAGCCCAGATCCTCTCTGTTCCCTGGGTCTTAACTGGGCCCAGATGAGGGGTGAGGGTCCCAGGGCCCCACAGGGTCAGGCTCTGCAGCCCCCTGAGGGCTGTGAGGGCTCCCAGGGGAGCACTGGGGCAGGGGCTGTGGGACCTCCAGGGCTGCTCCTGTGCCCACCCATGAACCATCGCCACCAGCACAACCACAGGAGTGTCACCTCCTCCTCGTGGCCCCCCGGGACAGGCAGTGCCCACCACCAGGGTCATCCCACCTGGCCACCCCACAGAGCTGTGCCCCTCTGGCACCCCAACACCCATGTACCCCAAGTGCCCAGGACTGGCTGCACTGAGTCAGAGGGGTCCTGGGGACCCCCTGCTCTCCCGAGTGGGGCCATGGGACCCCCCCAAGACCATCCTGCCCACCCCTGCAGCACCCCAGGGCAGGCAGAGGCCCGGGTTCTCATCGCTGGCCCCGCGGGGCACGGGAATGCCAGGCTGCTCGGCACAGGCGCCTGGGGCAGGGATTTTGGGACAGCACTGCCAGACAGGCTCAGACAGGCATCAAAGAGACGCTCACCCTTCCTCCCCACTGTGACAGGAAGCTGGACCCCAAAAAAGAGCTGGCGATCAGACGGGGAGATCCGGGACCGCCTGTGGGAATACCCGGAACCGCGGCCGCGGCGAGGAGATGTCACCGATAGCAACTCGTGGTGTGTCCCCCGCCCCGAGGCTGCGGTTTCACAACGTTTCCTCTGATCTGATCACGGGTTTGCCACCGGACGAGACACCCCGGTCCCACACGACACCCCTCGCTGCAGCGTGATCGAGCGAGCCGAGCGGCCCCGGCACAGCTGGCTCCGGTGGGTTTGCCGCCACCACTGGTCACTCTGTGGTCAGCCAAGGTGGGCACTGGGCTTCCTTGGGAATAACCCACGCTCCAGCCTGGGAAACAGCCTGCATCTCTGCTCCAGCCCCTATCCCTCTCCAGCCGCCATCCCTGCTGGGCTGTGCTCTGCTCCTGCAGCCCCCGTGCAGGGCCTGAGTTAGGACTTCCCCTCTGTGCTCCCGGGCAGCACCCGGCTGGAGCAGGGGGACGGAACAGCTCCGGCCACTTCCCTAAATATAGGGCGCCGGTGCGGCTGACACTGGGCCAGGGGTGAACCTGCCCCCTCAGCACTCTCCCTGACTCACCAAGCCAAGCTCCGGCGAGGTCAGACACTTTATCAGGCTGCTGTTGGGTTGCACGAAGTGGTTGGTCGAGATAAATTTGGGATCAAGATAAGAGCACCCACACTACAACCGTCCTCGCTCGGCGCGGGTTTGCTCCGGGTGAGGCAACACCCGGTTGTTAACGAAGGTTGTTATCAATGGCTATTTCTTCCATTAACTGCCCAGTCCCCAGTGCCAGCTAAGCAGGATGTGCAGGCTCCTGCACCACTCACAGCACCAAGGACCCCTCTTCAGGCCATGCTGTCCCTTCAGAGAGGGACCAAGGACCCCTCTCCTCCCCACACTGCTCTCCATGTCACATTGTCCCCTCAGAGAGGGACCCCGCCAGATGGGTCCCCACCAGCCCCTGGACTCCGTTGAACTTTTTGACCCAGGGCACAATACAAGACGAACCTGTAAATAATTCCCGTGAGCCAGAGCCTCCTGTGCATCCCATGGCCATACCCCACTGCTGGCCCCCGGGGTGCCCAGCCCCAGCACAGCCAAGGGCCCCACGCTGCACGGTCCCCCCTGGGGACACCAAGAGCTGCTCAGGAAGCACCTGGGCTTTTGGGAGCCCAGATTTTACTGCTGGTCTTGGTTTTGCTACCGCTCCAAGGTCTGAGCACGTGGCTCTCACCCCAGCTCGCTGCCACTCACGCGCAAAGCCCTCGGGGCAGCGGGGAGCCCCCGGGGTGGGATGGTGCCCAGGCAGGACAGGGACACCATGGTGCCCCTTCCCCATCCAGCCTCAGCATCCTGCTGTCCCCTACACATGGAACACCTCTGTCCCCACTTCGCTGCCGCAGGGGATCCCAGAAAGGCACCTCCCAGGCTATCCCCTCCTCACAGAGTAGCCCAGTCCCATCTCCTGTCACCCAGGGCACTGCCAATGCACCAGAGCCCCTTCACCCTCCACCAGGCACCCCAAAAGCCCCAAGCGCAGCCCCCCCTTCCGTGGAGAGGCTGCTCCCTTCCACCCCAGGGCACACAATTCTGCTCAGCCCTGGGGCTGCCCCTCTCCAGCTGGAGGGACCCTGTCCCCACCTCACTGCCACATGACGGTCCCCCTCCCCAGAAAGGCTCCCACATCTTCAGGGAGACCTCCACACCACAAAGCACCCTGGTTCCTCCCTGATCCAGGGAATCCCCAAGGCTGATCCCCCCTGACCCAGAAAGGCACCCTTGGTCTCATTCCCCCTCTTCCAGGGCACCCCAGAAAGGTACCCTGGGGCTGATCCTGTACCCCAGAGGTACCACCCCAGAGGGCCACCCACATCCACCCAGCAGAGCTGCTTGGGGCCAACCCCCTCCAGCCAGCATCCCCCAGCAAACCCTTCCCAGCTGTACCCCACCCTGGGCACCCTAGAAAGGTTCCCCGAAGCTCATCCTTCTCTTCTTAGGGCATCCCAGAAAGGTTCTCCTGGGTAGCTCCCACTCAGGGCACTTCAGAAAGGCTCCTTGGGGCCACCCTTACCCCTTCTGGGCACCCCAGCAGGGTGTCTCCCACCCTGGGCATCCCAGAAAAGCTCCCCCAGGGTCACCCATTTTCACACATCACCTTGTATAGGCACCTCAGTCCACGCCCTCAGGGTACCCCAGAAAGGCCCCTCCAGAGCCATCCTTAGATGCATCCATTTAGAGCATCCCAGAAAGGCTCACCCAGGTGACCCCAAACCCAGAGCACCCCAAAAAGTCTCCCTCACAGCCACACTCTTCCCCTCCCCCAACCAAAGCCCCTCGGGGTTACCCATCTCTTATCTTTGGCACCCCAGCAGTGTGTCCCACCCATGGCACTCCAGAAAGGCTCCCTTGTGTGGCCCCCAACCCAGGCACCCCAAAAAGGCTCCCCATGGCCATTCATCTCCATCCAGGCCACCCCAGAAAGGCTACCCCGGGGCCACCCATTTTCACCCAAGACACCTTGGATAGGTACCCTTCCTTGGGCCACCCCTTTCCAGGCACCCCAGAAAGGCTCCCCTACGTGTCCTTCAACACAGAACAACACAGTAGGGTCCCGCAGGGCCGTCCCTCTCCACTTAGAGCATCCTAGAAGGGCTCTACTGGATGTCCCCCAACACTGACACCCCAGGAAGTCTCCCCAGGGCCACCCATCTCCACCCACGGCACCCCAGAAAGGCTCCCCCGGGGCCATCCCTCTTCACTTAGAGCATCCCAGAAAGGCTCGCCTGGATGTTCCCCAACACAGCCACACAGAAAAGCTCCCCCGGGCCATCTCTCTTCAATTAGAGCATCCCAGCAAAGCTCCCCCCTCAGATGTCGCCCACTCAGGACACCCCAGAAAGGCTCCCCTGGGGCCATCCCTCTTCAATTAGAGCATCTCAGAAAGGCTCCCCCGGGTGTCCTCCACCCAGAGCACCCCAGCAAAGCCCTCCAGGGTCACCGCCCTCCACCCCGGGCACCCCAGAAAGGCTCTCCCCGGGTCACCCCTCTCCACCCAGCTCCCCCCATCAAAGCTCCCGGTCCCCCGCACCCCCCGTCCAGATGTCCCCGGTCCCTCCGGTGCCCCGCACCCACCGGCCAGGTGCCAGCCCTTCCTGCGCCCGTAGCGGCCGCAGCCGTGGGCTCGGTCGGCCTCGAAGCCGAGCAGGGGCGTGCAGAGCCCGTCGGCCGCCTGCCCGGCGAGCAGCAGCGCGCCAGCCGCGCCGTGCCCGTAGCCCAGCACGGCGTGCAGGAAGGGCAGCAGGTAGGTGAACCACAGCGCCGAGCACGCGTCGTTCAGGAAGTGCCCGCACGCGAAGCTGAGCCGCGCCCGCAGCGGCAGCGCCGGGCCCGGGGCCGCCGGGGACTGCGGGGACTCCGCCATGGCCCGGCCGGAGCCCGCGGGGACAGCAGCGGGACGGGCCCGGCGGGAGGGACCGGCAGGGAATGGGAGGGAGGGAATGGGAGGGGACAGGGAGGGACAGGGAGGGACCGGCCGAGACCGGTGACCCCCCCCGGGGCCGCCGCGTCCTGGGCGGGGAGAGCGGGGGGTGACCCGGGCGGGGGGGAGGCGGCAGCGGGTGAGCGCCCCGTGACACCAGTGCTGTCCCCACACCGCTCCCAGTGACTCCGCTGCTGTCCCCGCACTGCTCCCAGACACAGCAGTACCGCCACACTGCTCCCAGTCGCATCAGTGCTGCCCCACACCGTTCCCAGTCCCCACACCGTTCTCAGTCACACCAGCAGTGGCCCTATACCAGTACCACGATACTGCTCCCGGTCACACCAGTGCTGTCCCCATACTACTCCCGATCAGACCAGTAATGTCCCCATACTGCTCCCAGTCGCCCAGTAACGGCCCTGTACTGCTCGCAGTCACAGCAGTGCTGTCCCCGCAGTGATCCCAGTATTATTCCCACACGTCTTCCAGTTGCTCCTGTCCTGCCTGCAACAGTCCCACAGACCCCAGTACCCTCACACTGCTCCCAGTCACACCAGTGCTGTCTGTAACAGTCCCAGCCACCCCGTTACCCACACAAGGGAATGTCCCAGTCACTCCAGTACCCCCACACTGCTCCCAGTGACCCCAGTACCCACCCAAGCAGGGGGTCCCCATGCTGTCAGTAGGCACCCCAGAATTCCAGTGACACCAGTACACCCACACTGCTCCCAGTAACCCTGGTATTCAAGCAAGGCGTCCTCATGATGCCAGCAGTTGCCTGAGTTCCAGTGATCCCAATACACCATCACACTGCTCCCAGTCACCCCAATATCCCAGTATGCACTAAGTGGGGAGTGTCAGACTACAGGAGTGAGGGTACAGGGATTTGTGGGCACTGGAACCAGTCAGATGGGAGTCACTGGGACACTGGGATGACTACAGATATCGTGGGGAGCCCTTGCTTGGATGGGCACTGGGGTCAGTAGGAGCTGAGGGGGCGGGTACTGGGGTGACTGGGACCTTCTGGGTAATGGTGTGTCTGGGGCCATTATGGGCTGTACTGGAGTGGTTGGGGACACTGTGGAGGGAGTACTGGGGTCACTGGGACTCTGGGGTGGCTCCTGGAGTCGCAGGACACCCCCTCTTGGGTGAATACTGGTGTCACTGGGAGTAGTGTGGGCATACTTGGGCAACTGGGACCTCCTCTTGAGTAGGTACTGGTGTGACTGGGACCAGTACGAGTAGTACTGGGGGCACTGGGACCCTCTTGAGAAGAGTATTAGGGTCACTGAGACTCTGTGGTGACTACAGGCACCAGGGGGATCCCCAACAGTGTGAATACTGGAGACACTGGGAGCAGACTGGAGGTCGTGGGGGACCTCCCCTTGTGTATTTAATGGAGTGACTGGGACCAGTATGGGCTGTACTGGGGTGACAGGAAACAGTGTTGGGGGAGTATTGGGGTCACTGGGAGCAGTGTTGGAGGAGTACTGGGGTCCCTGGGACTCTGGGATAACTACTGGTGTCATGGGAACCCCCTGCTGGGTGGGTACTGGGGCTGCTGGGAGCGGTGGGGGAGGGTAACTGAATCAGTGGATCAGCGCTGCGGTGGGCACTGAGGATACTGGGAGCGATGGGAAGGTACTGGGGTCACTGGAATGGGTCGGTGGCGGTGGGACCCCGCCGTGACGTTGCCCCTTTAAGGCGCTGCCCACAGCGGGCCGCTGGCGGTGCGTCCCCACCTCTTTGTCGGTGCCCCTTTAAGGCGCTGCCCTCCCCACAACACTTCCTCGTCCCCAAGCTGGCTGCTGATTGGTCGGGCTGCCGGCCGCGCGCGCGCGCCGCACCCGCCGGCCCCGCCCTCCCTTCCGCCGCTTCCCTCTGACGTCATCACATCCAGCCAATCCGCGTGGGGCCGCGCTCAACGAGTCGGCGCCGAGCGGCCAATCGAGGGCGGCGCGGCCGGAGCCTCGTTTGCATAATAATAGAGGGGCGTGGTCAGGTGAGCGGCGGCGGCGGCGGGTCCGGACGGGCGATTCCATGGGGGTTTCCATGGGGGGATCCGATGGGGGGCTGGGGGGGGATCGCGGATAGAGGGCGAGGTGTGGGGGCGAGCCCGCTGGGGCGCCGCGGTGGGACCCCAGGAGGGAGGGCGAGAGGCGGAGGGCCGGCGAGGGGGTACCGGGGGGCACTGGGGATGCGAGGGGGTGCGCAGTGTTACGGGGATGAACCTGTTGGGGCTGCGATGGGTCTCGGGGGGGATTTCTGCAGGGGAGGGCCCAGGGGACGCTGGGGATCGCGGGTGGGAGGGGGACGAGGGGAACGAGCCCGTGGCGGCAGCGATGGCACCCCCAGGGAGGGGGGGGGGGGGGGGGGTCAGTGGGAGCGGGCCGGAGCTCGTGCCCGGGCCCTGGGGGCTGTGGGGGGTGGAGAGGCCAGTGAGGGACTGGCTGGGGGAGGAGAGGCCATTCGGGGAGGGGTCCTGTGATTTACCCACGAGAGAGACACCTCCGAGGGCGGCTTCGGCAGGGGAACACCGGTGGGCACCGCCAGCCCGATGGCGGTGCGAGCTGGGCTCTGTCCGCAGGGTGCTGAGCGAGACCCCCGCCCATGGCCCACAGCACCAAGCAGCCGCCCGCCGCCCTGCTGTAAGTGCCACCACCTGCCACAACCTCCTCCGGCCGCCCTGCCCTGTGTCAGTGCCCCTGGGGAAAGAGCAGCAGAAACTGCCCCCCTTCCGAGCCTTGGGGTGCTCTGTGTGTGTTGGGGAGGGATTGTCCCGCTCTGCTCTGCACTGGGGCAGCCTCACCTCCAGTGCTGGGGGCACTCTGGGCACCACAAGATCAGAAGGGTCCAAAGCTGTTGGAGAGTATCCAAAGGAGGGACACGGAGCTGGGGAAGGGTCTGAGGAGCGGCTGAGGGCACTTGGCTCGTTCAGCTGCAGCAGAGGAGACTGAGGGGAGGCTCCTGGGGGCTGCAGCTCCTCCCGAGGGGAGGCGGAGGGGCAGGGGCTGAGCTCTGCTCTGGGACAGGGACAGGAGCCCAGGGAACGGCTGGAGCTGGGTCAGGGCTGGGCATGGAGCTCAGGGAAAGGTTCTTCCCCCCGAGGCTGCTGGGCACTGCCCGGGCTCCCCAGGGAATGGGCCCGGCCCCGAGGCTGCCAGAGCTGCAGGAGCGTTTGGACAGCGCTCTCAGGGATGCCCAGGCTGGGGTTGTTGGGGTGTCTGTGCAGGGCCAGGGGCTGCACTGATGATCCCGAGGGTCCCTTCTAACTCAGGATATTTCAGGATTCTCTGATTCTAAGCATCTTGGGAGATCAGAACCAGTGAGGGCTGAATTCCTGTGGGATTTGTGCTGTCCTGAGCTGGCCTTGGCCCTTCTGGCACGGGGGAGGGGGGGTGGACGGATGGGGAAGTGCCTCAGAGGTGGAGGGAGATGGATTCCAGAGCAAACTGGCTGAGGAGGAATCTTGCCTGAGATAACTTTACTTTATAAAGCATCCTTAGGCATGCAAGGAATCCGGATCACAAGGGGGGAGGGTGATCCGTCTGATGCTGGAGGGTGTTGATGTGTTCCTGGCGAACATGATGATGCTGTGGACATCACTGGGAACATTACTCTTGGAACTGATAAAGCCAAAGGCTGGCCATGATTCTGCACAGCCTTGAAGTGTTCTTTTCCCCCATGAGCTGGAAGAAGAGGTGGTCTCACACCTTTCTGTAGGCTTTTTTGTGAGTGTGGCTACTGGCTGGCCTCTGATTCCAGTGGAGGGACTCGTCCCACCTTGTCTGCAAGGGCCGGTGCAGTGGCAGCCTCTGCTGGGGGCTCACGGAAGGGGCCCCCTGAATTAACTGCAAGGATGGCTTGTCTGGGTGAGAAATGGGGTCTCTGCAGGGATTGGGGTGTGCTCCAGCTACGTCATGTGGCAAACACAAGGGAAATTCCAAGGTGCATTCTGAGCAGGTTGGGATTGCTGTGGCTTTTGGCACGTCTGTGCCGGGGCTTGTGTTTGGCCCCAGGCTGGTTCCCAAGTCTGGGGACCTGGTCAGAACCCAAGCAAGCATCATTTGGTGATACTCTGGAGCCCTTTGTGGCTCCCCTGATGTGGTGAAGACATTTCCAGCAGAGCAGGAGCTGCCTTGAGCACCCGGGAGTGTGAATGGGACAGGGCTGGTGTGGAGGAGGTGCCGGGGAGGCTTGGGGAGCCCCAGGGTGATGCTGTGGTGGAACAGGGAGGCTCTACCCACCCAGTGTGGTACCCGTGGGTGCCCAGTGGGGCAGGGAGGCTCTGCCTGAGGCAGCTGCTGATCTGTAAAGCCGTGGCAGTGACCTGGGGAGCGGGGCTGGGCCCCGCACTGCGGCCGCTCGAGGTGTCGGGGAGGTGTCACAGACAGCACGAACCTGCCGGGGTGGTTGTGGCCAGAGCAGGTCGAGCCGGCGTCCTGCCCTCACCCTCTGCCTCCAGGGTTCCTTGGGTGTGGGTGATGCTTCCAGGGGGTGCCTCTGGAGCCAGGATCCAAACCCCTGCGGCTCCTCCTCCCTTGCAGAGTCCCTTGGGACTCCCCACCAAGGTGTGACCCAAGCCCAGGTGACAGGCAGGGATGTGACTGTTGATGTTACCTGACTCCAAGAGCCAACCCCCTTCCAAATGTCCCTGACGAGGAGTCCCAGTGCTGCCACCAGACCTCAGGGCCCTGCTCACCCAGTGCTGGGCTCTGCTCCAGTGCCATCGCTCTGCTGTAGCCTCCCCTCATGGGAACAGGGGCTCCATGGCCGGTGCCGGGTTTGGGGCTGTTTGAGTCGGGGCATTTGGGGGAGCCAGTGAGTGCGAGGTCGCACTGCTGGGGGATGTGTCACTGTTGGTCCCCATGGTGTCCCAGCCCTCTCTGATAGTGCTCTCTGGCTGCAGACATGCCACGGGCAAGGCTCAGCATGGGAACTTCCTGGTGGCCATCAAGCAGGAGAAGGGAGAGTCGGCGCGGGTGGGCGGTGAGAAGCCAGAGGAGGAGGTGAGTCCCGGAGCCCGTGTCCCTTCTCACATGATTCCTGGGAGTGGGGCCCAAGGTGCCTGGCCTGGGGCTGTCCCTGTCCCTCCGCTTGCCCTGCAGCAGCCCAGGTGAGTCTGTGGCTGTGGCCATGGGCCAAGGAAGGGCTCAGACTTTCCCTTGAGGGCTGTGTGGCGCAGGTGGGTCTGGGGGCTTCTCCCATGTCCCACTGATGTGATGGCTCTGATCCTTGACGGGCTGTCCCTTCCCCATGGGTGCCAGCCGGTGAAGAAGAGGGGCTGGCCCAAGGGCAAGAAGAGGAAGAAGATCCTTCCCAACGGCCCCAAAGCCCCCGTGACGGGCTACGTGCGCTTCCTGAACGAGCGGCGCGAGCAGATCCGCACGCAGCATCCCGACCTGCCCTTCCCGGAGATCACTAAGATGCTGGGAGCAGAGTGGAGCAAACTGCAGCTCTCGGAGAAGCAGGTACTGGCTCCCAGGAGAGACCCCCGAGGCTGGGCAGCTTCAGAGCCTGCTCCCCGAACCCCTGAGCTTGCTCCAGGGAAGTTGTTGGGCCCAGTGCTCGGGAGTGAGAGCTGGGCAGGGAGGGGTCAGCAGCTCCCGGCAGCCTGGGTTGGGCCAGGCTGAGGCCCCTCTGTGCCCTGCCACAGCGGTACCTGGATGAAGCGGAGCGGGAGAAGCAGCAGTACATGAAGGAGCTGCGGGAATATCAGCAGTCAGAGGCCTACAAAATGTGCACGGAGAAGATCCAGGAGAAAAAGATCAAGAAAGGTGGGTTGTGGGAGCAATGGCTACCAGGATCCAGCCAGGTGCTGTCAGAGCCTTTCGGGGACACGAGGCCGGCCCCCGGGGTGACCTCCTTCCTCCCCTGCAGAGGACGTGGGCGCAGTGGCCGTGAACACCCTACTCAACGGACACCCGCACAAGGTAAGGCCCTGTCAGGTCTGCCTGTGTGGGGGGAAACTGAGGCACGTGGCACTGCTGGGCTGGCTGCAGGTGTGGGTGGGCAGAGAGAGTTCCGGGGCTGTGAGTCCCAGGTTTCTGGAGGGGTGGGAGGCAGAGCATAGCCGTCCTCCCTTCCCGCTTGCCAGGTGGGGCCAGCCCTCACCCTGTCCCAGTGCCTTCATCAGCCTGGCCCCAAGGTGTTGGGGTCCCCTCTGGTGGGCTCAGCCCTGCCCAACCCCTCCCTCTTGTCCCTCAGGCTGGCGAGTGCAGTGACACCTTTTCCACCTTCGATGTGCCCATCTTCACTGAGGAGTTCTTGGACCAAAACAAAGGTAGGGGCTGTGGAAGGTCCCTGGGGAGCCCGGATGGAGGGACCCCGTGGCTGGAACGGGGTTTGGGTTTGGAAGAGGGAGGTTGGGGTCTGTCCCTGCGGACACGGCGCTGTCCCGGCAGCCCGGGAGGCCGAGCTGCGGCGCCTGCGCAAGATGAACACGGAGTTCGAGGAGCAGAACGCCATCCTGCAGAAGCACACGGAGAGCATGAACTGCGCCAAGGAGAAGCTGGAGCAGGAGCTGGCGCAGGAGGAGCGGCAGACCCTGGCCCTGCAGCAGCAGCTGCAGTCCGTGCGGCAGGCCCTCACTGCCAGCTTCGCCTCCCTGCCCATCCCCGGTGAGTTGGGGGCAGCCGTGGGGGCCCCCGGCTGCTGGGACCCTTGCCTGGGCAGAGGGGCACTGAGGGGTCCCCCCATCCCATGCAGGGAAGCACGGTGGGGCAGTGGGGTGCTGGTAAGTGCCCATCTGCTGCTGGGGTGGGATCCTGCAGCACTTGGGAGGCTTTCCAGGAAGCCCAGGGATGTGACAGCCAGCTGGCTTCCCTGTCCTGGGCCGGGGCAGGCTGGGATCCTCTTTCTCTGGAGCCACACTCACAGCTGCACCCCAGATTAGCCCAAATCCATGTGTTCCTGGGCTTGTGCCAGTGCAGGAGGTGGCACCTGGTGCTGGGGTCCCTTCTGCAGTCCCCAGTGCATGGGCAGGGTTGGGTGGGGACCTGCTGGCCCTGCTCACTGGGCTGTCACCTCACAGGAACTGGGGAGACGCCCACGCTGAGCACCCTGGACTTCTACATGGCCAAACTGCACAGTGCCATTGAGAGCAACCCCCTGCAGCACGAGCCGCTGGTGCTGCGTGTCAAGGAGATCCTGTCCCGGATCGCCAGGTGAGCGCAGGGCTGGGACTGTGGCATGGGTGTCCCCATGGGACTGCGGGGTTGACCTTGAGCCAGTGGTGATGGGAGCTGAGCAGGGAAGGTGTGGACAGAGATGGACTTGGAGCTGCTCCAGGGAGCTGTGGGAGAGGGAAGCCCAGTCCCTGATTCAGGAGGTGTCCCCATGTCTGAAGATGCTGATCTGCTGGAGCCAGTCCAGAGGAGGCCACGGAGCTGCTGCAGGGCTGGAGCCCCTCTGCTCTGGAGCCAGGCTGGGAGAGCTGGGGGTGCTCACCTGGAGAGGAGAAGGCTCCAGGGAGAGCTCCGAGCCCCTTGCAGGGCCTAAAGGGGCTCCAGGAGAGCTGCAGAGGGACTGGGGCCAAGGGCTGGAGGGCCAGGACCCAGGGAATGGCTTCCCAGTGCCAGAGGGCAGGGCTGGATGGGATCTTGGGCAGGAATTGTTCCCTGGGAGGGTGGGCAGGCCCTGGCCCAGGGTGCCCAGAGCAGCTGGGGCTGCCCCTGGATCCCTGGCAGTGCCCAAGGCCAGGCTGGACATTGGGGCTTGGAGCAGCCTGGGACAGCGGGAGGTGTCCCTGCCCATGGCAGGGGGAGGAGCTGGATGAGCTTTAAGATCCTTTCCAGTGCAAACCATTGTGGGATTCTGTGACTCAGCCACTCTTTTCTCCCTCCTCAGTGAACACTTGTGAGAGGACCAGTCCTTCCAGACCCTGGGCCTGGCTGGACCCCGGGGCTGTCCCTTGGAGCTCACTCAAGGGACAGTCTCTGCAGGGGGTCTGGCTGCTCCCCCTGCCCCTCGCACCTTCCTGCAGCTGGGACCCCCCAGCCCGGAGCGCCCGACCCATGGCCGCAGCAGCTCCGGGAACCTCGAGCTCCGGGGGACGAGCGGTGACAGGGCTGAGAGCCCGGCTGGGGCAGCGCT
The DNA here is from genome assembly GCF_020740725.1 of Corvus hawaiiensis. Lineage (NCBI taxonomy): Eukaryota > Metazoa > Chordata > Aves > Passeriformes > Corvidae > Corvus > Corvus hawaiiensis. Next base: position 2,751,316 of record NC_063240.1, on the reverse strand, counting down.
GGGAGAGGGTCAGCGTTGGCGTGAGCACCCCCTGCTCTCACCTGAGCCCCCCAGCCCTGCCTTGCCAACTGGGGCAGGGGAGGTGCTGGTGGGGTTGGGCCTGGAGTGAACACACCCCTTCAGGGTGAACTGGGGCTGTGGGGATGGGGGGCAGTGGGGAATGACTGGGACCCTCTTGGTCCTGCTGCTTCCTCCTGTCCCCTGGCCAGCTGGGGAGCCCCTTGGTCTCATCCCAGCAAGGGCATGGGGGCAGCTCCTTCCCACTGCCTGCCTCTGCTTTTATTTAATGGGTGCCTTCAGCCCCTGCCCCTGTCACCCTGCTTGGCTCTCCTCCTTTCCCTTCATATCTGGGACCAGGCAGCGAGCTCCTGAAAGCAATAAAACTCTTCAGGCCAGAGGGGAGCTGGCACTGACCCCCTCCTGGGGCAGGGAGCAGGGGAGAGCTGGGACTGACCCCCTTCCATGGTGGGGACCCCTGGAAGAGGGGAGGTGGGACCCGCCATGTCCTGGGGTGGGGACCCCTGTAGCAGGGGAGCTGTGGCCGACCCCTTCTTGCTTGCAGGGACCCCGGGTGTGCTGCACTGGCTTCTGCCTCCTGCCCCTTTTGCCTGAGCCCCCCTGCTCTCGTGGGACCACTGTGCTGGCAACCGGGGTCGGGGTCGGTGTCCCCGGGGCTGCCTGTCATTAATCTCAGACTGTAATTAGAGAGTGTCTTATTTTCTTACTTAGCACTACGTGGGCCTGGCCCTGGGTCTGACGGGGCCGGGGTGTTCCTGCCCCTGCCTCCCATGCCAGGCCTGCGCTGTGTAGCTGCATCTGCCATTGGCCATCTCCTGGTGCCGCTGGGCTTGGGATGGAGATGGGAGCAAATAAATGCGGGAGAAAACCACTCTGGTCCCTGTGTGTTTGTGCTCAGAGGGAGCTCTGGAGGCGATCCTGGGGCTGTTGGGGTGGATCAGCGGCCCACAGCCCCGAGCCCATCACTGCAGCCCCCAGCCCCAGCTGGGGAGGGTGCGGTGGTGCTGGCTCTGGGCCAGCTGCTCTCCCACCTCCAGCCTGGCCAGGGCTCTTCCTACGTGGCAGAGCTCACCCGATCCCCGCGGCTGACCTGCGCCACCGGCTCAGGTTCCCGGGCGCGGGGATCACCTTACGGCCGGCGGGGAGCCAGCTCCATCCATAATTCAGCAGCGCCGCAGGGATGCAGCGGGCGGGCAGGCACGGCCGGCAGCCCCCCGAGGGCGGCCCCATGGAGAACGGCGTGGGGCAGGAGCCGGGGACCCCCGAGCCCCCCGCCGCCAGCCCCGCGGCCCCCCGGGCTCCCCGCGCCCGCCCCAGGCTGGTGTTCCACACGCAGCTGGCCCACGGCAGCCCCACGGGGCGCATCGAGGGCTTCACCAACGTCAAGGAGCTCTACGCCAAAATCGCTGAGGTCTTCGACATCTCGCCCACCGAGGTGAGGGGCTGCGGCCCGGGGAGGGGTCTTTGTGCCTCAGGCAGGGACACGCACCCTGTGGCACTGTCTGTGGCCTGTGCATCCACAAGCCCCCAGATGCTTGCAAACGTAGTCCCCAAAGTTTTCTGGAAAGATGTTTTGGCCTCAGGGCTGTATCAGCTCCTCTGGGGAGGGCTTGGGGGCTCTGTGCCTCAGTTTCTCCTCTGTATGTGGGCAGGGAGCCAGGGCTGCCAGTTCCCTGGCTGGTTGCAGCTGCCTGGAGCTGTGGGAAGGTGCACAGGGATGGGGCAGTGCAGGGTCCCAGGCAGGCTGGGGGTCCCTGGGCCCTTCTCTTCTAGCAGTGCCCAGATCTGACCAAATCCCCTTGAACTGGCCGTGGCTCCCCTGACACCTCTTGCCCTACTGGGGCATCCCCAGTCCCGGCTGATGGGGTTCCCCGGGGCAGATCCTCTTCTGCACGCTCAACACACACAAAGTGGACATGCAGAAGCTGCTGGGGGGACAGATTGGCCTGGAGGATTTCATCTTTGCCCACGTCCGGGGCGAGACCAAGGAGGTGGAGGTGACCAAGACAGAGGACGCGCTTGGCCTCACCATCACAGACAACGGGGCCGGCTACGCCTTCATCAAGGTGAGCCCCTGGGGACCAGGCTGGGCCTGGGGCAGCCCTGGGGACTGTGGTTCTGCAGGTGACATCCCCCATGCATCCCCTCCCTGGAATCAGGCTCCTCCCTGACTCCCCACATCAATCCTTCCCTGTGTCCACCCCGGCCCTGGAGGTCTCCCCTGCCTGACCTGGCTACCAAAGGGTGTGGGACCACTGAGGTGGCCGTGTGTGCGGCGGGATGGGGGCTGTGTCTGACTGTCCCATTGTGCCATGTGGTTGCCGTGTCCCTGTCCCACCGTGGTCCCCAGAGGATCAAGGAGGGGAGCATCATCAACCGGCTGCAGACAGTGTGTGTGGGGGACAGCATCGAGGCCATCAACGACCACACCATCGTGGGCTGCCGCCACTATGAGGTGGCTCGGATGCTGCGGGAGCTGCCGCGGGCTCAGCCCTTCACCCTCCGCCTGGTCCAGCCCAAAAAGGCCTTCGGTGAGTTGAGAGGGTGCCCCTGCTCCTGCCCTGGGAACCCTGGGATCATCCCCAGCCCCCTGTGGCCCTGCAGCCCTTCCCCAGTGACCGAGTGCCCCCCAGGGCTCACTACCCCCTGTGTGTGCCCCTCTGCACCCCCACTATGTGTGTGTGTACCCCACAGCCCTGGGGCACCCACGGGGGTGCCCCCACACCTGCTCGTGCCCTCCATGGGCGCCCCTCTTGCTCTGTGTGCATTGTCCCGAGCACCCGTGAGCACCCCATAACCAGGAGCATCCCCACCCTGCACCCCTGGGTGTCCCTGGCACACCAGCGCTGTCCCTGCATGGCTCACCCTGCAGTGCCCCCGGGGCTGGGGGATGGCCGGGCAGAGGGCAGCGAGGGGCTGGGGATGCCAGGTCCTGCCTGTGCCCTCACCCCCCACCCTGGGGCACAGACATGATCGGGCAGCGGACACGGACAAGCAAATCCCCAGGTGAAGGCAGAGTGGCCAGTGGGAAGGAAACGCTGCGGCTGCGGACACAGGGCCCGGCCGTGCTGGAGGAGGGGGTAAGGCCCACCCCAAGTCCCCCACCCCAAGCCTATGGCTCCTCACACTGTGGCAGGGTGGGGAGAAGCATCCCTGTGCCCTTAGGAGCCCCTGTGCTGCCTGGCACTCACCCCCTGGGCCCCTTGCCCCCAGCCCAGCCCCACCGAGGAAGAAGCTGCCCGGCAGGTGGACGATCTGCTGGAGAGTTACATGGGCATCCGTGACAGCGAGCTGGGTGAGCAGGGGGCCTGGACCCTGACCTGGACCTGCCCCTGCCCCTGCCCCTGTCCTGACCCTCACCCCCACCCCAACCCTGCCCTAGCCCCTGCCCCTTCCCCAGCTTCTGCCTCTTCTGCCCCTGCTCCTGCCCCAGATCCTGACTCAGCCCCTGCTCCTGTCCCGGCCCCCCACACTGGCCCTGACCTCCCCCTTCTCCCCAACAGCCTCGACGATGGTGGAGGCAGCCAAGGGCAGCCCCAGCGTGGCCCAGCTTGCCCAAGGGCTGGACTCGGTGCTGGGCGAGTTTGCCTTCCCCCAGGAGTTTGTGGCCGAGGTGTGGGCAGCCGTCTGCCACCCCAAGGGGGATAAGGAGTAGCTGGGGGCAGGTGTTGCCCCTCACTTTTGTCCTCTCCCCACATCCCCACCTCATCCCCACCCCATCTGGGGCTGAGGCGCTGGTGGGGGTCCCCATCCTGCCCCCCACACCCTCCTGAGCAGCACCCAGGTCTGTCCCTTGGGTTGGGGGGCAGAGGGCACCCAGCCCACCCACGTTCCTGAGGATCCCCCTTGCACACGCCCCAAACGTGGTGGGCAGTAGCTGTGGCTCATTAAAGGAGAGACTGGAGAAGGGCTGTTGCTCTGGTTGTCAGCAGGGCAGGATCCCCCCCCAGGCACCTTCCCTGGGGCCCCCCCGGGTGGTCACCTCCAGTGGGCACCAAGAGCTGCACGAGCTGTGCTTTATTGGGGATGGGGAGGGGGAAGCAGCCCTGTGCCCCCTGACAGCCCCTTGGGTATCGGGCTCGGGGGGCGGGGAAAGCCCCTGGATGCGGGTGATGAGGATCCATCAGGGATGGGACGGGGGCATGGCCGGGCCCCCCTGCCCGGTGCCCGTCCCCAGGGCTGCTACTGCAGGACGGAGCCAGCGGTGAGCTTGCGGGGCAGGGAGGGGGTGAGGGAGATGATGGAGGGCCGGGGGTGCAGCCGGGGGTACACGCGCTGCAGCACGGCCCGGCGGAACAGGATGTAGACCCAGGGGTCCAGGATCTGGTTCCAGGTGACCATGCGGATGTAGATCAGCAGCATCTCCTGCGTGTCTGAGGGCAGCACCTGTGCCTGGCCAGGCAGGTGCTGCAGGACCACCTGGACTATGAAGATCTGGGGGGAAAAGGGGACAAAGTGTCAGTGGAGGATCCATGAGCTGCGCCAGGGTGGGGAAATGATGAAGGTCGAGGCACTGAGCCCCTTGGAGGAGTCCTGGGCTGGTTTGGAGCACTGGGGAGCACCTGCTCTGCCTGTCACCAGGGGCCAACTTGGCGTGTAGAGAGGTGGCAGGGGGACACCGGCACGGGAGGTCTTACCAAGGGGACACCTCCAGACCTGGGACATCACCAGCAGGGACATGGAGGGGACATACTGAAAGCTGGGACCTCACTGTGAAGGGTGGGGGACACCAGGAGGGAGATGGAGGGAGGGTGAGGGGAACACACCAAGACTGAGGCCCCACAAGGAGGAACAGGGGGGACATGAAGATCCAGGAGGGCCATGGAGGGGTGGTGATGGGGCACACCAGGACAGAGGCCTCACCAGGAGGGGCATCCAGCAGATGGTGGCGATAATCATGATGCCCACGAGCTGCACCATCATCTCCACCTCGCTGTCGCGGCGCCGCTGCACCGACTCGCGATCGTGGTAGACACGGCAGAGTGTGACCACGCTGACGGTGTTGAGGACAAAGGAGAGCAGCACGGAGAGGATGCCCAGCAGCGCGAAGAGCAGGCAGAAGACGACGTCGCCGGTGTCAGGCAGGAGGGTGAGGAAGCACCAGGAACCAGGGAACTGCAGCGTGTACCGGCCCAGCCCCAACACCGGCAGCAGTCCCAGTGAGCAGGAGAAGCCCCACACCAGCCCCACGATGGCCCAGGCGCGGCGCTTGGAGAGGCTGGTGGAGCGCGAGAAGGGGCGGTTGATGCCCAAGAACCGCTCCCCGGCCATGGTGGCCCCCAGCAGCAGCGGGCACTGCCCGAAGAAGACCATGGAGAAGCCGAGGAAGTTGCAGAGGTGGCAGCCAGGGTCCACCTCGGCCCAGGAGAACTTGGTGAAGTGGTAGGGGATGATGACTGAGGCCGTCACCAGCAGTCCCATGAAGTCTGTGACCACGAGCCCACAGAGGAAGATGAGAAAGGAGGAGCGGGCCTGGCTGGAGAGCTTGCGGGAGGAGCTGACCAGGACGCAAAGGGCAAAGAGGTTGGAACAGAGGCCGATGAGGCCGAAGGCCGTGGAGAACCAGGGCGAGGCGATGCTGTTCTGTGCACTGGCGCGGCCATCGCTGGCATTGAACACCCCAAAGCACGAGTCCGCCTGCCCGGCCGTGCTGCTGTTGGGGGGCTCCATGTCCCGCACTCCCTCCTGCTCCTTCCAGCGGCCTCAGGCACCCTCCTGGCTCTCCTCCATGGCCGGAGCCCCCCGCTGCTGCCGGCACCAATCCCGCCTTGCCCTGCGGGGGGAACAGAGGGAATTTAGGCCAAGCCCACCCATCACCCACCCTGAGCTTGCAGATATGGGGTCCTCCAGGGGCTGTGGAGGGGGACACCACGGTGGAACCCCAGCCCATGGAGAGGGACACCAGGGCGGGACCTGGCTCGTGCCAGCTGCAGGCACAGCTGCAGTGGAGGCCAAGGGCTGCAGCCCTGCAGCTGCTGGGATTAACTGTCCCCGGCCACGAGCCACATGGGGCTGCAGCCACGAGGCTGAATCCCGGCACAGCGGGTGCCGCAGGAAACTCGTCATTGACAGCTGGGCTCCCTCCCACCCCGGGGGCACATAGCCAGAGATCCCTGGGCCATCACCCTCCATCACGGTGGGGGACTCACTCTGAAGGATGCAGGCACATGGTGGCTGCACCAGGGCATGATCCTGACTCTCTGCCTATCCCTGAGCTCAATGTGGAGATGTCCCATTCCTCCAGTGTGCTGGGGAAACCTGAGGTACAAGTTTGAGGCTGTGCTGCAACCCTGGCACCGCTGCCAAACCACAGCCAGTGTGGGTGACAGACCTGCTCTGCCCTCCTGGCATCCCCTGCAGTGGGAGCTGTGCGTTTGTCACCAGGACAGTGGCTGTGACAGGGTGTGACAGGGTGTGACAGGGACGGCTGTGGAGGTAGACAGCCCGCTTAGTGCCACTCTGCCTCACTTGGGCTGGGAAGCAGTTGGGAATCATAGAATCGTGGGATATCCTGTGGGAATGGACCCACAAGGTTTGTCAAGTCCAACTCCTGGTCCTACATAGCCCTCCATTGCTAATTAGTCCAGGCTGCAAATGAGATGATGTGGGACAGGACAGAGACATGGCAACAGTGGGGACTGGACAACCTGGGGACACAGACGCCCACAGGGAGCTGACCCCTCCTCTCCTCCTGGGACCCATTTCTCGAGACTGTGGATGTTCTTGTCACACCACCTGCCTCAGCCCACCCTCCTGGCTGACACAGTCCTCAGCCCAGTGGCCCCAGTGGGATGCCCAGCTCCACCCCAACCCGCCACCCCTGCAAAGCCCCACTGCGGTGCCCCTCCCTCGTGCAGGGTGGCACTGCCACCTGTCCTTCGTCGCCAAGTTAAACCTCAGACCAGCCCTGATCATTGCCAATCCTGGCCGTTGGTCCATCACTGGCCTGGCTCTGGGTCCCCGTGTCCCAAGCAAGCCCCGTGCCGTGTCCCTCACCCAGACACCCCTCGGCCGCCAGCCCCTGTCCGGCCGGGGGTGCGAGGGTGGCCGCAGGGCCGGGAGCCACCGCGCACACCCGAGCCACGCGCCGATCCCACAGCCCGGCCGGGCTGGGATGGGGCCAAGCATTGCGACATCCTCTGGGGCCTCACCCCGGCCGCACGTGGGGCTGGGGGTGCCGGCACCCACCCAGCGCCGCAGCGCCCTGCCCGTGCCCGGCCCCGGCTCTGCCTCGGGCCCCGCAGCCCTGGGGAGCGGGGAAGGGGCCAGGGGTGGTGGTGGCGGCTCGTCCCCATCTCTCTCCTGTCCTGGTGTGGGGGGCTGGCAGAATGTGGCGGTGAATCACTGCGAGGGTGGGCCAGGCTTTTTCCATGAGCCAAGAGTGAAAACTTGCGGCTGTTTGTTCTCACTGCTCCCCGAGGGACCGCGGCAGCCCCAGAGGCGTCGGCCCTGCAGACACGTGGTGAGGCCTCGGCACGACTTTCTAAGACCCTGAGGAGTCACCAGCCTTTCCCAAGTCCTCTGGGAGGTGACAAAGTCACCCCTGCCCCACAGTGATGCCACGCGAGTACCTGGTGTGCCAGTCCCACTCCAGCTGTACCTTGCCATGTACCCACCCACACTGCCAGGGTGCTGTCCCCAAACATGTTCCCCTTGGCCCAGGGTGCTCCCTCTCCTCACTGGGGTTCAAGAGCCCATGGGGTGATGCTGCCCTGCTGTCCCTGTTACCTGGGAACTCACAGCCACAGTGTCCAGCGAGGGGGTCTCCCTGAGGTGGTACCGTGGCCAGGCAAGGAGGCACCAGCCCCAGAAGCTCCAAATCTCACCATTACCTACATCCCCTCCCTGTCCTCCCTTCACCTCCTGCCCCGACACAACCACAACCTGGACCCTCATCCACTGCCCACTGTGGCCTGGACAGGGACCCCGGAGGCTCGGAGGGGTCTGAGCTGGGCTCAGGCCCCTTGTGCAGAGCTGCCTCGGCCAGGCACAGCATTTAGAGGAAATCAAATATTTACAGCCACTTAGCATCTGCAGGGCTGGGAGTGAGGGAACCCCTGCTGTGCCAGAACACACCAGTGGTGCCTCCAGGAAGGGGCTCATGTGGAGGTCGGGGTCCCCACTCGCCATTTTCCCCTCATCAGGGGCAGCCACTGCAGGAGGATGGACATGTGGGGACATGTGGGGACAGCAGGTCCTGCAGAAGAGAAATCCTGAGCCCAGGGACTGTCCCCACCAACCCCTTGCGCTCAGGTTTGGGGTTCTGGACCCAGCAAAATGGAGATCCCATGCGAGCAAGGGTTTGGCAAGGGGTGCAGGGGTAAAATCCTGGAGGAGAGGAGCTAGCTCTGAAATGTTCTGCTGGAGGCTGTGAGGCACTGGCAGTGGGGTGTGGGGGGCTGGTGCAGGCACTAATGCCCTGCCTCTGCTGGGTACTGCTTCCTGCCCTGGCCACATCCGAGGGCAGCGAGGGAAAGGCAGATGGGGAGTGAGGGAGGCTGCTCCTTATCAGTGTCTGCCCCAGCCTGCTGCTTCCCCAGGCTTCCCCGGGCAGGACTGGGCATGGGGCCTGTACAGGGCTTGCAAGGTCAGGCCAGGGTGGGAGCAGGAAGGGAAGAGGGCACCACACACCTGCAAAGGGACCCCAAAACCAGACAGCAGTAACTCCCCTCACACCCCATGTGCACCCTTGACCTGGGCTCTGCCACTGGACATGGTGTTGAGCCACAGGGCAGCTGTGCAGAAGATGCTGCAGGGTATTTGCATTTATCCCTTGTGTGGCCACTCTCTGCTCGCTGGACCTCTCCAGGACAGTGACTTTCCCTGCATGATCCCCTCTGTCTCTGCAGCCTGATGCCCCTGCTGCAGGTGGTCCCATGGGACACTGCGTCACCTGTCAGGGATGGATGTGCTCCCACTGCCACCCCTCTCCAGGCTGGGGCCCTGGGGCATCAAATCGGGTCGAGGTGATCAGCTGGAACAGGAAAGGTCACAGGGATAAGGACTTGTCAGGGCATCAGTGTTCCTCCCTGGCCCCACAACCATCACAAGGACCTGCTGCTGAAGAAGTTGGCCTGGCCTGGAGCAGGGACATCCCTAGGACACCCAGGACAGAGGACATCCCAGGGAAGCAGTGACACACAGGATGGTCCCTGCCAGGCGTGTCCTCGCCTGTCCCTGCTGTGACCCAGGGCTGACTGGGACACAACTGGCACCAACCCCATTCCAATCTCCAGAGCCCGGAGCCGGGCAGGCGGTGGCTGGAGGATCAGCCCGGGTGCCCTGGAGTGCAGAAGCCGGGACTCGGCAGCCCGGGGGCACCAGGGCCCCCCGCCCCACCGCTGCCCCCGCCCGCAGCGTCGCGGCATCTCGAGGGCTTCAAGGCTGCTGGGCCGCCCACTCCGACAGCCCGAAATAGACCCTTCCTTTCCCGGCCCTTTCCTGAGCCTTTCCTGGTCCTTCTCCGGCTCTTCCCAGAGGAGCCAGCGGCACATGGGGGCGGGGGGGGGGGAACCGTCCCGGCGGGGGAGCCCCGAAAGCAAATCCTGGTTCCGATGGACAGACACACAGTGGGGGGAGCAGGGGCACCACGTGTCCGTCCCTCACCATGGGGTGCCCGCTTCTCCTCCCCCGAAACGCACCCGATCCCCGGGGTTGTGTGCGAACCCGGCGGCTGAGCCCTGGGAGCTCCTGGAGCCCCGACCGTCCTACACAGCCCCCAGAGCCCCGCACAGCCCCTCCGTTCGTCCCAGCCCTGCGGTCTGTCCGCCCATCCCAGTCTCTGTCCGTCCATCCCGGTCTCTCTGTCCGTCCATCCCAGCCTTCTGGGCTTTTTGTCCTTCACAGCCCCCTTGGCCGCGCATCTCTCGCCCCCCCTCCAACGCCTCCCTCCCCGCGCAGACCCGAGCCCTACCTCGCTGCCGGCGGGACCCACCCGGCTCGGCTTTGCTCAGCCCGGCCCAGCTCAGCCCGGCTCGGCCCAGCCCGGCTCAGCTCAGCTCGACTCGGCTCAGCCCCGCGGCGGGGCGGGGGAAGGGCCGGGCTCGCCGCGCCCCCCGGAACCGGCCCCGTCCCTCTCCGCTCCCTCCCCGCTCGGGACGGGGCTCCAGGCGGGGGTCGCCCCCCGGTCCCGACAGCGTCCCTCCGGCGCAGCCCCCCCGGTGCCGGCACACAAAGCCCCCCCGGTGGCGGCACCCGCGGCTGAGTCCGTCTCGGGGCTGGGCTCCTGCCCCGTTACTCACTTGTTTACCCGGGCGGGCTTGAGGCGGGGGGGGGTCCGGCCGTGCCGCCCCTCCAGCGGGACCCGGGCCGGCGCCGCGGTGGGGTCCGCCAGAGGAGGGGTCCCCGCCGAGCCCCGCAGTGACCCCGGGACCCGAGAAAGGAGAGGCAGCTGCGGCTCCGGGCACTGGGGTGGCCGAGGGCCAGGGTCCCTGGGTGCCGTCCGTGCCCCGGGGGGATTCGCCTCTCGGGGGTTTTCCCAGCCCGGCAGCTCCGAGCTGTCGCTGCGCTGTCCAAACCCGAGAGCAGCTGGGCTGGCACGTCCCCAGGCAGTGTTCCCTCCCATGGTCTCATGGCCTCCGTTGCTGCTCCTCGTGCTCCGCTGAGGAGGGCAGAGCTCGGCTCTGGCCGCGGCGTCTCCATCAGCTCCGAAGAGCTGGGAGCGCCTGAGGCCACGGGGGACGCGGGGACATCCCGAGCACCCAGCATCCCGTCAAGGCAAGCAGGGGGCACAGTGGCTCGGCGCTCAGGTGGATGCCTAGGCAGGTTTTCCTTGCACTGGCTCGGCAGTGCGGGGGCTGCAGAGCCCATCATCCCTTGGTTTGGAGCAAAGATTGTCACAGCGAAAGCCCGGGAGGAAGGCAGGGCCAGCTCGCAGAGCTAGATGGCGGCTGGCCCTGTGTGCCGGGGGCAGGAGTGGCCCCACCGCCGGCGAAACGCGCGGGGCTCGGCAGCCGCTGTTGTCCCGGGTGGGGCCGGGGTGTGCCCGGGAGCAGCTGCGCTCACAGGGGATGGGGCACGAGGCAGCTCCACCGACTGCCCGGCCCGGGCAGGAACCGGCCGAGCTGCTGTGTCCCCCTGCCCGGCTCAGGGCTGTGCCGTGGCAGCTTCCCCCGAAACGTAGGGGAGATGTGGACAGGGGCACGGAGAGCAGCCAGGTCAGGGAAAAGCCGTCGGGGGCTTCAGCCGGATCCAGCCCCTGATCTGGCCCCGGCCCATGCTCAGAGGCTGCAGCAGCTCTCGGGAGCTCAGGCTCCTGTGCCTGCCCAGTGACCTCACCCAGGGCCTGGAGCGCAAGGAAATGCAGTGCCGGGAAGAGGACACGAGCCCTGCTCAGGCTGGAGAGACAGCGGGACGTTTCTGGGGGAATTCCTCCACCTTTGTGTGTGCCCAGGAAGGAAAGGGACAGGCTGTGGGGAGGGAGGCTCTGCCTGGCAGCTGGGCAGGGAGGGCACCAAACCACCAGCTTTGGGGTTTGGGTTTTTTCCCCTGTTTCCTCCTCCCTTCACTCACTTCCTGCGCTGAGCCCTGAAACCCCTCTGCACAGGCAGCAGCTGGAAATAACTCACAGGAAGGAGAGGCCAGGGAATGTGTCCGGTGCAGCTGCTGGCCCTGAGGATGTCTGGCAGGATGGGGAGGGGGCATCCCCAGCAGGGCCAAGGCAGTCAGGGTCCCCCACCCCATCTGAAGCAGGCCAAGCCCCGCAAGTGGAGGTGGCCAGGGCAAGCATGGGAGCCTCCTGAGCACCAGCTCCCACAGTGGCTGTGGGGCTGGATCCTGCCAGCAGAGCCAGCAGAGCCAGGAGCAGGACAAGGCAACTTTCCTGAGCCATGGGGCAGCCCCCAAGGCCCAGAAGGGTCACACAGCAGGGTTGGCTCTGCCCTAGCGCTGGGGGACCTGGGCAGCCCCCTAAGTCTCTGCACCATGGGCCTGTACTGGGGAGAGGGCGGATGCAGGTAGGAAACGGCCTCTCAGTGAAGCCAGGACAGAGGTCTCCTGCACCCCTGGGCACTGCTCACCAGCACCCTGTCCTGCCTGCCTGAGCGGGGACAGCCCGGGGTTTGGGGGCTTGTGGGGATGGAGCCATGTGGGGTGATCCCAGAGGAGTGTGGCTGGGCCCGTGGTCATCATCTGCTCAACCCTGAAGTGCCCCTCAGGTGCCCAAAAATTATCTGAACATCACTAGAGGCCCTCAGGAACCCCCACTTCATCAACAGGGTGCTGGGGAGTGCAGCCGATTCTTGTCCAGGGCAGGGAGAGCCTCACAGGCATGGTGTGGGAGGGACTGCAGGCTCTGGAATCCGGATTTTCCCCTGTAAGGAAATATCCCAACCAGCATCCCTCTCCTCCGCTCCGCCAGAGCCAGCGCCTGGCAGCCACTAAAGCCTCCCATGCCACAGCCAGGATTGAAGGATGTGGCGGCACTCCCAGGCTGGGGAAGCCAGATCCCAGGGGAGGACGTGCCAGGAATGGGGCCCCAGAGAGGGTGAGGGGCCCCGCTATGACCCAGGACCCAGGGCAGTGCTGGACTGGTGAAGCCAAGGGCCCTGTGACTCCAGCTGGGGAGCAGCAGCTGGACTGGTCTGCCACTGGTAAGGGGAGGTGTTGGGAGTGGGAGGGGGCTGGAGTGGGGCAAGGGAGTGCATGGGGCTGACGCTGTGGGGATGGGGCAACAGACCCTGGAGACACAGGGGTGAGGACACCCCACCCTAAGCACTACCCAGTCCTCAGGGGAGTTCCCAGCGCTGGCCGTGTGGTACTGGCTGGTGATGTCATGCAGGAGCAGTGGGGCTGCCCACGCTCAGGAGCTCATGGCTAAAACAATCCTTATTTTATTTATACCAAAGTCTCAGGGTCCCTCATGATAAATGCAAGGACAAGGAAAAGCCTCAGGAACATGCCCAGTGCTGAGCCAGGCCTTGGGGATATCCATGGAACAGTGTCTGTGCTGTGGGATGAGACCCCCGACCACCCCGGGCAGGTGTCTGAGGGTGCTGAGCAGCCCCTCACCGGCGGTAACGGTAACGCTTGAAGTGGAACCAGAGCTGGAAGATGCCGTTGGCAAACTGGCAGCGGAAGCCGTGGCGGTGGGAATACTCCCACTCCCTGTTGACAATCTTGAAGGCTATGTCCTCGTAGGGTGGCCCGGCATGGAAGCGCAGGATGGCAAAGTCCTTGTTGTCCTGGCAGGCCTCCAGGAAGTACTCGGGCGTCGAGCGCTTGTCGATGAGGTCAGGGTAGAAGATGTTGAACTTGTAGCCCTGCACGATCTTGGGGGGGGGGTTGTCGAAGTCATAGTGGGTCTGGTTGTACTTGTTCCACTCGAAGCCCGTGTGCACACGGTTGAAGAAGCGGGGCTTGCGTGGCCGGTACTTGTCAGCCCACAGATAGGCCTTGCCCGTGAGCGGCATCTCCACGCTGAACTGCGCCTCGTCCGCGCCCATGCCCTCCTTGGCCTTACGGAAGAAGATGTCGTCGGTGCTCTCGGAAGCATCACCTATAGGGGGAAGAGATGACATCAGGTTCTGCAGTGCCAGCCAGGCCTGGGCCATGTAACACTGCTCCAGGCACGCCGAGAGAAGGAGCTGCTGGGCAGAGGATGCAGAACTGGACACAGGAATGTGTGTGCTGCCCGGTGGGCTCTGAGTGAGTGCTGGGCTGAGCTGTGCTGGAAAACTCAACCAAAACACCCCTTGTGCCTGTCTGCACCCAAACACCTTGGTGGTACTGAGGCAGGTCCCCCAGGAGCACCCTGAGCACCATCTCCCTGCTCCTGCCCAGGCCACAGTGCCCTTTGCTCCAGGGGCATCCCTCTGCCAGGTCAGCTCTGGGTGCCTGCTGCAGATCCAGCTCTTGCCCTTTCCTGAGGGCAGTGTCCCCTCCAGCCCTGCACCCCGAATCACTGCACGCTCTCCATGCCGAGCAGGCTGCACTCACCTGTCACCTGGAGCTGCTGGCGCAGGAGCAGCAGCCGGTGCGTGTCCTCCTCAGCCTCCAGCACGTGGGCGTCGAAGGGCAGCTCGTTGGGGCCCAGCAGCCGGGGGCTGTACTTGCCCGCGTCGTAGTCATCCAGGCTCTGCTGGATCAGATCCTCCTCCATCAGCACGGCCTCCCCCTCTGCCTCTCCCTTGGCCTCCGTGTCCTGCTCTGCCTCTGGCTCTGAGGATGGCCCTGGCTGTGCCTCAAGGCTCTCCTCGGGATCCAGCCTGCATGGAAGGGAGAAGAGAGGACTGGGACGGGGATGGTACCCTCATTCTCTGCTCACCTGGGCTCTGCCTCGGGAAGGGTAGGGGCACAAGGCTGCCTTTCTGCCCGGGGTGCCCCGGGGACAGCCCCAGGTGGCTGCTCACCTGTCACTGGGGGAGGCCGGCTCCCGCTTGATGATGGGGAAGAGTGGCTCACTCTCCACACCCTGCTCCTGCTTCAGCTTGTACAGCTTCTGACGCAGCACGTCCTGGTGCCGCTCCCGCAACCTGAGAGAGGAGAGGAGCTCTTGGGTCCCACTCAGCAGAACCACCTCACTCCCACTGCCCAAAGCTGTGACTCCCACCTCCATAGGCAGAAACCCGATGGGCTTGGATGGTTTTGGGGTGAATAAGCCCCAGTTCAGTTCCCTCTTGGAGACCTCACTACACATCACCACTGCAGAAGGGACTGGATGTCCAGCCCTGCTCCCCTCTTGGAAATCAGCCATTTCACAAAAGGTAGAACACCCTCCCCCATTCCCTCCACCAACTGGGTTTGTGCCTCCCCAGCTCTGCCCACGGCAGGGTCTGCACTGCCCCCACTCTCTGCTCTCACCTGGCCCGAGCCATGTAAGCCTTCAGCTGCTGCAGGAGGCTCTCCCAGTACCCGATGTCCAGGTTGGGCCCTCCCGCCCGGATCTTGCTCTCGATGCCCTGGTACAGAGCTTGCAGCTGGTTGTACGTCTTCCCCTTGAACACGGACTGCACATCTGAGCTGACCGAGGCGTTGACGCCGTCCCGACGCTCCCCTGGACAGGTGAGGGCAGCCGGTCAGTCTCCAGGCACTTGGCCGCACTCATCCCGGTTCTCCTGACAGCAGGAGGCCGGACCCCAGCCAGACACAGCTGCTGGACCCACAACCTCCATCCAGCAGGTCCAAGAGAGCCCCTCTGAACCTGAGCACACGTGGCAGACCCTGCGCCCTAGGTGACCCACCACTCACAGTCCCCGACACCCACACCAGGCTCTGCTCTCCTGCTCACCTGGTCCTCCTTTCCCAGAGGCCTCCAGCTTGCGAAGCTTGGCTATCTCATCCTCTGTGATGATGGTCATGTCCCTCCAGAAGTCCACATTCTTCCCTTGCTCCAGCTCCATGTATACCTGCAGGCAGGAGACAAACCTGACATCAGGCACCTGCTCCACACCACGGGGAGGAAAGCAGAGCTGGTAGAGAAGCCCTGAGCCCAGGCAGAGGGGCAGCAAAACAGGCACCTGGATGTCCTCCACTAGGTCCTCCATGTCAGAGACAGTCAAGCCGTTCAGGAAGGTGTAGGGCTCGTGCATCTCCACGGCCAGGTCATCGTCCTCTGCACTGATGTACTTGGCCAGAAGATCAATGGGTTTCGCCCTCCCATCCCGAATCCGGATCTTAGACCTGGTGAAGGGAGAGGAACAGAGGGACAGTGGGGGATACAGAGCAGTGCCATCCTCTGCTGCCTGCCAGGCCTGGCTCTGAGCAGCTGCACACTTACCGCAGCTTGGCCTGCTGCAGGTGGAAGTTGTCTTCCTGCTCCTCCCAGGTTTTGAAGTGCTCTGCCTCTTTCTCCCGCTGCAGCATCTCCAGCTCCTGCTCCCGCATGGCTTTTTCCCGCTCCCGCTCCAGGCGCAGCTGCTTCACCTGCCCAGGGTGACAGAGCTGTGAGGCCACTGGGGATGGGCCACTGTGCAGACACCACAGACACCTGCTCAAGGACACAGCCAAGACCTGTCCCCGAGTTGCCTTGGCTCCTGCCATCAGCCTGAGCTCCTACAGAGCTGGGAGCCAGCGGGGCCAGGTTGCCTGGGCTCACTGCCAGCCCTGTGGGGGACAGGGGACACAGGCACAACTGAGTGCCTCAGTGTCATGACCTGGCATTGTCCTCCTCAGCACCTCCTGAGCTCCTGGGCTCAACCCCAAGGGAAGAGGTTTCTCATCCTGGAATAGGAGAAGCCAGGGTTCTGTGGCCCCCAGAATCCTACAGACTGGACACCCCCAGGAGAAGAAAATGGGGACTTCCCAGTGAGGGATGGAGAGAACCAGGCTGTAGACAGGGCTCTCTGTCAGACAGTGACATGGAGGGGACATCTTATCCCACCTTCTGCAGCTCCAGGCGATTGTCCTCCTGGATTCGCTTGTTCCTCTCCTTCAGGTCCTTCTCATCCAGATGGCTGATCCCTTTCTTTTCCAGTGCCTTAAACAGAACAGCCAAGAGAAGCTGTGGAACCCGAGGACCTCCACAGCCCTTCACTGGCCAGCAAATGCTACTACATTCACCCATTTCTGCTGTTCCAGTGAGCACTGATCCTGTTGAAGGTCCCTAAATCACTCAAACCCTGCTCCTGAAGCCCCTCAGCAAACCCAGACTCAGCCCACATAGCCCACCTGGCCTGGTGAGGCAAGTGGCAGCACAACAGTATCACAGAATCATGGAATGGTTTGGATTAGAAGTGACCTTAAAGATCACTTTGTTCTACCTCCTGCCATGGCAGGGACACCTTCCACTGTCCCACGCTGCTCCAAGCCCCAATGTCCAGCCTGGCCTTGGCCACTGCCAGGGATCCAGGGGCAGCCCCAGCTGCTCTGGGCACTCTGTGCCAGGCCCTGCCCACCCTCCCAGCCAAGAATTCTTTCCCCATCTAACCCTGCCCTCTGGCAGTGGGAAGCCGTTCCCCTTGTCCTGCCCCTCAGGGTCCTTGTCAAGTCCCTTTCCAGCTCTCCTGGAACCTCTGTAGCTACCAGAAGGAGCTCTAAGGTCTCCTCAGAGCCTCCTCTTCTCCAGAGAACCTTCTCTTCTCCCTAACCCTAACCCTGAACACGCCCAGCCCTCTGTCATTCCTATAGCAGAAATGCTGCATTCCCGTTACCATCTCTGTGTCCCTGACCCAGTAAATGCTGCCCAGCACTCAGCCTGTAGCTCCCAGCAGCTCCAAGTACCTCTCCTGCTCTCGACCCATCTCCTTATCCCATCCCCCTGGCTACAGACCCCACCTCAGGCACAGATCCCCCTGACTCCTCCTGCCTGTGCCACCTGGCTGCAGGGACATGGCAGAGCTCACCTTGCTCCAGATGAATGTGCCCAGCAGGTTGTTGTCCCCGAAGGGGTTGTCGGTGTTGGTGTAGCCCATGTACTCCTCACCCCAGCCCATCTTCTCCCGCTTCTTCCTCTCCTTGGCCTCCTTCTTGGCCAACCTCCGTGCTCGCTTCTCCTCGGGCGTCTCCAAGGCCTTCAGCAGAGCCGCCTGCTTCTTCTTCTCCTCCCTCAGCCTCAGCCGCTCCTGCAGGCTCAGCTGCTGCCCCGGCTCCTCCCGGCCCCGGGGCCGTGGCGGGGAGGGGGAGCTGACGGAGGACACGGAAGACTTGGATCCATCCCTCCGGCGGCGCCGCTCCCGGCTGCGCGCTGCCCTGTCCCGCCCGCGCTCCGGGCTGGAGCCGGAGGAGCGGCCCCGGGACCGTGAGCGCTGTTTCCTCCGGTCCTTACGGTGCCGATCGCGGCTGCTGCTCCTTTTTTTCTTTTTCCATTTCTGTCTCTCATCGCCAGAGTCCGAGCTGGGGGGGGCACAGCGGGGCTTCAGCGGGAGAAGGCCGCGGCCGTGCCGGGCACGGAGCGTCTCCCCGCCGCAGCTCAGGCCGGCCCGGGCCCAGCGCCACCGGCAGCGCCGAGACAGCGAGGGGTGCTTGCGGCCCCAGCCCTGATCGCCCCGAGCCGCTGTCACGAGCAGCGCTTGGGACCGAGCGCCCGGCCCCACTCTCCCGCCCCCAGCCCTGCCCGAGCCCGGCGGCACCGAGCACCCCTTCCCGTCCCCCGCCGGGCCCGGGCCGGGGACAGCAGCCGGGCCGGGGACAGCAGCCGGGCCGGGCCGCGCGGGCCCCGGCACACCAGCCCCGCTTCCCCACAGACACGGTGCGGCCGCTCCGGGCCAGCTGCTCACTCACCCCGAGCTCGGCTCCCGGCGTCGGCCCCGACTCCGGCTCTTGCTCCGGCTGCGGTGCCGCCGCCCGCGGCTCCCGGACCGCGAGCGCCCCCGATCCCGATCCCGATCCCGATCCCGGTCCCGATCCCGATCCCGGTCCCGGTCCCGCTCCCGATCCCGGTCCCGCTCCCGCTCCCTTTCCCGGTCCCTCTCCCGCTCCGAGCGGCCGCCCCGGGCCGGGCTGCGCGACCCGGAGCCCATTGGCAGCGGCGGCTCCGCCCCGGGGCCTCGCGGGGCCTCAGCATACCAGGCTGCCCCGCCGTCCGCCTGCGCCCGCCCCGCCTCACCAGCGGCCCCGGCGCAGACAGGCGGGCGGCCGGGCAGCCCCGCCGGTGCGAGCCCCTTTCGGCCGGGCCGGGGCGGGCCCCGCGCGGCGCTCAGAGAGGAGGCGGAGAGCCCGAGAGCACAGCACAGACTGCAGAACGCTTTATCAGAGCGGGGTACAGATCTCTGGAAAAGGGGCGCCCCGGAGAAGGAGGAGAAAAACCCTCAAAACAACCGAGAAAAAAAAAAAAAAAAGCGCCCAGGCCTCGAGCCCCGGAACAGAGACGGGATAACACCCCAACATCGGCGTCCCCGTCCGGCTGCAGCGCCCGCGCCCCCTCCGCCGAGCATCCAGCACACGGGCGCGTGTGGGAACAGCGATATCCACGGGGACATCCACCGGGACACGCGTGGGGACAGGGACAGCCACCGGGACAGACGTGGGTGGGAACCGGGACAGCCACCGGGACAGACGTGGGTGGGAACCGGGACAGCCACCGGGACACACAGCGCGTGTAGACATGGACAGAAAAAAACCTTCAGGCACGGCCCAAGACGCCTCAGCCCTGGCTTTCTCCTTGTCCACTCGGGAAGCGCTGGAGCAGTGGCTGGGAATGAGAAGGGGAATGCGGGGGGCGACGGAGCCCTGCGAACGCCTCTGCCTTGGACCAAGTCCTGTGAGTGCTCTGCCTTCTAAAAAACTCCCCGAAGTGCAATTCCGGCACACGCCGCGGGAGACACAGCGGCAGCCAAAAGCTGCACCCCCTCTGTATGTGTTGAGTGTCTCTCTACGAGCTCCTGGGTTTGCCCCAGAGCCTTTACAGGAGCCTGACTACAAACTCCAGGACAGAGATGCCCATTTTCTCCTGCCAGCCCCTTACCTGGCAGGGAGAGCTCACCTGCAGCCCCAGCACCAGGCAATGGTCAGGGCATGTCCCACAGAGCCTGAGATCCTGTGTGGGACGACAGGGATGGACAGCAGTGGCACACAGACCTATGTGGGAAGGGGCTGTCCTGCGGGGTCGAATCTCAGAGTACAAGACACATGGATGAGAGAGCCTGGACAGCACCTGCTGGGTCACTCAGGAGAGCCCAGCAGAGAACAGCAACTCAAGTCCAGAATGAGCTGAAGTGCAGCTGGAGGAACGTTCAGACCAAGGATGCTCTTTTCCATGGGCAAGTGCTGCTCCTGCCCAGGCAGCACTGGCAGTGCCTGTGACATGCTCCAGAGCTGCTGCTGCTCCCCTGCAGTGCCATGCAGAGGGGGGCCAAGAATGAGCTCTAAAATCCAAGGTCCTTTCATGAAGCCTCTGTGGGAAGCAGAGACTGAACAGTTCCCCAGCACTGAGCTGCTGGGACAGGAGGTGACACGACAGGGACTGTGCCAGCCTGAACAGGGGCAGTTTCCATTTCAGATCAGCATCTCCCTACAGGAAGGTTCCTCCTTGTCCCCTTGACAAAGCTGTTCTAAGCCTTTGCCTGTCCTCTTACAGGACCACCCCCACCCGTCCAGACCTGCTCCAGAGGGTCATTACAGAACTGCACAAGGATCATCTCAAAAAGGGAAGACAATTCTTTGAAATGAACATGCTGCAGGAGCTCTGGGTTCACCTCCTCTCTCAGGACCCAAGCACAGCTCCAGCTCACAAAGCTCATTCTCTGGGACACTCCCTGCACAGAGGCCAAGCAGCTTTAGAGACCCCTAGAAATAAGGGGAAAGAATAAAATCTCCATCAGCAATGCTTAAACCATCTCAAAAAAGAGGCTTGATTTCAGGTGGCTGGAAAGTCCTGATGAGGCCAAACACTCCAGCTCCTGACCGAGGTGGTCCCAGGGCAGGGGCCTGGGTCAGAACAGCTCGAGCCCACCCTGGTTCCCCCCCAGAGCCCCCTCCTCCAGCACAGCACTCAACAGCAGCCCTTGCAGCAGGGGTGTGGCTCCCTCTGGCTGTTCTATGCACACTGCTGGAGGAAAAATAGGTTGCATTTTTAGCTTTTTGAAGCCCCTTGCCTTGAGCCCAGAGGCAGGTGAGGCTGTAGGTATTGCACGGCTCCCATTCCCCTCCACCAAGCCCTGAGCCCCCCCCAGCCTGCAGAGCCCCCCGGGTGGCACAGGCAGGTGGGCTGGGGCAGGAGCTGCAGCTGGGAGAACGAGCTGCCAAGCAGCGACGGAAAGGGGAGAGTTTCTTGAGAGACTTTTGATAGACTATTTGGTAAATACATGGATACATGAACAGCAGCAACTTGCACAATCCCCAGACTGTGCTCCCAAGAAGCACAATTCGCAGCCTTCTGCATCCACAGGCAGGGAAGGGAAGTCCAGGTCCTGTATTCCAGGCAAGAAAAAAACCCATCAGTTCCTGAAGAGTCTCACTAAGTTCAGCACAGTACAGAAGGAAGAGCTTCCCATCAGCTCAGCTACCTCCTGGGACCCAACATAACCGCTCCTGAGTGCTGCTGTGAAGACAGATTGTGGGGACTGAGGCCTGAGAGCAGGGTCCTGCTTCCCCACCCCTCTACAGGGAATCCCGAGGACAGTGAAGATTGTAAAGGGAATAAAGAGATTTCAACCCTCTTTCTCAAGTGAGGTTCATAAAGCACACGAACAAGACCTGTCTCCCTCTGGTCTAAAGGATTTCCTGTTTTCTCTCTGGGAGATGAGGATGGGATTGCTGGATTCCAGACAATGCTATGATATGTGTCCTGCTGATGGATGAGCCTCAACACTACCCCGTGACACCGAATTCTCTCACCTATAGCCTGCAGCCCTCGCAAAGCAAACCCTCTCAGACACCCGCAGCAGGGATTTCCACCAGCAGACGTGACCCCAAGCAACACCCCAGTCACCCAGCTTTCTGTCCAAGAGTCCATGAGCACAGCAGTGCTGGCACAATTCCATGGCAGAGCCAGGCTTCTGTTCCTGCCTCCAGCGATTGAACATCTCCCTGCCTGCCCTGAGGGGCGGAGGGGACTTGTAAACCCAGTGTCCGTGACCCCAGGGTACACCCACGAGCAGGTGAGGGGCTGAGTGGCTCCAGGAGGATGCAGGGTCTGGACAAGCCCCACATGGGCCGGGCAGAGTGGGGAACTCGCCCTCCAACGCGGCCGGGCTTGGGAGGTGCCCAGTTCCCATCTGTCCGTGCCCGTGGGTCCGGAGCAGGCGGCGGCCGGTCGGATGAAGCGTGGACTCCAAGCACAGAGGGAGGGGTGGCGCAGCAGTGCAGCATAGGGTGAAGGTGGAGCCCGTCACGACTTCGGGGAGAGCCGAGGAGTCCATGTCACTGTCGCCAGGAACTGTGTGCTGCCCCGCAGTGGTACAGACAGGAGAAGTCGCTAGGGAGTTTGGATCCAAGTGAATTGGCATGGCTACTTTGGACTATGGTAGCATGGGAGCAATTCTATTCCATGGCCTTTAATACATTTCATTTTCATAGCACCTTTCATCCCAGGGTTTAAGTGCTGTAACAGAAGTGGGTACTGTGCACCCATTAGCACAGGGGAAACCGAGGCACAGAATGGTTTAGTGACTCGCCTTGGGCCACTCGGAAAAACCGTGGCAGAGTCTGGACAGCCTTAAACCTCCTGACTCCCTCAGTTGGTCAGACCACACTGCTGCCTCGCATGAAGCCACTCCGGTCCCTGCCCTCCCCAGCAATGTGCTCCTACCCATTCTTCGGTGAGGTCTCATGCTCCTTTCTGATGAACAAATATATGACCCAAAAAAAAAAAAAAGAAAAAAAGAAAAAAAAGTAAAAAAAAAAAGTGCAGTAAACTAAATGTTTAAAAAAGCACATTTGTGCTGTCTCTGTGCAAAGATAAAAGAAATAAATACATGATTACAAAATTAAAAAGGTTCACAGTATCACACATGGATAGGTAGCTACGGTAGTGCACGTCTGGAAAACACTGTGGTACTACCCAGGATTCTCTACATCCAGCTGGAATTCTCTGCTGGGAGCTGCGGGTGAGCGGGTGGTTTCTTTGCTGCCCACATCTGGGATAAGTAGAAATACATGGTTATAGTTTTGCTCCATTCTGAAACGCAGTGCCCGGGATCCTGCAGTGCAGCAATACTGGTGTCAGCAAGCTCTTCCCCATCCCACTGGAATGGCTGCATCAACGAAAAGGGAACACATCGACCTGCAGAGGGAATCGCTGCTCTCTGGGACTTCTGTGTCTGCATAGAGATTACTGCAAGAGGCAGAGAGAAGAGAGTCACAGAATCATGGAATCATTAAGGTGGGCAAAGACCTCCAAGATTACCAAGTCCAACCATCAGCCCAGCACCACCACCATGCTGTTTGACCACTGCCAGGGCCAGTGACTCCACCACTGCCCTGGGCAGCCTGTTCCAATACCTGACAATCCCCTTTCAGTGAAGAAATTTTACCAAATATCCAACCTAAACCTCCCCTAGCACAGCTTGAGGCTGTTTCCTCTTGTCCTGTCCCTTGTTGCCTGGGAGCAGATCCCAACCCCCGCCTGGCTGCACCCTCCTGTCAGGGAGTTGTGGAGAGCAAGGTCTCCCCTGAGCCTCCTTTTCTCCAGGCTGAGCCCCCCCAGCTGCTCCTCATCACACTTGTGTTTCAGCCCCTTCCCCAGCTCCACTCCCTTCTCTGGACACGCTCCAGCCCCTCAATGTCTTTCTGGTCGTGAGGGGAAAGAGAACCAACCCCTGAGCACCAGTGCCCACATCAGTCAGGTCTGTGTCCCGCCAACTTCCCAGCACAACCAGAGAGGCTGTTCTACATCCTCCAGCAATGGCAACATGTCTGGAAAACCTGAGGTCCCCAAAGCTTTCCCTGCACCAAACAACTGGGAATAAGCCACAGCCCTTGCTGAGCGGGCCGGGGCTCTGCCAGCACAGAGCTGACCCGGGAGGCAGCCGGGCTCTGCTGCAGCCATGCAGGAGCCCCAGGCTGCCAGAGGCCAAGCTGATCTTGCAGAGGGAGCACAAACTCTGACCTCGACCCACCGGGCACCCGGCACACGGCTGTTGGACACTTACTGTATCGCTCTCCTCATCGGAGACAGAGTGGAGCTGAGCGCTATAGTGGAGCGGGGAGTAAACCCAACTCCTCTCGTCTGTCGGCTGCCAGAGTGGCCAGAGACGGCAGGGAGAATGCAGGGAGAGCAGCAGCAGAGCAGGGAGCAAAGGAGAGAAGAGGAAAAAATAAAAGGAGAAAATAAAAAGAGTAGGAGACAATACAGTAAGAACAGCTGTCCACCTGGAGGGAGAGCACTGAGCCCAGAGCCAGCTCTCAGCAGAGGAGCCCTCCTCATCCTCAGCACGTACCTGCTCCCTGCCAGCCGGGACACGGGACCTGCGCCAGCTGCAGTGGGGGTGGCACAACCTCTCCTCTTGTAGGGACAGAGTTTTAGAGCTTTTGAGATGTCAGGGAAACCTCAGCGCCCTGCCATGGCATCACCCCGGCTCCAGAGAAACCTAGAGACTTGGGAAGTGACTTACCTAAGAGCAGTGACAGCTCTGGGTTCCTGCTACCCGATACCAGCTCTCACCCTCCCATTTCTAGAGCCCTGTGCATGCTACAAACTGATATCCAGGAGGGCTTTTACAGGGAAACTGGATTTGTTTGCTGTGCCTTCCTCCTTCTCTGCAGAAGGCAGCGGAGCTGGGGTGAGACCATGGCGGATGGTGGCCACAGAAAGGAAACAGTTATTGCTGAGATCCTGGGGACAGTGGGGTGATGGGAACAAGTACAACACAGGAGGCAAAACACAACTGGACCCTGGAAAGAATGAGGGGAAGGAGGTGTGCCTTGAGGGACAGTTATCACAGCACTGGGCATTGGTGTGAGAAGACACACTCTGCTGCCAACACAGCACAGATTCAAGGGCTGGTCTCTGCTTCCAGGGTTCCCAGGGGCAATTTACATTGTGAACAGGCTCTTTTAGTCTCCAGTAGAGCTCCCACAGAGAGGGAACTGCCCCCTTTGACACAGCCTGGCATTTGCAAAGGAAGAGAAACAGAACTGGGTGCTTGGAAGAAGCCTGGGTGTTCCCAGCCCAGGAACTGTGACAGTCTACAATGTACAAGGAACTACAAGAAGCCAGAGAAGCTTTGAAGCACTGGGCTCCACATGCTGAACCCTCCAGTAACTGCAGCTCCATTAGTAGAGACCAGTGGGTCTGGGAGGAAGGAGGGTTGAGAAACCCCTTTCTGGAGCTTCTCTCAGGGCTCTGTCAGAGGTACAGGAAAGCTCCCCACCACATCAAGCATGATCCACATCCTCTTTTTTATCCATCCTGACTGAACCACATGCTCCAGCCAGTCTCTTTCAGAGCCTTTTAGGAGCTTGGATGCATGCGGGGAGCTGCGGGAGATAAAGGAGCATCCAGTGCTTGGCACTACCCCTCCCGGTGCCGGAGCAGGCAAACCCAGCTGAGGGGCAGGAGGAGCTGCAGGAGGAGTTGCCTGTTTGCCCACAGAGGTGCAGCACCTTCCTCATGCCATCAGCCACGGCAAGGGGCACATTCCTGCCCCTGCTTCCCCATGCACCTTGCCCAGTACCCAAATGGGAGCACCAGGCTGCACCAGCACTTGTGCGAGGCTCCGGCAGCACTGCCAGCACCCCGTGGGGACAGCAGCTCTCCCAAAGCCTGAGAAGGGAAATGCTAAACCCCAGAACAATCTCAGCTCTAGATTCAGCCCCTAAAACTCAAATGCCTCCCTGCATCTTTTGGAAAGTAAAATCCTCCCTGCTCACAGAACACCTTCAGTGAGGAGGGAGCACACTGGTGATGCTGAGAAGGGCTGGAGAGCTGAAACCAGCCCTAACTCAGCACCACCTCCTGCCTCATTTAGTTTATGAGCTGCTCCCCACAAGCCAAAACAGTTCTGTTTGCAACTGGATTTTTGGAAGCTTCGAAACATCTTAATGGTGTCTTTAAAACTCTCTTCCTGGGCTGAGGGAGCTGAGCCTGACATCATCTATAGAGGCCCCGGTGCCTCCCTGGCCAGGTCTGGTGCTCAGAATCACAGACCAGTTTGGATTGGAAGATCACCCAGTATCCCCCCTTGCCATGGGCAGGGACACCTTCCACCATCCCAGGCTGCTTCAAGCCCATCCAAGCTAGCCTTGGACACTGCCAGGGATGGGGCAACCACAGGTTCTCTGGGCAACCTGTGCCAGGGCCTCATCACTCTCACTTTTCCCAAGGGCTGGGTGACATTACGGCCCATGCCGGGGTAGGAGCTGTGTCACCAGTCTGCAGAAAAGCAGGACAGAGCTCATGATTCTCCCAGATCCTACAAGGAGATCCACTGGTGTCATTTCAGTATGCTTCCCCCATTTCTGCTGGGCTGGTTCCTAATGCCCACTCAATCCAGAGCCCCAGCCGTCGAGGGAAATGGGGTGCTGGCCCCAGTGTTTCAAAGCTGCAGCTCTGCTCCCCTACATGCTGTGCTGGCATGGTCACTTACAATCCCAGAGGAATGCGAGGTAGTTCGGAGTCTGCGCTGGCGGGGAGAGTAAATCCAGTACCTCCCATCTGTGAACTGGGTGGCCCAGGACAAGTGAGGTGAGAAAGGAAACAGAGGAAAAAAAGGGTGATGTGAAAGAGAGGATGAAAGAGAAAGCAAAAAACAAGGGGTTGGGCAACTCCAGGCCTGAACGGGTGAGCAGGTGGGAAAGCCGTGCAGGGGAGAGCAGGGGAGAGCGGTGCCCATGCCCTGCCACACTCTGCACTTTTATTCCCTGGGGATGAACAGGAGAATGAAGTGCTCTCCAGGAGCAGACTTGCAGTGATCAGATCACAGTCCTCTGGGACTGGCCAAATCCTCCTCTGTACACACCAACCCTTCACCCACCATTGCCCCTGAGCACTCCTGTAGGAGCAGCTGTGGTGCTGCTTGAGCACACGGGTGCAGCCTCACCTGAGCTCCAGCTCAAGTGGCTTTCCAAGGAGAGCGCCCATGGGAACCCCAATCAGCTTTTCCCTTCATCCCAGCAGTGACAAACACTCCACAGCACACGACACACATTTAATGCAAAACTCAGACTCAGATGAAGTATGAAATGCTGATGAGCAGTCAGTCACGCTCTCAAGAACACTCTGCAGAATTTTCTCTTGGACAGAGGTGCCCCTCAAGCTGGGCGGAGTCCATATGCCCAGGGACAGGGAGGAAGAGGAGCTGACCCTCGCTAGAAGACACTTGCCAGGAGAGCAGGCAGGATTTGCCTGCACACAGCTGCCATCCACAGGCAAGGAAGGGGCAGCCGTGTTAGAGGAGCCGTTTGCATTTTGAACAGCATGCATCCAACTCCAAACAAGCTGTAAAACAGGGCTGATTCCTTCCACAGCTCCCACGAGCCTCACAGTGACTCGGCAATGAGTGAGCAGCTCTGCAGCAGAGTCACAAGAGCTCAGGGAAAGGCCAATGCTGCATTTTAGTTTAGCCTGAAGGAGCCCATCACATGGGCTCAGCTCATCTCCAGCACCACAGAACCAACAGCAACAAGTTGGAGCAGGGAGAAGCCGGGCACCTCTTTTAATGAGGGTTCCAGTGCCAAGGCATGAGAGAGAGCTCAGCTCTCGTGGGACAGGCACTCAGCTCTGCTCCGCGAATCCATGGGACAGGTACATGTTGCTAAAAAACCTCTTCTCTGGTCTGCAGAAGTTGCTCAGCCACTGTGGGAGCTGAGTGAGGACCAGTGCCAGGCTCCATGGCACTCTGCTGCCAACCACCAACTTACTCCCTGGCTCAGCACTAGACTCCCACTGCATCACCTAATGCAGCCTGCAGGGAAAGGAAAAGCCGGAGTTCACCAAAGCCCAAGGTCACCCTCTGCAACCACCTCCCCTTGGGTCTAGGCCATGTTTGTGTCAGGAAAGCAGCCAAGATCTCTGGCTGAGGAAGGAAGAACCTCTCTGTTGCACCCACATCACCTTGGCTTGTCCCAGGAGCAAATGTGCTGGCCTAGATAAGCACTTGTGCTTGGAAGTAGAGCAGCACAGCTACAGCTACATCCACAGCAGGAGTGCCACCTGTGTGAGCCCCACTAGATGCTGGTTTGAGTTCTCCAAGGGTTAATCCAGTTCTCTGCATTCAGAAACCCACCCAGCATCAAGGTCTCAAGGTGCTCTACACCAAGATGGCGCAGGGCAGCCACTGCCCTGCACCCAACTGCCTGGAATGGATACTGACAGCCTTGTCCAACCCTTCCCATCACACCCCAAGGGTCAGGTGGAGAAGGTCTCTTACAAAGTATATGTCTGTGACTGGCACGTCGTCTTCATCCGAGGCCTGGCTGGCTGGTTCCGAGGCCTGGCTGGCCGTCTCCACCTCTACGGTGGCTGTGGATGTGACAATGGCACAGGCTGAAGAAGCTGCCTCTCTGCAAAGGGGAAAGAAATGACAGTCTAGTCACTGCAATCAGGACAGGAGCAAGCAGAATTGATTTATTACAGAGGAGCTGAAGATGCTATGCTGTCACATCCTGAAAGGTCAGGGCAGGGCAGGGCAGGTCAGAACTGTTCTCAGCCTCACCCAACACCCAGCAAAGCTGGAGACCGGCAAAGCCTCCAGCACAAGCAGCCACAGGTCAAAACCCACCGTGTGGGCTCTGCTCGACACTCTTAAACCACTCACTCTTTGACCTTTTCTTCTTCAGGAGCTACAATCTCAACGTCACACTTGGGCTCCAGCTCGACACTGATTTGCTGAACCTCCTCCTCGACCCGCACCTCCTCGTGTGACCTGGAAACCAAAGAGAGACAGGCCCAAAGGCTCAGCTGGGCAGGAGTTATGCACAGCCCTCAATTTTAGGTCAGCCTGAATCAGTCCTGAGCCAGCCAAGCCTCTTGTGCAGCTCTGCCCCAGCACAGCGCTGCTGCTGCTGTGACTGTGGCACCCGGCTCCCAGCCGCAGACAGTGGCTGGTTTCAGCTCAGAGGGAGCACTCAGACCTCTCAGCATTGAGGGTTTGGATAACCAAAACTCCCAGGAAAAAGAGTCAGTCCTGGAAGATTGCAGCACTCAGGAATAACATGGTGGGAGAAGAGGACAAGAGCAAAGGAGTTAAACAACCAGTGCTGTAGGAAAGATGGGCAGTGTCAGATGGAGCATGGGAGCAAAGAGAACTGGCCTCCAGGGAAAACTTGTATCCAGAGTTAGCCCGGCACCAGGCCAGAGCCTCTGACCTCTTCCAAGACTCCCAGCACATTAAAGCTGCTCCAGGGTTGACATCAGATTTATTTGCACACTCTGGAACTGTTTCTGACAGTCTTCACTTTAATACCTCATGTTATTAGAGTAATTACTTGTGCCAGCAGGGCTGGCTCCACTGTCCCCATGGGAAGGAGGAGCGGGAGCCTGCCAAGCCAAGGGGCAGTTGTCAGAGAAGGGCTGAGCTCTGGGTTCACTGACAGCACTGCCCTGCTCCAGGCTGGCTCTGACCAGAGCTGGGGCCAGTGGGCAGCAACTTCTGTCCAGCTCCACGCAAGGAGCTCGCTCCTCTCTTCCTCACAGGGCTGGACCTCAAACCTGGAGTGAATTCCCCAGCAGACAAGAATAACCAGAGGCGTGACACATTCTTGAGCAAATTGGGTAAGGCTTTTTCCATCTCAGCTCAGGAATGTAAATTCTTGGTTTAATAAATTTGTGCTTGCACTGGTTTTCACCAGGGGATCCCAGAGAGCTCTACAAGTACACAGGTCCCTGCTCTCCCAGGAAGGGCACATGGAGGCACTGGCACTAGAAGGGACAAATTAGGCAAAAAACAGCAAAGGTGGCCTGCAGACAAACACCTGCAGAGGGTCAGTGTAGCTTTGGTAAATTTGTAACAGACAGATCTACTCTGACCAAGTCACTGAGCTCCCTGAATGCTCCCAGGTCACTCTGATTCACCTGACCTATTTCTGGAGGAGCAGTCACATACTACAGCAGCTCCCTCCCTCCATGAGGCACCATTGAGTCCAAACTGTTTTGGATGAAGTCCCTGCATTTGCCACATGGGCACCACCACTGGGGCCTGGGTTTAAGTCTCCAATTTTCAGCAATTTCTAGCACTGGATTCTACAGGATATGAGGTACTCCACAAGCCCCTGACACTTCACACAGCGAGACCCTCCAGGGACAGAAATTTGCCAGGATTCAGCAACATGCAGCATCCAGAGGTATTTTCATTG
Source organism: Corvus hawaiiensis (assembly GCF_020740725.1). Classification (NCBI taxonomy): domain Eukaryota; kingdom Metazoa; phylum Chordata; class Aves; order Passeriformes; family Corvidae; genus Corvus; species Corvus hawaiiensis. The sequence continues at coordinate 2,721,691 of NC_063240.1, read as the reverse complement.
GGAAATACCACAGAAAGGGATTTTTTCACAATGCACATCAACTGAACTCAGCAAACCACTCAAAGCTTGGAACAACGGCAGATGCCTGTAACATGGGGCAAACCCTCATCTTCCAAAGTCCTTTCCTTCCAAGCACCAAACACTGATGCAGGGAGAGAGGACATCAGCCTGTCAGGCTCCTCTGGCTATGGCACATCCTGGGACTGAGTCTCTGATGTCATTTCAAAGCCTACTACACCTACACAGTGTCCTGGAAAGCAGGGCAGAGCCAGCAGCATCTGCTGGCTCCTCGTGCAGATCCTGCTGACATGGGCAATGGGGTCATTTTTACTGGTGCAAAATAATTCCACAATAACGCACAGTAATTCCATGATATGAGCCTCTGATTTAAATCAGACACCCCTCTGCAGCACAGCATTTCTATCCTGCCTTGTCCTTGGCTCTAAGACACCACAGGAGGGAAAAAACCTCACAGATTTCTGAAGACAGTGGAAGCTACTTCTGTGGGGACTGAGGGTGCTCAGTGCCTTCTGAAGTCAGAGGCCTTTCACTTTGCCCAGGCCACAAGCAGATGCTCAGAGGAGGAAAGTTCCTGCTGTCAAGGCTCACTTACTCTCTTAAAGGGACTTAAATGACCTTCCTTGACTCTGGTGCTGGGTGGGTGGGTAAATTTGGACAACACTGTTGTCCCCTTTCCTATCAAATAACTGTGCTATTTTCAAAATACTAAGAGATCTGCTTGCAATGAAAATTCTATGTAAGAAATGGGGATCATCTGATTGCAGAAGCAGCTCAGCATCCTGCAGAGGACCATGCCAAAATCCTGGAGCTGCTGAAATTCCCACTCAGCCCTCTAAGAGACCTTTGCACAGGGATAAACATGAGGTCTCTGTGCAGCAGAGAGAAGATGAGAAAAGAAGATAGGAGACCCATTTCTCACCTGCCATCCTGCCCTGAGGAGTGTGTACGCCTCCTGCGGAAAGAAAACAGAAGAGTTTGTTAGGAGCAATTTAAGCCAGAAATCCTGCACTGTCCCCAAATCTACCTCCACACCCCATGAGGGAGATGTTCTACTTAACAGCTGACACTTCTTCCAGCAATAATTAATCCCATCAAAGCTGTGTCTGCTTGCTCCCAGGAGAGATATAATTAAAATCGGTCATTAGCATTGCAGGGTGCAGGGCAGCCTGCCGGGATCTGCAGCACGGAGAGGAACGGCAGCCACTCGGTGCCAGTGGGAGCAGGGGAGGAGCGTCCTCACCTGTACCTGGGCTGCTCAGAGGTCTCCGAGGGAGATCGCTCGGGAACAGAGAGGGATGTTGACGATAGTGTCGTGGCTATGGAGGCCGTGGTAGCTTCTTCAAAGGAAGGAGGAGTGCAAGGGAGCAGGTCTGGCCTGCCTGCTGGCCCAGAGCACAGGCAGGGGAGAGGCAGGAAGAAGAGATGATTAGGTCAAACACCACCACTTCACCTACACCAGCCCCGTGAGAGGCTGTTCCACCATGAACCTGCACACCCGCACTGGGACTGGGCACTCAAACCACAGACAGGCAGAAGTTTAGCTGGGTCCGTGAACATGACAGCCTCTCCCAAGGCGTCCTCTGGAGAGAGCCAGTCAGCACCACTTCCAGCACAACAGGCAGGGAACAGAATGCCAATGAAGACGTCTCACTGGTGACCAAAGCTGGATTAAAGGCTTGGATCACCAGGGATAAATATCCAAGTGAATTAAGAGATGAATTGAGTGTCCAGTGCTTTGCACAGGGAGCAATCCAACACCCATGTGCCCCCCAGCACTCAGCTGTAAATGCAGCCAGATGGAAGTGAAGGAAAGGCAGCACAGAACCAGCCCATTCCTCTGTTTTCCAGTGGCAAGATCCTACCTGTTTTAACTGCCCAAACACTGTCATTGGAGTGCTGCAGTTCCCAGTCACCCTCCCTCCCCCCACCTTTTTTAAAGGGTAGAAAATGCAACTTTCTGATGGCTTTTGAGCTATGACTTATGGTACCCCTTGGCAGCAGCTGTCTTGCAGCAGTGATGCAGGTGACCATTTTTACTGCAGAACCCCACAGTGCTGCAAAACAGGGATTTGGTCTCCTTTGATGCAGAGGTGTTGCATCAAGTACCTGCTGGTGCTGCAACAAAACAATGTACTCTTACCTTCTTCCCTGTCCTGGTTAGGTTTAGCACCTGCAAAGCACAGCAAGACATGCAATGAAGAGCTATCCATGAGGAAAGATCTGCAGTCGGTGCACAGTGGGGAGCTTGATGACAACAGGGGAGGATCCTAAGGAACTGCTAGGAAAGAGAGGGTAACCACAGAGCCAGTACCCTGACCGGGGCTGTCACCTTCATCGTCGAGCGTGGGGTAACTCCTGGCCGCCCGCAGGTCGTACTGGGTGTCGTCCTTCTCGGAGGCCAGCTGGCTGGCCGAGAACGCTGCAGTGGGACCCGCCGTCTTCACGGCCAGCAAGGCACTGCGCCCTTTCTTCGAGGGGGACGACTTCAGAGCTGGGGGAGGGAGGGAGACAGAAGGTCAAATTACCACCACCAGCTACTGTCCCACCAAAGGCATTTTTCCCTTCACAAGGAGAGGCTCTGCCCTCACACACACACCTCCTGGACTGAACCAGGTCAGGTGCAGGGACTGGGTGGGAGGCTGAGCAGACCAAGGCAAGCTGTGACAATCTGAGGGCTCTGCAGTTGCCAGTTTTGCTCTGTATCATGGAATCTTGGAATGTTTTGGGTTGGAAGGGACCTTAAAACCCATCTCATTCCCCTTTCTCCATGGGCAAGGACATGGGCACTATCTGCAAACCCTGTCCAGCCTGGCCTTGGGCACTGCCAGGGATCCAGGGGCAGCCCCAGCTGCTCTGGGCACCCTGTGCCAGGGCCTGCCCACCCTGTGAGTAAAGAATTTTTTCCTGACTTCTACTCTAACCCTGCCAGCTCAAATCCATTGCCCCTTGCCTGTCACTATCTGCCTGTATAAAAGTCCTTCCCCCTCCTTCTTCTAAGCCCCCTTTAAGCACTGGAAAGGGCTTTGAAGTCTCCCGAGAGCCTTCTCTTCTCCAGGCTGAACACCCCCAGCTCTCTCAGCTGTACCCCAGTGGAAAACCCTGCTCAGGCTCCAGCCCAGACTCCTTGTGAGGGCTGCAGCAGCGAGGCCGAGGCAAAGCCTCACAGCACAGCAGCCCCTGAACTTGGTACTTACAGGAATTCTTTCGAAATACTGTGTTGGTCATGAATTTGAAGAATCTCTCTGCATAAAAGCTGGGTCTGTGTACTGACACCGTGTCCTACAACAGCAAGAAGCAATTGTTTAATTTTAAAATGATCCCTCAAGGCAGAATTTCTGTAACAACCAACACAGTCTGTTTTATTCCAACATTTAGCACTGATAGAGCCTTAAAATGGAAAGGCTTAACTGAAACACTCTAATTAATGCTATAAATAACCCTGAGGCGTTGCCTCTGATTGCATTTGATTATATTCTTGCTGTGATTTTATAATGGATTTTGGTGATTTTATTCCTTTGTAGACTTCCTGGATTTTTTTAAACACTGGCCTGATTGCATACATGAAATTTCTTCTGGCTTTGCTGGCTGCCATTCCAAGTACACCTGGATACCTTTGCATGTGACACAGACACCCAAATTTAGCCAAGGGTCTCCATACATTTCAAATGTTTTTGTTTAAAATAGTAAAACTGAAGCTCTTTCTGCTTCTGATGTGTGACTGTGTTCCCATGACTTGGCATCTCCACATTTCCTTTGCCACATTAAGGGAAGCCAGGAGATGCAACACTGAAGAACGGTTTCCACATGCAAGGTTGTTCTTTCAGAAACACACACCTGGCTGCTGCAGGAATGAAGCCAGCAGGGAAACATGGAAAGGGATTTGCTGGCAGAGAGCTTGCTGAAGTGGAAACAGCCAGTCACCAAAGAGAACAGCACAGGGCTCCTGACAGCCCAGGAACACACACACCTGAGTGCGTGCTCCTGGTGTCACGGGAGGAAGAGAGGGACAGACAGGAGCAGGGGAGGAAAGCTGTGAGCACAACTGCTCAACATGTGAGGAACTGGACTGAGCAAGGAAACCTGGCTGGGAATAAGTGGGACCACCCTGCTGTGTGAGAACTGCTCCTTTCATCAGCTGCAGCTGTGCCAGGTCAGGCTCTATAAACAGCCACCAGGTAATCCTGTGAGTCTTGGACAACTCCTGCCTCTGCACAGGCACTCACCCCATCATGGACAAGGGCCTTCCAGGTGTGTTCTAACTTCTTGATGAACCTAATTCCAAGGAGAAGGGAAGAGAAAAAGAAAGGTACAGATTCAGGCATGCACTCAGTACTAAGCCCCCTTTCATACCCTATGGGGGAGATCCCTGAGCTGCCAATGTCACCAGGACTGAGCTTTGTCCAGCATCTCCCCAGCCAGGTCAGGACTGCCTGGGAAGTAGAGAAGGAGGAGATGGGCTGGAAGAGATGCACCTTCCACCCATGGAGATATGCTTCCCACACTGAGGTGGGAAACTACTTCTTTATGAGCAGCTCATCATCCTGAACAAAGGGCTGTATGTTCCCACCTGTTCTAAGGACACGATGGAAGCCCATGGCTAGCTTGGGGCAGCCATATCTACTCATCCTCACAGTCTCCAGGAGAAGACATCCCCCCTGCTTTCATTTGGTACTAAGAGAGATGTTATCAGCCAGAAAAGACACACTGCCAGGTTACCTACCTGTATGACTGCAGGATATCTATGATTCCAACGTGCAGCAGGAGACGCTCTCCTTTGCCGTTCACTGCTGGGATCCCTCCCATCCTGCAGGTAAAGCAGAACTTCAGCAGGTGCAGCCTCAGCCAGAGCACCTGTAACACCCAAGCTCAGGGGAAGGGCAACAGCAGCCTCGCTAAGGGGCTCTGGTGTGGTGTCAGACACATCCTAAAACCTGCGTGGTCACTTTGTGCACAACCACGGGAGTCACCGACTGACCTGGCCTGACCCCAGGTGTCCCAGGGTCACTGCCTGCATGGCCAAACACCACTGTCACAACAGAACCTGCGTCATGTGGCACAGCTCTGCCTGGGTCACAAAGTACCACGGAGTTTTTTCCTGCCTACTTTATTCTGGGGGTCAGGTTATTTATCACGTCAGCGAGAGCTGTCTGCCATTAGGGCAGTAAACCCTTAAGAGTGAGAGTATTCCCAGTCCACACTAATGCCATCCTGCCAAAGGTGCAGCAACCATCAGCACCAGCACACAGCCAAAACACAGGGCTACCAGACAGGCCACTACAATTATTGATGCAGCTTGAAGGACTGGAAACACCACGGTATTATCTCAGCTCTCAGGACTGACCCTCCATCAAACCCACAGCAGCTGGTTTCAGACAGCAGCAAGCAGCAAACTCCACAATTCCTTGGCCCAAGAGCCAGGGAGCCAGGCAGAACCCCAGATCAAGCACAGCACAGGCTTGGGGCAACCCCCAGCCTCCAGCTCCAGCAATGACTCCAGCACTTGGCTACACTGCTGTCTGCTAACCCCACTGGGATGGCCTCAGGGAACTGCCAGGGATTCCAAAGGTGGGAGTGATGGAGAACTCCAAGCTCCTAGGGACAGGCTGATCCCTACTTCTGCTCCAGTATTTGGGTGCTGAGCTAGAACTGAGCGAGTCTCCTCCCTAGGGCATGGGTGGATGTTTAGAGGCTGTTACACAAGCTGACAACCTACAGCCTGGCCTAAGAAGAGAGACTGCTGTGAGGCCAGAGCCTTACAGAACTATTTCCCACCCTGGCTTCCCCCTTTCCCACCACAATGGCAGCACTACCAAAATCCCAGGAGAGCTGCTCCCTTGAACAGTTCCTGTGGGCCTCATTAGCGACTTCCCACTCCAGCCTCCACCTCTGCCTCTCCCAGCAGCACAAGCGAGCCCAGGTTTCACCTACGTGTCGTCCGTGTCTATGGACTCCCCCCGGGCAGCCCCTCCCTGGATGGACTCCATGGCTGTGGAGTACAGGGCCTTCTGCCCCACGGGACGCTTCTCATCCGACGTGCTGTGGGCTCCCTCCGACAGCTGCTCCCGCTCGTGCTGGTCTATGTTATGAACCCCAAGCAGGAGGCTGTAGTCCATGATTTTAAAACTTTCCAACACCTACAGGTTAGTATTGAGTTCAAGAACAAAGACAAAATATCAAGCCAGCAGCAGAAATACAGACCCCCGAAGCATGGAATCAAAGCAATCAGAGCAAAGCATCCCATCCACATCCCCACTAACAACTCCTTTGACAGAGCCTGAAAGTTTCTGAACCAACAGTCACCTCTGGGCTTGACTGCACAGAGTTTGGCCATCCCACACTCACACCAAAGGCCTGAAGACTTGCAAACAACACTACCGCATCTGCTGCACAGTGATTGGGAAAATGCTCCAGCAGAGCAGCTACAAGTGGAGCAGACTGCCAAAGTGTGATGCACCAGGCAAAGGAACACAGCCTCAGTCCTCAGAGGCTGCCATGAGATCCAACTCTACTGCTTGGCTTTCAGGGAAAAGGGCAGGAGAAAGGACTGATCCTACTCTGGGGTCAGCAGATTAGCAAGGTTCTCAGTCGGGGATTGCTCTTCCTCATGCTTGAGAGCCACAGAGGCTCCTTACCCTGCCTCTGAGCTGCCCCCTCCTTACCAGACAGTCTCGCTGCAATGTCTTCACCAAAGCGCTGAAGGTGTCTGCATCCAACATCAGGCCCTCGGGCATGTCTTGGATGAAGTCCAGGTCCTTGTACGTAGGGCTGGACTTTTCTTTTTCCTTCTTGGATGCCCGGCGCTTGTAGGTTGAGCCTTTGAGGTCAAATTTCAGGTGCATTTTCACCACTCGAGGCAGGATGTTGTTCATCACGACCACGCGGATGTTTTTGCCCCCGGACTGCACACAGTACAGCCCATAAAACTTGGGCAGCAGCGTCCGGGGGTTCTGGTTCAGATTCTGTAGCAAGGATGAAAAAAACCATGGAGAAAGGTCATTTGAGCAGAAAATCCCTGCTGTGTTCACCACAAAGCACGTCAACAGCTGGACTAGGGATTCTTTGCTGAGAGATTTTCTGAACTTAACAGGAGCTCAGTGTATACATTTGACAAAGTCCTGCATTTCAGTGGCTTTAGGACCTGAAAATACAGGGACTGAGATGTTCAGCATTCTCTGGGCAAATAACCAAGTCCGGAAATCCCCTACTTTCCCCAAGTACAGCAGCTAAAAAAGAGACACCAAACTGGGAGAGAAATAAACACAATAAGTGGGAACTTCAAGCTTAAAAATAACAGCTCTCTTTATCTCTTCACAAGCATCAGAATCAAGAGCCATTCTCCAGCCCAGAATAAACCAGGGTTATTTTTTAAACAAAACAACATAAATGTTCTCCTCCTGTTGCAGAGTTGCTTTATAAAGCAGTCAACCAGAGAGCACGGATATCCTGTTCTGCTGTCATGTCCTTTTTTTAGGCAGCGGAATGATTAGGAATGACATGACAGGCAGGATTTGCTTGTTCAGCTTTGGGCACGTTTGGGAAGGAAACAGAACTTCTCTGCACACTGTGGCAGGAAGGACAGACCTGACAGGTTCTGACAGACAGCAGAAATGGGACTGTATTAAAATTTCATTCCCCTCAGCTCACCCACCTGGGCACAGCAGTGAGCCCTCTTGGAGAGTGCCAAAAGTAACAGAGGCAGGTAAATGGAAACAGCTTTAAATAACTCAGGATGAAACCACCCTGCTTCCTTTCCCTGACTCCTTTGACATGGGTGGTTTCCCAGGAGCAGCAGAGCGATCGGGGTAGTGTAGCACCACAGAACCCACAGACAGTGGAAAGCTACAACAGGTCACTCAGAACTCTGCATCAGACAGGTAAGTTCAGTTTAATTCACCAACTGCTTGTCAGGATGATGGCAGGATTAACAGAGCAACTCCATTCCCACTCAAAACCCCACACCTGATTTACTACACACATTCAGGCAACAGGCAGTGCTTTCCAAGAAAGCTCATCCTCTCCAGGAATGTGAGTGTCACCTGCAAAAGCAAGTGATTCACAGAATCTCAGGATGGTTTGGGTTGGAAGGGACTGTAAAGACCATTTGGTTTCACCCCCTGCCATGGGCAGGGACACCTTCCACTGTCCCAGGCTGCTCCAAGTCCTGTCCAACCTGGCCTGGAACACTCCCAGGGATGGGGCAGCCACAGCTACTCTGGGCAACCTGTACCAAGGCCTCACTACCCTCACAGGGAAGAATTTCTTCCTGGCCTGGCTGTCACTAACACACAGACATCCCATAACCTGGCTCCCTTGGGTAAATTTTCCCCAGTAAATACTGAGCGAGGAAAGGATTTTCACAGAACCAGTGCAGGATCACATAAACCCACTGCACCAGGCACACAGATGAGGCAGCAGCATCACTTATCATCACCTTCTCCTTGGCATCTCCACAACAAAAAAATCCCTGGTCATTCTAACTGAATGTCAGAGTCCTCATCCATAAAGCTGGAGCGTCCAGCACAGTTGTGCAGGGAGACCAGCTCCTGGATTTTACACCCAAACAGCAGGCCTGGGTCCAATTTACTTCACCCAATGCAAGTCTCTGGGTCTCAATATCCTGCCTTGCCAGACTGATGTGCAAAGCTGGCTGCTACCACGGTGGCCTCCAGCTTGGAACTGCAGCCAGTGGGAGCCAGGACAACCTTCGGAGTAGCTGTCAAACAGCAGGAATGGGACAGATTCAGGGACAGCAGTGCTTTCCCCACAAAACCAAGGTGGTTGTGTTATTGCCTGGAGAAAAGGAGGCTCGGGGGGGACCTTTTGGTCTCCACAACTCCCTGACAGGAGGATGCAGCCAGGTGGGGGTTGAGCTCTGCTCTTAAGGAACAAGGGACAGGACAAGAGGAAATGGCCTCAAGCTGTGCTAGGGGAGGTTTAGGTTGGATATTAAGGGAAATTTCTTCATGGAAAGGGTTGTAAAGGATTAGAACAGGCTGTCCAAGGCAGTGGTGGAGTCACCATCCCTGGAAGCATTCAAACAATGTGTGGCTGTGGCACTTGAGGACAAGGCTTAGTGGTGACCATGACGGTGCTGAGCTGAAGGTTGGGCCTGATGATCTTGGTGGTCTTTTCCAACCTTAAGAGTTTTAGGATTCTGTGATTGCAATCAGCAGCCATCCCCAAATCCAGGCTGGGGCAGATGCACAGTGCCAAGCAAAGAGGAATGAACTAGTTCTGGGAAAAGGACACTAAGAAACACACATCTGGGAAGCCATTCTGAGGCCAGAACATGCCTCCAAACTGTGGCACAATTATCTGCCTCATGTTTACCCAGAGAGTTTGCAAATAATCAGTAAGATTTGTGCTTCTGGGACTGGCTTCATGACATGCTGTTAACACTGGCCCTGGCATGGGGACAGGCCACAAGACACCCAGGTGGAGGACCTGCCCTGGGAGATGCTCTGGACAGAAAAGCTGCCATGACAAACCCGAGCTGGGTCCGAGCTCCTGGGTGATACACACCATGTAGTATCCAGGAAGGAGCTTCTGTAGGAATTCAGCTTCCTTGTGCATCACAGTTTTTATGATGAATTCATCGTCGCTGGTGACATAGAAGAGGGAGCCGCTGGCCCCAGGGTTGGACAGCTCGATCAGAGGCTCGTTACATAACGAATACTGGTGAGAAAAAGGAAAAAAAAGGTGATGTTTTATCCCCCGTTTATTGCAGATTTGAGTTCTATGCCCTCAAGGGCCTTCCCCAGCATGTCATCACCCTGGGAGATTAAGGGGTAGCAAAGCTCAAGTGAGAACTATTTTCATTATAGGTTAGGTCTGAGCAGCCAAACTGATGGACAATTTATAATTAGAGACTAAGATTACAGTTCAGAGCATCCCAACTGCTCAGTATCCAACTAATCATCTGCTTTCAGGAACATCCAGCCTTCATAATGACATCTTATCTGTTCCCATTGTGCCTGCACGCACGTATCGCATTCAGGCTCTTTGAGCACAGCCCAGCACACGCTGACGGACACAGAGGATTTCAGGAGACACCACAACCTGCTCAGGGAACCACGTATCACTGCACTGGAGGGAACACAAAGCACTGCCTGTTCTCCCCTGGCCTTGTGCTCTCCTATTCCCTGCAAAAGCAAGTGCCTGATCCACAGAATCCCACAATGGTTTGGGCTGGAAATGGCCTTAAAGCCCATCTCATTCCATACATGGGCAGGGACAGCTTCCACTAGACAGGTTGCTCCAAGCTCTATCCAACCTGGCAGTATTTTTACAGCCACATCTCACTCCATCAATCCTGCTGAAAACACACGACAAGACTTAGCCCAGGTGTGCAATCAAGAGGGATGAGCCCTGCTCAAGCACAGCAAAGAGTTCTGCATTGGGACCTGAACTGGGAGAACATGTCTAGTCACCAGGATCCTCAGATCCTCAGAGGACAGCAGGTCCTCAAATAAGGACTTGCCCAGCAGCAGAGGAAAACAAAAAGGAGAAAGCAAAGCAGGCGGATGCACTTTTCAGCTCAGTGCCCACCCAGATACTGCAGGGGTCAGGTGGGTTCAGGGCAGGATCACAGAGCTGCCCAGCGAGAGGTGAGATGGGGAGAGGGAGGTGGGGCATGGAAGGGAGATGATCAGAGCAATAAATTAAATGCTCATCATTATGTACTGAAAACAGCTTTCAGCTCTGCACAGATTAACAATCCCAGACTTGATCAAGTTAATCATCTCATGCATAATTAAAGGCATTTGCTGCTGTGGCAGGCAAGAGACAACCAGGAGAAGCAGAAACAACAAATCAGAGCCATGACCTTTGCAACTGAGGCAAACTCCATGCCTGTCTTCAGTTCTGAACACTCATCCATCGGTCAGCACTGCCTTGGCTGGCACAGGAAGGGTTCACTGTTACCCTCCCACCAGGCACTGGCACAGGTCTGTTTCACTGGGAGTGTTCAGCTGCGATCACCCCCATCTACAGGTGAGGTCACACAGAAAGGGCTGTTCCATGTGTGCACTCACGGGTGTGCTTCCTTCCCCAGTTCACATAAAGGCAAGGGCCCAAATTCAACCACAGTGCACTCGAAGCCTCAACAGCTTGTACTCCAAGGTATTTGAAAACCAGCCTTTCCAGCTCTAAGGAGCTTTTGGAGCACAAGAACAAGCTGTGGTTTATTCTGTCTTGGTAAGATGATTAAAATAACTACACTCACATAGCTCTCCAGTGAGTACACAAGAAAAAATTCCCATCTTTGTCCTTAGAGCCGCAGGGGACATTACAGGGTCGCACCCAGCAGAACACAACTCCTTTGGCTGGTAACAGTAAGTTATTGTTACCACAAGGACCAGAGAGGGAAGCCCATTGCAGGGCTTACACAGCTTACACTGTGTGCAGGTCATGGCCTCCCTCCAGTACAGGCTGGCAGCTGCCACTCAGCAAAAGCAGACTTGGAATCATGTAATGTTTTGGGATGGAAGGGATCTTAAGGCCCATCTCATTCCACCCCCTGCCATGGGCAGGGACACCTTCCACTAGCTCAGGCTGCTCCAAGCCCCGTCCAACCTGTCCTGGAACACTCCCAGGGATGGGGCAGCCATAGCTGCTCTGGGCAACCTGAGCCAGGGCCTCACCACCCTCATGCTAAAGGTAAATAAAGGAGGAAAAGACAGAGAAATGTAAAAATATATCCATACCAAATAATCATCTGGACGAATCCCAAAGAGCTCTCGGAAGTAGCGGAAAGCCACTGGGGCATAGGTCTTGAACCTGAAGTCGGCGTAGTGGTGAGCCGGGGTGAGGTTACTGCCTTCGCTGCACAGAACACACACATGGGCAGGGCTGTTACCATTCACCAGACATGGACACTCACACCAAAGCTACTGTGCATTTCAGATGCACTGAGCCTTGACAAAAGACATCTTTGGAACAACAACCACCACCTTTCTTCTGTGGTAGGACAACAGGAAAACAGGTTTCAAACTATCCGCCAAAATCTATTTCCAGAGAGTAAAGGAACAACCACTTGCCAAGCAGAATATATTTACACAGAGAACATAGCTTTTATGAGCTTTGTTTATTCACAGTTAGAGAGCTCCCAGAAGGAGTTTCTTCCATCTAAGACACGGTATGATTTTGCGGAAGAAATTCTAGATGGACAGGTAGAAAGAAGCACGTAGGAAAGGTAACAAACTGGAGTGCACTGTGCTTCTCTGCAAGCCAGTGCACTGCAGAATCCAACACTTCCCACTGTTCTGTTTGTATGTCACGGAGTGGATTTAAAACATTCAGAGCATGGAACTCTGATCTAAAGACAGATGGAAGCTCTCTTGAAAAATCAGTGAGAGAAAAAGAAATAACTCACGCATTCATTCTTCCCCCCTTTTCCTTTACCTTGGGAAAAAAATGCTCTCCACCACGTAGAAGTCCTGCATCAGAACATCTCTCTCTGGCTTGGAGCTCAGATTGCCCACAGTATATCCAATCCCCAGCTGGATGGCCCCCTTCAGAGTGGATGAGGTGGTCTGGCAAAAGGAAAACAGCAGCCAGTGAGCATTTCACAGCAGATAATCATGGTAGCATCCCCTGCATTTCAATGCACCCGTGTCTGTGACTTCTGTGGGGTCATCTCAGGCACTAACTTGCTAACCAAGTTTACTCAGCTGCTGAAGAGATGAATTAGGGATTCAGATTTGCTGTTTGCAGGATTATGCTGTCCAAGGGTGCTGCATAAAAATCTCAACCAGATTAATAATTACTGGGCCATAACTTTTCCTCTGAGCCTGTCACCCACACTTGGGTGCCATCACCCACTCCCCAAACTCAAACCTTTTTGTAGGTGGTTTCCCCAGAAGCATCCACGCTTCGATGGCCAATCTTCTTTCCTTGGCCTGGCTGTCCTGGCAGTGATGGGCCCTGCAAGGAGAGCACAGGGACAGTCAGGGCACAGGCTGAGCTGCCACCAAGCACATACAGAGCAGCACAGCCACACTCCCACGCTGTACTGCACAGAGGGATCACAGTACTGCCAGAGAAAACCCTGCAGAGTGCCAACAGGTGAAACTGATGCTCTTTGATTTCTACTTCCACCCCTCAAGAGGAGTTAGAATAGCAACACTCCACCTGACACCCCCACTGCTCGCTGGCAGAGCCCTCAGCAAAGATGCCGAGCTCGGAAAAGATCCAGCTGCCAAGGTTCCCCTGGTGCTTGACTGAGGTTTCCCATTGATTTAAAACAGTGATGTATTAAATCAAACAGCCACAGAGATTTATTCTTAAAATCCCACAGCCTCAGGTGTCACACTGACACCTCGGGCTTTGCTGGAAAGATCAGAGCCAGCTGATGGGGACAGCCCAGCCCCACACACACTGAGATAATCCATTTAAGCAAGATCTCATCTGTTTACAATTCCAAGGCTGAGCCTATACAGGGTGAACCACAGGAATCTCTCTTCCACAAGTTTTGCAGTTTACAGAAATGCTATAGACTGCCAGTACTTCAGGGTGACAACAAACCTGCTCCTGTCCCCTTGTCCTCTCCTACCTCTCTGTCTGCCTGGGCCTTTCTTTGCCAACCCAGGAGGTAGCAGGTTGTGGCTGCTCTTTTAACAGCCTGGTGTAATCAGGTGTTGGGAAGTTCCCTGCAGCTCCTTTTGCAGCTCTAGGGACTCTCTACTCCACCACCAGGTGACATAGCAGCCACTCCCAAGCTCTCTGCCAGGTGACCCCCATGGATCCTGGAGTCCATCAGACAGCTAGAAATGCTGGTGAGACACCAGCACCATTTCGGGGTTTGCTACATTGCAGAACAGCTTTGGATGCTCCCTTGAGTAGCACGCAGAGAGATCCAAGGTCACTTCCCAAGAGACACGGTTCTATCCCTGTCCCTCTTGAGTGCTGCACAGACCCAGCTCTGAACCAACGGCTCCAGCAAACAATGGATAATTTTGCTCAGACTAAGAAGTTCTTTGTACTTTAGCTTTTGATCAAGAGCTTGCAGTTATTTTTGATCAATCTGCTTGTACTAAGGGGCAGTCTTGAGTTCTCCTTCAAAAGTCCCATTTCCTACCCTATTTCATTAGCAGAGCCAGCCTTGCTCCTGAGCACTCCTCCTCCAGCAGCTGTGAGCAGCAGCACAGATCAGCCTCTCCTACCAGCCCGCTGGATCTTACTCCATGCAAGCCCAAGCTGCGCTGTCCTGCCTTGCCAATGGCTCACATCATCCTCCCAACATGATGAGCAGACACAGGCAGGGGGAAGGGACTGCCATCCTAGGAACTGCAGTGACAAAAGCCTTTCCAGTCTCTTGCTCTGCTTGTGGCTGCTTCCAGGGCAAGAAACAGTGGCCCTATTTGTGCACTGAACTATGCAACCAACTTCCACAGAAGTTGAGCCTCCCACTATGCATATTCCTGTGCAGGTACAAAAGAATCAAGCGTGGCATTCCAGGGAATTTTTTGGGAAGATTTTGCTGTTTGTGTATACAAATTCTCATCACCACAGGTGAGGAATGGGAAGGGGGATGTAAAAAAATTTGATCAAACAAAAATCATTTGAACATGATGCCCTAAACCACAAGTGTGGGTTTCAGGGAACAGCTTTCAGGCACAGAGCCTCCTACTTGATTCCCTGCTGCCAACTGTGAAGAGTTTTGCTCCAGAAGGTAACAGTGACTCAGAACCTGTGACCTGAAATATCTACAAGAGAAGATGAGTCCCTGGAGATGTTCCCCTGTTTTAGGGCTTCACAAATCACAGGCTCCCTGACTTGGCTCCCACCAATGGGTAAGACCCAACACAGAGGGCCTGGAGATGCCCAACAGATGCATTCTTTAGTTAGCACTTCCAAGTGCTGGTGTGGAAGAGGCGCCCTCAGTCACTGACGTAGAGGCATCATGGATCATCCAGCCAACACTGGCCACGTGATGAGCACAATCCCTCCACATCCCTTCTGCAGCTGCACTGATGCCAACAAAGGGACCCCGGAGACCTGCCACTAATTTTATTTCTCCCAAATAACAGATATTAATTTTTAATAATCTCGTAAGTATTTTGAAATCCAGTTTTGATCAAAAAAGGCAGGCAAAAGAGTTTCCTAGAGCTCTGTGTTACCATTTTTCAACACAGGATTGTCAAACCCAGCTTTACACATCTCACCTCAGTGATGGCTGTCTTCTTTGGGCCCAGACCTGCAGACAAAAGGGAAGAGCATCAGGAAAAGTAGGGACATAAAATAAAAACCCCCAACCCAACCACCAAACCTCTGAGAAAACAGCTCAATGCTTTGTCTTTTCAAGTACAGCAGCCAGCCTTTAGAGCAGCTGGTTTTACTCCGTTTCAGCTTCCCTAGTGCAGGAATCTGACGGTACAGGAGTCACCTGAACAATTTCATATTCAGAAGCACAAAAATGCACATTTTTTCCCAGCAACAGTATTTCCTACAGGCTTCAACAGAGAGGTCTTGCAAATCTCTGCTGCCCCATTAAGCAATGGGTCCACACTACGCTGAAGAGTTGGCTCCATGCAGAAGCCCAGAGAGACACTCCTGAAGCTGTTTTCCAGCCACTCAGAAGGCACTTGACAAACTGTATTGATAATTGAATCTATTTATAGAATCCAATGTCCAAATATATCACACAAATGAACGCATCATTCATCTTTATTGCTGCCTCAGGAGAAGCCACTGCTGCTCCATTACAGCCAACGGTGGAAATCAGGGTTTTGCCTCAAGCTTTTAGATACATAATCAGAGCTGGAAACACAGGCCCAAACCCTCTGACATGAGGCCATCTCCCATTTCCTAGCCTGAGTTTGTTTTTCTGAGCCCAAGTTTGCAAGAAGTTCCTTCATTTCAGACAGCAGTGAGCACAGGCTCCTGTGTGGAATGTGGGACCATGAGATCCAGCCCAGCTGGCTCCCGAGAGCTACCATGAAGGATCAAGAGCTGCCAAAGAGGAGCTCCCCACACCACCCCAGCACCTCTGTGTGCACAGGCCAGTTCTCAGGGGGGAGTCTCCTGCACAGAACACAAACCCAAGGGACAGGTTTAATGCACCTGTTTCCAGGTATGAGCCTGCCACTCCCTGTTCCTGTCCTACAGCGTTCCTTATCAACCCATAATCCTTCAGAAAGGGCTTAATTTTGCAAGAGACCATCGAGGGGAGTTTTGAGTTCATCTACACTCAAATTAGGGGGTAGTCTTCTCTGGGGGAGAGTGGATGTGCTCTGTCTCTCCTGGCTGGACAGCAGGAAAAGCCTGGAGCACCCAACCCAACTTCTGCTGCTTCAGCATCTCCCCTATCTGGTGAAGGAAGAACTTTGACGGTTCACCTGTGGTACCTGTTCAACCCCCTCAAAGTGAAGCAGTGATGCTGCTCCAGGGCTTGTTTCAGAAGGAGCCTGAGCAAGAACTTGGGCAAACCTTCAGTAGCTGAAGCAGCTCCAAAAGAGCTGGAAAGGGACTTTTGACAAGGGCCTGGAGGGACAGGACAAGGCAGAATGGCTTCCCACTGTCAGAGGGCAGGGTTAGATGGGATATTGGGAAGAAATTCTCCCCTGTGAGTATGGTGAGGCCTGGCACAGGGTGCCCAGAGCAGCTGTGGCTGCCCCATCCCTGGAAGTGTCCAAGGCCAGGTTGGATGGGGCTTGGAGCAACCTGGTCTAGTTGAAGGTGTCCTTGCCCATGGCAGAGAGTGGAACTGGATGAGCTTTAAGGTCCCTCCCAACCCAACCCATTCCAAGATTCCATGATAATGGGATAACAACAGCACCAGGGAAGTGTGTGACTCAGTTACATTTCGGAAAATATTTCATACTCTGGAAAGCAAATAAACAACAAACCCAACAAAAAAACCCTTGGTGATCACAGGGGAGATGAAGCTGCTCTGACTCAGAAGTGCTGCAGGTTTCTCACTGTCCTGATCTTCACAAACTGGGCAGTCCCTCATGCAAAACAGGTCCCGTCATGTGGCATTTGGAGCTGTCTGCAGAGCACCCCCGGGCCTACAGCCCGGCCTGTGGGGCAGAGCCAGAGCGGCACGGGAAGAGTCACTTCTCATTATTTTCTTTTAAACAGTGCCCAGCTCCTGCGTCAGGAGCAGTCACTGAAACGCCACTCCGTGTGTCGCACAACCCCACTGCAAACGGGCAGAGGGAAGTGAGCAGAGCGGGAGCCCGAGGGGTGCCGAGCAGCTCCCCTCTGTCACACAGCCAGGCCGGGTCCCCTCCGCCCAGGGGGAGTCACTGACACGGGCGGGTGACACACACCACGAGTGACGTGAACCCTGTCACTCCTCCAGCACCACATGGCTCAGGACCACCGTGAGCTCCAACTGTGCCGAAAAATTAGTTCTTTGGCCCAAGCCAACACAATTTTGTGATTATTGAACAAAACACCCTGCAATGGCCCAGAGAGTAGGAAGTAAGGCTCTGAGTGAGCATTTGGCCAATGAACTTCCAGGGCACAATCTGAAGCAGCACTTCCAGAGCACTGGGGAATCCAAAGGAGCGAGTGCTGCTCCAGATTGAGCACTGGAAATCGCTGGGAACGCAGCGCAGCTGAGAGCCCCGGGCCAGGGGAATGTGCTCTCCCTGCATGGCTGCCACCGCTCTCCTGCCGCACTAATCTCGTTTCTGCACTTTGTCACAATTCCAGAGCTGGAGATTATCTTTAATTTTGTGGTAATTACCACAAGCCGCTTTCATTCCCAGCTTTTAAGTGTCTGCTGCTGTACACGTACCAAATGTGGAATCGACGCCAACCACCCGCACAAAGGAAAGGTATCGGAGGCAAGGAACCGCAGGTCTCTGGGAGAAATGACGCTTGATGTGGGTAAGAGCAACCCCAGCAAAACTTCCCTCTGCCTCCACCAGTAATAAAAAGTAGTCAGCTTTATAAAATCAACTTGTCTAGTCAGAAAATGTAAAAAATCTTCCACTGGCTCCTCTCTGCATGGCACACGGCTGTGCTCAGCTCAAACAAGCTGACAGATGGCCTGGCAAAATCTGATTTAACTCCAGCTCCGGGGGTTATAGAGCCAAGAGGCAGCACTGGGGTTTGCGGGAGTGGGAGCACTGCTGCGGGAAGTTTCGACACTTAACAAGCTAATTGAAATGATTCTTATCCGATTTGGTGTGGCTTACGAGGCTGTGCTCAAAAATGTGATGAGTAGCTCTGGAGGGGAAACCCTGAGATGAAACCCCAACTTTCTGCCCTGCCTCCAGTCTGTGCCTGGGCTCTGCCAGGCACTTCATGCATGCTTGACCTGCTGCCTTCAGTTCTGTTCTCATCTGTGCATGGCTTTGAGTGACCCTGTCCCAATGCTTGGGCTTCTACAGAAGTGAAATAAACACTTCAGTTGTGGCATTCAGCAATTCCCGTATCAGACTTAAATTGTGTTTTTTTTCCATATTCACAGTCACATCAGCCATCTCCACCACTAAGCTGACACCCTACAGGACAGGCAGGAATTTCCTCCTGGAAAGCCTCTGCACAGGAAAGGGCTTAAGTTTCAGCTCTACCAGTCAGAGGAGCAAAACCCCCACAAGGTGAGGGTGGTGAGGCCCTGGCACTGGTTACCCAGAGGAGCTGTGGCTGCCCCATCCCTGGAAGTGTCCAAGGCCAGGTTGGATGGGGCTACCTGGTCTAGTTGAAGGTATCCCTTCCACTTCCTTCAAAACCAGCTGAGGCAGGTTGACTTGCCAAAACCCTTCATCATCAAAACAGGCATTAGAG
The DNA here is from genome assembly GCF_020740725.1 of Corvus hawaiiensis. Taxonomy (NCBI): domain Eukaryota; kingdom Metazoa; phylum Chordata; class Aves; order Passeriformes; family Corvidae; genus Corvus; species Corvus hawaiiensis. Next base: position 2,702,929 of record NC_063240.1, on the reverse strand, counting down.
GCTTCTGTCCCCTGGAAAGGAATTTCTTAAAAGGTTTACAAAAATCCAGCAGAAGCCTAATTTAATATTATAGAATCCTAGAATATCCTGACCTGGAAGGGACCCTCAGGGATCATCAGTGCAGCCCCTGGCCCTGCACAGACACCCCAACAACCCCAGCCTGGGCATCCCTGAGAGCGCTGTCCAAACGCTCCTGCAGCTCTGGCAGCCTCGGGGCCGGGCCCATTCCCTGGGGAGCCTGGGCAGTGCCCACATGATCTAATAACTAAGCTTTCTTTATAAGACAGGTCTATACACAAAGACATATATTTATAAATTGTAAGTATTTGATGCTTTATGGTGCCCTAGAGAAGTCAAAAGAAATCTGAATAGCCAGTGGACTCCTTTCTCTGATCAGAACTGCTGCTGCATCTTTACTAAAAGCTTCACTTTACCTAAGGGTTTATAAGGATATACAATGTGACTGGAACTAAAAATACATGAAAATATAAATGCCACGTAAGCTCCTTGGCTGGAGGCTGCAACAGCATGACTCCCCCAGAAATCCAGCACGCCAGGGACCTGCAGTTTGCCACTCACTCCCAGCCTGCTCTAGTGGAAGGTGTCCCCGCCCATGGCAGGGGGATGGAACTGGATGAGCTTTAAGGTCCGTTTCAACCCAAACCATTCTGGGATTCTGTGAAATGCTGACAAGTTACACACACCCCAAAGGAGTGTGTGAGTCTCATTTTTCAATTTCTCCATTGAGAACAAGACAATGTGACACACCTGAACAGCCCATTTGGACATTAAAGGGATGTGGAGACTGTGACCAGGACACTACAATTCCCTGTTCCATCAGACCCCTAACACAGACTCACTCGGTCAATGCCTTACAGGCAAAGGCAGAAACAAGAATGCCAAGACAGGAGCTGTGGACGTTAAAGCCTCTACACATGTATTGCTATCGAAATACAGGCAGAAAGGATGGAAATTAAATGCATCCATCAAAAGAGACAGCTGTTACTGCCTGTAAGGGACTGCTGGTGAAAACTAATTAAAATTAAGGGGAGTTAGGGAAGGCAATTCAGCGAATCATGGAATGGGTTGGGTTGGAAGGGACCTTCAAGCTCATCTCGTTCCACGCCCTGCCAAGGGCAGGGACACATTCCACTAGCCCACTATCCTCTGAGCCCCCTCCAACCTGGCCTTGGACACTTCCAGGGATGAGGCAGCCATAGCTCCTCTGGGCACCCTGTGCCAGGGCCTGCCCACCCTCACAGGGGAGAATTTCTTCCCAATATCCCATCTAACCCTGCTCTCTGACAGTGGGAAGCCGTTCCCCTTTTTCTGTCCCTCCAGGGCCTTGTCCAAAGTCCCTCTCCAACCCTCTTGTAAGCAAGAAAACACTCCTCAACTGGGAAGCAGCCCCTAAGCCAGTGTGGCAGCCAGCTGGGCTTTCTGAGGAGCCAGCAGAAGCATCAGGCTGTGTCTCAAGGCACAGGCAACAGCAGTCCCTGAATTTCTTCTCGCACTCCACACGTGGGGCTCCAGCTCCCAGCACACAGGGCAGCAGCACAGGGCACTCCTGGGAGGGACATCACAGGGAGCAGGAGCTGGCTTAGCAACCCCCCAAAGAAGGCAGCTGAGTACAACCTGCCCTTCCCAAGCACCTGTTTCCGATCATTAAACATACTTTCTTCCCATTTGGTTTGGATGAGAAACATCAAGTAAGGCACAATATTAAATTAAAAATTTGGTTTTTTCCCCCCCTTAAGCGTGCCATCTCTTGGCAGAAAGATCTGTAGCTGTTCTGCACCCTGGGCATGGATCACTGCTCCTGCCATCCAAGACCTTGGAGAAATAATACAGAAATAAAGCAATCTGAGATAAATTCTGCTTGTTATGTAGAACCTACATAAAGCTTTACCACCTAAATATATCTGTTTTTCCCTGGACACTGCCTGACTGACTGACTTTAGGAATCATCCACACAAAACTGGTGCTGGTCAAACCCAGTTGACCCTCTCTACCAGCTGGTTCACCCCATTATTCATTCCAGTGCTCAGGCAAGGCTGGCTCCATCCCTACGGGCAAGCATACAGGGGGAGGAGAGACCCGGCTCTGATGTGCCTACAGCACAGGTAGCTCAACATTCCTCGGGACACTTTAGCCAGCATCCAAAGTCCAGCAGCTATATGCAGCAGAAATGCTGGAAGCACCGGGCAGTGTCCAAACTGGGCTACCAGGAGCACCCAGAGATAAATAATCCTGTTTAATCCCACCTAAGCCACCCTGACCTCCCCCCGTCCCCTGCTCCTTCTCATCACCCACACAGGCTCTGTGCCTTGTCTGAAGCCCACAGGAGCCACCTTCACATAAAATGACATTTGCACACCAGATCTGCTGCCCCAGCTCCATGTGCTACACTCTTCCCATGGCCTTTGTCTTGTTTATCTCAGCAGAAATGCTGGGGATGGGAACAGCAAGGCTTGTACAAATAAATGGCTTGTACAAATGAAGGGAAGGAGTTTAATGTACAGGCTGGGCAGGCCGGGCCTCGGGGCACTGCTGGGGCACCTGCTGAGAGCAGTGACACGGCTGACCCCTCCTTTCCACCCCGGGCATGGACATGCTCTTCCATTAAGTGGAGACAGACAGGCGTAGGGAGCCCCAGTCCTGTCCCAGCCACCCCCTCAGGTTTCTGATCCCCGAACTCCAGAAGCTGCTCCTCTGCCAGCTCCCACGGATCAGCACTGAACCTGTATTTTACAGCCCAGCTCAGCTGATCAAAGCAAACTTCCACCTTATGGAGCATCAGCACTGCCAGGGACTGCCACAAAAGGATGTTCTGCAGTAAAGGCACCTACCAGCCTGGTTTATTTTTGGGTTTATGCAGAAACTCTTTCTGCCTCAAAAATAAATCCATTTATCCCAGCTCAAGAGGCAGGGCAGAAGCTGAAGATGCAAGCAGGGAGTTAACACATCCCTTCCTCATCGTCAGCTGCAGGTGCCACCACATCCGGGGTGCAGCATCCCGGGTGCAGCCCTCCTCGGGGAGCTGAGCCAGGACACCACCACGCTGGAACGTTTCCTTGACAACTCCCCGGAAAAGCACTCACAGCGCCAAAGCCCAATTACAGTGAGGAACGAGCAGGACAAGACCAGGGAAATGAAATTCAAAAAGAACTGATTTGTTTTCTTGTTTTGGATCAGCTGCATGTAGAAAAAGGACAATTTTGGAGTGCTGAGCCCAAAGTGTGTGACACAGCGACAAAAAGCAAACCAAAAATCTCATCAAGAGCAGCACACAATAGCTGCCACCCAGCAGCGGAACAGGCTGCAGCCGCTCGGCTCAGTAATTATGCAATTCAGTGGGATGTTCGGGCAAACATCTGCTCCATGGGAAAGGTGCAGCCTTATCTGAACATCGTGTTCCTGCTCCCTTCCACACGCCGGTCACAGGAGGACTGTGGAGTGGAAGAACACACGCTCCCCAGCACGTCCCTCGCGGGCAGTGGGGGCAGGAAGGCGAGAGGCTCCCAAGGTCAGGCACCCAGCGGTGGCATTGGAAATGCTGGTCTCTTCCCAGCTTCTGGTTTCTCTCTTTATTACAACCTGCAAATCCAATCTGCCTACCAGCACTCACAACAAAGCTTGATCAGGATTAGAGATGGCAAACATGGAGCAGGAAGTGTCACCTCTGCAGGACTGAGCCAGTTTTGCACCTGTGATGACACCCAAGCACAGAGGTGCCGCACTAAAACCACGACGCCAATTTAGAGCAGGGCCATAAAAGGCTGAAGGACTTTGAAGCCACATTCCTCACAATCATCCAGAAGAGCCAGAGCAACATTCAGCTGCCCTTACCTTTGTCCAAGGGCAGGATAAGCTTTAAATCCCCTACTAGCAGGTTCCAACCCACCAACTCCACTCACTCGAGCATCTTCTGCCTGCCCAGAGCTGTGGTTCGGCAGCAAGAGGACACAGAACCTCCTGCTGCCTTTCTAGCTGTGTTGCAAAACCACTGGGGACCTGAATGTAGCACATGACCCCAGGCAGCCCCTGGGACTCTTTTCTGTGTGTTCAGATGGAGTTTCCAGCAGCCACAAGGTCCCCGAGAGCCGTTTGTCAAACCCAGGTCAGAGAAACACAACACAGTGAAGGAATTCACTTCCCTCCTTCATTTTCCAAGCATCTGCATCCCCCTGCCTGCAACTCCTACTGAGAAGCAGGATCCAGGACCTTTACCATGTCCTCCCTATGTGCAGGGAAGGAGGCTCACCTCCATCCTCTGATATGCTGCTCTCCCAGTGCCACTAATAAAGAGGGAGAAGTTTGACCTGACTAATTTGAGGTTACACCCTGCCTGCCACAGCCAGAACAATTGTTCTGTCCCAAATACCCAGGGTTTCCATCGTGGCACAGCTCAGGGCTTTGGCTGCTTGGGGCTTAGTGTCAGCCCATAGCACCTCCCAGCCAGGTAGGGATTAGTGTCACTGGAGCCTCTTCACTAGCCAAGCTCCTTGTGGAACTCACTGGCTCAGTGAGGATACCTGCAAGGCAGGTGCCAGGCAATGGACAGGGAACTGCTAGCTGGAAAAAGGATATAGTCACTGCGGGCAATCCCAAAATTTCTTATGCTGATAAATGCACGGGATATTGTTATTGAGAGGACAAACCCCCTTTAACTAGAGAAGGAGGATGCCTTTGCACATCAGCTTGGCTCCCTTTCCAATATTCCTTCTCTAGGTATCCTGCAAAGGATCTCAGCCTGTCTGGGGGGAGCACTGGTAATGCAAAAATCGTTCCAGCTGCTTGCAGGAGGAGCACAGCAGATACCAAGAGGGTTGGATTGCAGGCTGCATGAGACAGTGACAAAATATCCCCCCTACTTTATCTCTCAGCCCTGTCTCACAGAGGGTTTTGCATCTCTGATCCAGGAGGGATTGGCCAGATTATTCATAACTTCCATTATTTAAAAGTGTTTTCCTATAGGACCCACCTCAAACAAGACTGGCCCCCTTGCTCATTCACCAGCAGGAATTATTCTAATCTAACTTAGTCAGAGTATAGAAGAATGTAACCCACGAAGATATCTACCTGCCCACATTTTCCATTTTCTGACATTCTAAAAAACGTGTTGAAGTCCAGTTACTATTGTCAAAGAAGGTAAGAAAATCTACTTGAAGTTTCCCAATAACCACCTCCCACAACACCAGGACATAGAGATGTCACCACAGTCAGCACAGCTTTAAACCCGTGGGATCCCAGCATCCCAATCAACAGCAGCCTCCAAAGGGAAAACAGCTCTTCTGTCTGCAGGCCACCCTTCACAAGACATCCCAAAGATGCACCTGGATTTTTAACGAGTGGGGTATTTCCTGATTTACTCTGTAGCCAAAGCTGCTCGGCTAAATCCTCTAAGATTTAATTCCACTCTGGCTAATGTCACCTGACAGAGATTTTCTGAGGGTGCTCAAGCACTGGAGACTTGAAAGGGGATTTCAGAGCAAGGTTATGTACAACATGCGTCACTGCAGATAAAGTCCTTGTACCCAGCCTGACGGGAGCAGCCAACAAACTCCTTCACCAAACACTCCCAGGTTGCCACAGGTGCTGCTGACAACACTGCAACGTAGAGCTTTGCATCCCAAAGCTGAGGACAAAGCCTGAGTGGGAAAGGAGACAAGGACTCTAACTTCTACCTGTTTCAAAAACAAACATCCAGGCAAAAGCATTAGGTTGCATTTCCAGACCAGTTTTCAGAGTGTGTTTGTGATACAGCCCTCAAAGAGCACATCCTCTGCACAACTCAGACATCGTTTTCAAGTTGATCAGGTACCACCGAAAACACACAGTTACGAAAACATGCTCAGAAAAGCAGAGCAGTGGCACATCCCTGTTTGAGAAACCAAAGGTTTGACTTGATGATCTTGTAGGTCTTTCCCAACCTTAATTGTTCCATGATTCTATGACCTTCTAAATAAACCTGAGTTTTTGCTGGTGTAAAAAGGAGAAACCCAAGCTCTCCAGGCTGCAGATATGGCTCATCTGAGCTGGTTTCTTGGCCTCATTCAAAACTCACTCCTCCAACTCTGCTGCTTCCCATCAGCATATCCTGTGCCTGCCTGGCAGCACCTCACCACCCTTGCTGCCTGTGCCTCTCCTGCACCACCCAGCCAGACCCCACAGCACAACAAAGTGAGGGCTGGCCAGCTCTTTGGGAGCAAACTCTGCTTAATCTATCCCAGCTACTGCAAATTCTTTCCTGCAGGTAAAGTCAGATGGATCCTGGGCTGCATCGAAAGAATTGTGGACCAGCAGGTTGAGGAAGGGGATTCTGCCTCTCTGCCCCACTCAGGTGAGACCCCACCTGCAGAGCTGCCCCCAGGTCTGGGGTCCAACACCAGCAGGATATGGAGCTGCTGGAGCAAGTCCAGAGAAGACCCTCTGCTCTGAAGCTGGGCGTGTTCCCCTGGACAAGGCTCCAAGGAGACCTCAGAGCCCCTTCCAGTGCCTAAAGGGGCTCCAAGAGAGCCAAACAGGAACTTTGGACAAGGGCTGGAGGGACAGGACAAGGGGGAATGGCTTCCCACTGCCAGAGGGCAGGGTTAGATGGGATATTGGGAAGAAATTCTTGGCTCTGAGGGTGGTGAGGCCCTGGCACAGGTTGCCCACAGAAGCTGTGGCTGTCCCAACCCCAGAAGTGTTCAAGCCTAGGTTGGATCAGGCTTGGAGTAACCTGGTCTAGTGGAAGGTGTTCCTGCCCACGGCAGGGAGTGGAACAAGATGAGCACCAAGGTCCCTTCCAACCCAAACTATTCTGTGATTCCATGATCCCTCCCTCCCTGGACATGCCAACACCTCCTCTCTTCCCCAGACTGAGGGGGCTGGTACCGAGGAGGGGTCTTGAGCCTCCACTCTTCTCCCCAGCTGGGGCTCTGTAAGCAAATATCTATCCCCTAGAGCTGCAGTGGCTCTGGACAGACAGGTCCCTGTGCTGTCAGACTCAGGAATGAACTCCAGGTCAAAAGCTACTGACACAAGGTGTGGGGAGTTGGAGGTTAAGAACAAATTTACATTATTGCTCATTACCACGTTCTTTTCTCACTGGCCTTGCTAAGACCTTCTGCTCTTTGCAACTCAAGTGTTTTGGTCGGGTGCTCCTGCACTGCTCTCACAAAGGCACCTGAACAGATGGAAGAAAACAAGCCACAGCAGAACAAGCTCAAAAGATGGAGTGTGCTGCCAAAAATCGTAACTCAAAGTTTCAGCAAGAAGTCTCTCCTCTCCCTGGGATCCTGGCTGTAGCATGGCAGCTAGTGACTCAGCTAGCAGCTGAAAAGAAGGTACCTAGAAAACAATGACATTAAAAAAAATACTTCTAGAGCTCTTACTAGGAAATTCAAACAGGTGAGACACACAAAGAGGGCACAAAGAGATAACCTGGTGCCCATGCTGGGCTACAGGATCGTCTCAGCTGCGCTACACAAGTGATCAGTGACAGCCTCCTCCGGTGCAGGCAGCCACGAGCTGAAGCACAGGCTGATTCTGGCACAGACCTGCAGCCTGCTCCAAGCTGGGGCAGGAAAGCAGCTTCTCCAGCCCGGCCTGGAGGACTTAGAGGCTGAGCCAGGCACTTATTACTTCTATTTAACCAAGCGCAGCAATGCCCATTTATTTACTCATTTGGGAAACCAGATCTCCACACTCTGCACAGGTACGTGCCCAAACAAAGATGCAAAAGAAGAAATAGCAAAATCCAAAAGAGCACTCAGGCTCCCAGGGTGCTGCTCAGGCAGAACTGAGGCTGTTGCTGAGCTTGTTCTCCCAAACTCCCGCGGGCCCCCAGGTGCTGAGGACCCTGCAGATTCCTGGCATTGTTTTCCCCGAGGCTGAGCACACACTTGTACCCAGCACAGCCACAAATTCCTCTGGGAGCAGCACCAGTTGGGCTGAGCTTGCATGGGGCAAGAGATGTGCCTCACCCTTGGTATTCCTGCACTTGCACAGGACAGAAGAGTGGTCAAGGTCTCTCTGAAGTGATTTCTAGGATGTGTCTGATAGAAGACTCTTAATAGGTAAAGACAACAAGTTACCTTGGAGTTGAATCCCAGCCAGCTGGGTCAGCTCTCTTCCCAGCTTTCCAGAGCCTCCAGATCTTGGGCTGTGGGTTTCAGAGCAGCTCTTCTCCAGTGAGGGAGTGGAGGAAAGGCATGCCTTGAACAGAGAGAACTACAACTAAAGAATATCGGGCTCCAAACACAAGTGTCCACCTCAGGAAGACCCCCGTCTGGCTGCCCACACAGCTCATAAATGTGCATTGGCATCACTTTGTAAGCTCCAGATGCAACTGGGAACAACTTCTGGTCTCCCAGGTTCTAAAACAGAGCCCTGAACTATGAACAACTTGTGCCCTTCTCAGGGCTTTACTCAGCATCTGCCCAACACAAGGAAGAACTTGGGATGTCATACGAATCATAGAATCACTGAGGTTGGAAAAGACCTCCAAGATCATCAAGCCCAATCTTTGACTGAAGCTCATCATGCTCACTAAACCATACAGCAAGGTGCCATTTCTACTTGTTTTTTGAACACTTCCAGGGATGGTGTCTCCACTGCTGTCCTGGGTAGCCTGTTTTGAGGCCTGACCACTCTTTTAGGGAAGAAATTTTCCCAGTGTCCAACCTGAACCTCCCCTGGACCACCTTGCAGCCTCTTCCTCTTTCCTGTCCCTGTTCCCTGGGAGCAGAGCCCGACCCCCCCGGCTGCCCCCTCCTGACAGGGACTTGTGCAGAGCCACAAGGTCCCCCCTGAGCCTCCTTTGCTCCAGGCTGAGCCCCTTTCCCAGCTCCCTCAGCCGCTCCTGGTGCTCCAGCCCCTTCCCCAGCTCTGTTCCCTTCTCTGGACATGCTCCAGCCCCTCGATGTCTTTCTTGTCGTGAGGGGTCCAGAACTGACCCCAGGATTTGAGGAGGGGCCTCAGCAGTGCCCAGCACAGGGGACAGGCACTGCCCTGGTCCTGCTGGCCACATAACTCAAGCCAGCAGCATGGAGTGAACTTCAGCTTAGCATTTCTGAGCTACACAGAAGAACCTCATGAGTTTTTTAACACTGTTTACTAAGACTTCAATAAAACAAGAAATGAATTTGTTCCCCTGAACCAGAACACTACAAGTTTGGATCAACCAAACACACACTGCCACTGACCTGCAAAACAGGGGGGGAATAGCACAATCTGCTCCCATGTTTGGACAGAAACAGAAGCCACAGCCAGGCACGCTGACATCAAATATTCCCTCAGAAAAGCATCTCCAGGAGGACAACCCAGCTGTGTGCTCAGGCTTCTCCTCCCAACCACCAGCTTTCTGGTTTATGGTGGTGGTTGGGGGGGAGGCAGGAAGAGACAGAGGTGTGTGGTGATGCTGGCCAACACTCACACAACACTTCTCAGTGAGGAATGAAGGATACCACTGGCAGTCTCATGGCTTAAGGTCTTACATTTCCTGGCTCCCAATCCAGTAGTGTCCTTCCAAACCAGATGGCTTAAGCCTACAGCTCTGTCCCCACCAAGCAGTGGGGCTCCCCAGCCACACCAAGGAAGCCAAGCAGGTTTGAGCGGGGGAGTTCTTTTCACAAAGCACAGCAGAAGGGCAGCTGGAAGGCTCAGAGCAGCTGCGAGCTGAAGGCTGTCCGTGGGAAGAGGAGAAGGCAGGCGTGATGAAGCAGAACCATCCTGCAGGTACTGCCTGACCAAGCTCTGCTGTTTTGGATGGGGCTTCTTGGCTTCCTCTTCACCAAAATGGGTGCATTGGTTTTGCCAGAACTTAAAGGCGAGTCAAAAGGCAAAGGAGGTTTGGAGACTGTTTTCTTGTTGAGTCAAAAGCAGGAGCTCTAACAGAAAACATGAAGTACCAGGCAGCACTTGCTACTTCTGCCTGCAACACACTCCTTTTTCCTTTAGATGAGCAGCTGCCATTCAGACACATCTTATCCCTCCCTCCCACAGGTCTTGAATTAAGTTATTTTTCACCCCACCTCACCCTTACAGATTAAGTTTTTACCCCACTTCACAGCAAAACTTGCATTTAAATTTCATTTCTTCAGCTGCTGTAAAAACCCACTTTGTTTCTCTAGGTTACAGTTTGCTCTTCATGCTGGGCACTTCTAGCCTCCTTGCACTCCCAGTTTTCAGTTTAGAAAAGATTAAAAATAAATCCAATCTTTGTGTTTTAAAACCTGGGAGTTCAGGAAGCCACAGTACCTCTCTAAGATTCTTATAAATCTTAAATCTCATCTCCTGTGGAAGTTTGTGCATTGCCATCCCATCCATACAAAACCAGAGCCTGCACATATTAAACCAAGTTCCTCCCAAACTGCCACGTTTCTCATTTTCTTTAATAAGCATTTTCTGGCATTATCAGTCCAGAAGCCACTTGCTCAAAAGAGTGTCCCAGATAGTTAATCCACCAGTGACTCCTGCCCAATACTGAAATGAAAACAAACATCCAGCCCTCTGAGACTACACAGGAGAAAGATTATGTCAGCAGTTCTATACCATCAAAATTAATTTAAGCCTGAAGAGATGCTGGGCTGAAAAGAAGTATCTTGGAATTAAAAAAACCCATATGCATATCAATCAGTGTGAGACTGCAGCCTCCCCTTGAGTTCTGGAGGCAGTTTGGGCACCACAAGATCAGAAGAGTCCAAAGGAGGGACACGGAGCTGGGGAAGGGTCTGAGGAGCGGCTGAGGGCACTTGGCTCGTTCAGCTGCAGCAGAGGAGACTGAGGGGAGGCTCCTGGGGGCTGCAGCTCCTCCCGAGGGGAGGCGGAGGGGCAGGGGCTGAGCTCTGCTCTGGGACAGGAGCCCAGGGAACGGCTGGAGCTGGGTCAGGGCTGGGCATGGAGCTCAGGGAAAGGTTCTTCCCCCCGAGGCTGCTGGGCACTGCCCAGGCTCCCCAGGGAATGGGCCCGGCCCCGAGGCTGCCAGAGCTGCAGGAGCGTTTGGACAGCGCTCTCAGGGATGCCCAGGCTGGGGTTGTTGGGGTGTCTGTGCAGGGCCAGGGCTAGATCAATGATCCCGTGGGATCCAACTCAGGGTATTCCAGGAATCTATGAAAAGCTACAAAATGCAACACAATATCCACCTCCTGAAAAACTTCATTGTCTTGTAATGTAAGTCAGAATTACAGGGGAAAACACATTACATTAAGCAAAGGCAATTGTTAACCTTCCAGATTTCACCTCTTATCACTGAACAAACAGTCCTTACCAACCACAAAACCCACCCCATAACATGTGCTATTTAAACCCCCAAATAATCCCCACCTGTTAGGCAAGAGTGAAACCCAAGGCCTTATTTCTGAATTCTACCTCAGCAAGTGTCTGTAACTGAGCATGTCATTAACAATGACAAGCACAGCTTTGAGACTTCAGCTTCATTTTCTGCTCTCTCTATTCCAGCTTTGAAGTCAGGGACTATTTTACATCTCTACAGTTTGCATTTCTGCCAGTAAATGCTCTGCGTTTTGTACACTGCCCCCGTCAACACACAGCCAGCCAGATGGAGAGAGAGGCACACAACACGTACAGAGAGGAGGAAAACTGTCATTTTGCAGATGACACCCAGTTAAAAGTGACATTTAAAGAGAAGACAAGTGGTTTCAGGTATTACATCTGCCCTCTCGGCTGCATCTGTGACTGAGCACACCACCCCTTCATCCTGGCACAGGGATGCAGAACCAGCTACACTGACAGAAACTGTGGAATCAAGAACACAGAGAGACAACCAAGCTCCACATCAGCATCCAAGTGGAGTGACTGTGACTGCTGAAGTGCCATCAGCACACTCAGGGAAGGAGCACTCAGCCAAAGGAGGATTTTAGCCAGCTCCCTCCCTTTGAAAAATGCAATAGTGGACAATTTTATACTGAAAAATCCACAAAATCTGGTCCATCACATGTGCAGAGAAACTACAGAAAGAGAAACTACTCAGGATCTTTGTCTTCAGCTGCTGCATCTTGCTCAAAGCAGAGGCTTTGGCAATATTTCCTTGTGTCTTAGCCCAGGTCACAGAATGTGCCAAACATGACACAGCAGCACAAAGATGGCCAGATCTGCCCTGATTTCTTAGAGCAGTTAACGAAGTCCACCACTTTTGCCTTGCAGAGGACTCTTCCCTCTCCACCCATTAACCCACATGGCAAACACCATCGGTGTCACAAAGCCAGGGTGAGCTCCAGTTCCCAGCCCTACACTGGGAAGAGAGCTGCACATCCTATGGGAAGACCCAACCAGTGGCCATGGCAGGCTCCAGCTCATCACCTTCATTTTACTTTGTACAATGCACACGTGTGTTTCTAGGCCTTATGCCAAGCCTGAAGGTTTTTCTTGAATCCCTCAGTTTTTCAGGACCTCAAGTAAAATCAATGGACACCAGAGGTGACAACTGACTGAAGTCGGGCTGCGCCTCTGTAGGATCCGCTTTGGACAAAGTGGTAACAGAACCGAGCAGGCTCCAAGGGCAGACACCAGCCATGTCCCATCTCAGCTGTTGGGACTCCCAAGATTTTATCAGCTGTGTTGACAAAGCAGGATACACCACTGTTGGTAGCTGAGGTCACCTGAACTCTGCCAGAGGTCACAAGTGTTTGGACAATGCTCTCAGGCATGGTAGGATTCCTGGGGGTCTCCTGTGCAGGGCCATGAGCTGGACTCAATGATCCTTTTGGGTCCCTTCCAACCCAGGAGTTCTATGACTCTATGGTTTCCAGCACTGCGGTCTGCTGGGAGCCTCACAGGACTTAGGAGATGAGTCTTGAGCTTTGAAAGGACTTCACAAAAACCTCTCAAAACTTGCCAATTACATAAAAATACTCAAGTGCTCTGAACGCTTTGTGAGCTGTATCAACGCACCAACCCAAATAGCTCCCACTCAAGTTGCTCAGATTGGTGCCAAGTGGCCTGAATTACCTGAGCTCAGACAGCCCTGAATGAGATGAAAATCCATACACAGCTGTTCTGAGCCAACTCCATCACTGGAGGGCTGACAGGACCAGCACTGAACAGCGTCTGAAGCAGTGCTGTGACTGTACTGCTGCCCAACTACAACTGGAGAAAAACCAGGTAAATTCCTAGAGCTCAGGAGGATGCTGTTGACTTGCCCTTTAAACAGAATCACAGTTCGATCTACAAATCAAGAATTCCACCCCAAAAAATGATTGAAATAATTGAATTAAATCACTTTGAAGTCATTCATCTCTTGCACAGAAACAAGACTGTTCTGCCATACTGTTGGAGAGCTATATCTGATTTTTTTGGTAGGTAATAAACAGGTGGAAAAGCCTCCCAAGGTCACAGGATGCTCCCCAGGTCGACAGCAGCAAGATGAAGGTGGTCCCCCCTCATCATCACCCTGCAGCACACGTGGCCGGGATGTTCTCCTATCCCGCAGGAAAGGGAGGAGGGAGAGCAGATTAAGGTGACCTACATTACCCCTGCTTTAAATACACAGGAGAATTGCTTTTATTCTGCCTACCTCATTCCTCCCTGGCCTTCCTGTCCCACCTAGGGTTGGCAAGACCCCTCTGCCCAGGTGGGGTATGCAGGTGGGGTGAATCCAGCCTTAACCAGGGAAGCAGAAAGCAAGTTTGGGCATCCAGCTTGAATTCCCAAGAGACTACTTGGCAAACAATGCTCTTTCAAATGGAGATGACACATGTTTCTGTGTCAGTCCTCAACTCCATCAGGTTGCACTTCACCGGTCTCAGTGGTTGCCTCAGCCACGGGAAATCTGGACCTTCACTTACTCGGGGTGACAGAATATAAAGCAGCAACTGAGAACAGCAAACTCCAAGGGAAAGAAAAGTCTAACTAGCAATTTAAACAACATCTTATCAGGCAGAAAATGAGCAGGCAAAACAATCTTGACTAATTCTACTCTTGCAGAAGCACAACATGGTCACCAGCACAGTCTGACACATCCAAGATGCCCATTTTGAAGGGCAGCATCCTGATGTGCCCGAAGTTCGGGTCACGTTAAGGACAGGCTTCCAACACCAGCCCTGCTAAATGACTGTGAACCCAGGCCCCTGGCCCCAAAAGCAGCAGAACTCTTCTCCTACGGAAAAAACATGAAACAGCTGGGGAATTACTCTGATTTACTAAATTCAGTGAAGGAGTAGAGACCCGACTGGCTCCCAGCCCAGTACTCCCTTCCTCTGGTGAGCTGCATTTCCTCCAGGAGATGGCTGAGGTCAAAGTGCTCCCAGATCTTCTGGAAAAGAAATTAGGAGGTGTCTGCCATGGTACAGTAATGCAGACAAGTTGAATGTGAAGAGTCAGCAGTTTGACAGAGCTTTGTCCAAAAAAGCATTACCGAGTTTAAATGAAGAGTTAACAGCTGCTGTGCCTAAATGGGCCCTCAGAGCATGAAAACTCATTCTGCAGGAGCCACCAAGACCCATGCAAGAGCTCCCACAGGAGAGCAGAAGCAGGAAAGCTCTAACAGCGGCAGCTGGAGCACCTGGCAGAAGCTGAACCAAACCTCATTCCCCTGCATGGCTGGGAGAGGTGGAACATTATGCAGTAAAGTGAAAAGCAGCATTTGAGCTCTGTGGAGTCTGACCAGTCTGACCGAGCTCCCCACCAGCCATGGCGCCAGTGGCAGCATCCCAGCAGCGCTGCTGCGTTTTAATGACCACAAACAAGGCAAAGCTGCCCTTGTCTTGTAATCCATTAATTCCTCCCAGTTCGGGAGACTGGGCTATTTCACCCAGAACAAAGACAGGAGCTGCTGCCTGTGCTGTTCCCATGCTCAGCTAATCTCCAGGCCCTTTCAGTCATGGACATGGATCTGCCCGGGCTGGTCTTGTGACAAACCCTGGGCCATGACCTGGTTCCCTTTCTTGGATCGAGGAGTGCCTTGGGCAGCAGGAGCAGCTACAGTTGTGCTCCTGGAATGTGCACCCTTGCCTTTCAAGCACTCCTCAGGCAACAGGCAGGTCTTCAAAGATGAAGGCAAACAGCTCGTTTACAACTTCTCTTTTCTGCCAGGAAGTCTGTCTCACCCTCTCTAGTAGCAATTTCTGCAAAGAGAACATGCAGATTCTGCTGATTACAGAGGAGACGAGGACTGGGCCCCCTTAACGAATCTGCAAAGCATTTACACTCCTCACACTGAATGCAAACCACACAGGCAGTGGTTGGACACAGCAAAGTTTTGTTTCCTGCAACTCCAGATCAAAAGTCGAGCAGTTATCCAGAGGGACAGCACTTCTTGTGGGCATCTGCCAGAGGTGCCACTGTAAAGAACATGCCAGCTTCATGCTATAAAAGAACACTGCTCTTCTTCACATGTGGCTTAGTCCAGCCTGCTTCTGTGTTACAGTAAATATTTAAGAGAACCCTTCACATCACACACTGGATCCCTAGTTGTACACATCTGTGTTTTTTTCAATTGAATTAGGAAAGAGCAGTAGGCTTGCTGTAGCTGAAAGCTTGCAGCTTTCAAAGAAAGCTGGAAGAGAAGCAAAGGGACTCGCAGCCTCTCCCCAGAGCTGTGAGACAAAAACACATCATGGTAAGTGGTGACCAGTGGCATGGGCAGGGCTGGGAACACTGGGGCAACCCAGCACATTGCCAGCTTTAGACTTCCTCCCCACCACAGCATGTCCTCTGACTCAGCCTGGTAATTCACCACAAGCCAGTGCCAAAACCCACACGTAAGCTGGGGAAGCCACAAGAACACACCATGGAGGACGATGACACTTAATTAGGGGTTGACAGCATTTTCTGCTAAATATGTGGATGAGGAAACAAAGTAACAGAAAAGCTGCTCTAATCACTTTTAGCTTTTTAATTACAGAAATGCTTTCCAGAAAGTCTGGAGGTTAACCCAGCTATTGGCATCACTGAAAAAGTCAAACAAACAAGTGCCAGGCTGCTTAGGAACTAAGTATTTCAAAGACCTACCTAAGAAGGAAAAGCCCTAACATCACCTTATGATCACTGGCTTGTGCAGGGCTCTTGGAGAAGCCAGGCTCCTGTCTAGGGACTCAGTCTGCCTGTTCTCCCCAGAAGAGGAGGAGAGCCTGGCACAGCCAGCAGCTGGCTTTCCCTTTGGCACATCCTCCCCAGGCAGGCAGGTGAGCAATGCTGGGCTCTGCTGAGGTTTGTGCTGATGGGGATCAAGACCAAACCCACTTCACACAGGCCACAAGTTTGGTTTTTTACATGAGCCTCTTCTTTCTTGTGCTTTTGTTTTATTTCAGCATTGAACAACCTTTGGCTTCCAGGCCCTTGCAGTGCCTTGATTTCCCTCTCTGCTGTGCTCATGTCTTTTCCTGGCTGTGAGTGCATTCCCGTGGTGGAACAGCCGGCAGTGGGGGCTCAGCACGGCGCGTGTCCTCATCCCAGCATTAGAGGAAAACACAAGCGGCTGCACAGGCAGCCTCAGCCAGCAGCAAACACCCAGACCTTGCCTGGCCAGGAATTCTGCTTTGCCAAAGACCTACAGAACACAACAGGACTTTTCTCCTTTGAGTTCCTGCACTCATCATGGATTTAGAAAAGGTGAAATACCACAGAGGTGTGTCTATCTATCTAACAGTAAGTACTTACAGGGAACCCACACCAAACAAGTAGGGCTTTGCACCTGCACAATGCTTAAAAATAGCTTCTGCCTGGCCCCACAGACATGATCAGACAATCGATGTGACTAAAAAATTATGTTATTGGGCACACTCATGAGGTGACCCAGCTTGTAGGCCTGGGAGATGGGTGAAGGACAGCAACACTGTCACTGGGTTATTAAACAAATCAAAATGGACTATTAGAGATCTTGGTTAGAGACTTAGAATGACTTAACGGGAAAGGAAGCACCCCACCTTGGCACCTGCTGTTCTGCCACTATTTATGAGTTTCAAGGCCAATCTGGATGGGGCTTGAAGCACCCTCTGGTCTGGTGGAAGGTGTCCGTGCCCATAGCAGAGGACTGGAGTGAGATGGTCCCTTCCCACCCAAACCATTCTTTGATCCCGTGATTCAAACATTCTGAGTCACTTCTCTCCCAACATAAGCATCCCGGAAAAAAGGAGGTGCCAAGGCCTCTGTGTTAAACCAGAGAGTGTTTCCCAAAACTGGCAGCCTGCTCCAATACCTGCTGCCCCCACTGTCTTCCCTGGGACCCAGGGGAAATCTGTGAGGGTGCACCCATGGGATCACACCATCTGGGGAAGGCAGGACCTGCTTTGGTTCCTACTTTCCTGCAGCCAGGATGCCAGAGGGAGCATCTCCTGCTAGCGACATGGGCAGCAGCTCCCTCCCCATGCTGCAGATGGGAGCATTGGGTGTTCACTTCCACCTAAACAAAGCCAACCCTCCTTGCACCGGGATCAGCAAACGTTTCCCCCTCCCACTCCACTTCTGACATTCCCCAGTGCAGTGCAAAAGGTGCAGTGGTTTCTGCTTTTTGAGTCACAAGTTACTGACCCCCACGTAACACCTGCAGTTCCCATATACACAGATGAACTGATCTCATACCAGTAGGTCCCAGCAAGCACATGGTACCGCATCCATGTCGGGAGTGAGGCACCTGCCAGGCCTCTAGAGACTAATCATGGTACATGGGACTATCCTTGGCAGCCCAAAAGGATGGATGGGAATAATCAAACATTGACAAAGCTGAAGCAGCAAGTGATGAGAAGGGCTCTCAAGTCTTTGTCAGGGTATCACACAGCCATGGCAGGGGTGTTTCTGGAGTCAACTGGTGCTAACTGAAAGATGTGTCCATGAAGGAAGAGAGTGCTGTAATTCCTGCAGCTGCTTTTCAGGCTATAACCACCTGATATGGGAAAACCATATTTATTAAGATTGTGCATCTGGCAAGAGCCCATAATGGTCATGTCAGTGAATCACTTCAATAATAGTTCCCAAATTATACACTGTTCATACTGAATCCACTCAGGTCATTCCCTGAGGAGCTCTTCCAGAGAGGCCCATGCGCCTCCCAAGCGGGATGAGGCAGTGGCAGCTCTGCCAGCCTCAGCCCCAGCAGTGGTGGAATGGGCTGTTATATACAGGTCAATGCCAAATGCTGGTTAATGAAAATGAGACTAATCATCCCCCGTCCTGTGTGTTTTTGGGGACTTGTTCTCCAGCCTGCCCTGACACCAACACAGGCGGGCTCAGCATCCTTTGGGCAGTGCCCACATCTGCCTGCTGTCCACACTGCCCTTCCCAGCTCGCAGGCTCCATCATCCCAGCTTCCCCGTGTGCTTCCAGCTGATTCATATCTTAAAGAACAATTAATTTGCCAGAGCAGCCTGAATTCTATTTTCATTGCCTTCCTCCTTCCCTGCAGCTGAGCTGTGACTTATTGACTGTGAAGTAACTGCAGGGTCTTTAAGAGTTCAAGGCACGGGGTGTTTTCCTGCCTGTTCCTGCCTGGCTGACTCCCTCTGTAATCATCCTCGCCAGCACCATTTCACGGCACAGAGGCATGTGACATCCAACTAAGCTGTGAACCATAATCATGCTGGGGATGATGTTTACATTTGATTTTTCCTCAAGCTGATAAGCTCTCTTCAATTTCCCCTCTCCATCACGTTGGTATGAATTGAACTGCTTATGCCCCACAGGGTGGAATTCTTCTCTTATCTCTAATCTGCTCACTGAAAAAATTGCTTTCAGCAACCCTTCAAAAGTCACTTCAAAGTTATCACTGCTAAGAGGGACGAGCTGCAATACCGTTCCTGGGCTGTCGCAATCAATGCCCTCCCAGTGCTTTTCGGAGACAGCCACACAGGTGCCACCAGCACACAGCACACCTGGCTGGGATCTTCATTTTGCTCCTTCAGCCTGAGGTACAGAGAGACAGCTGTCCAACAAGAGTGTAAATCCTTGTTAAATCATTTCAGCTCCCTAAAGCATTAGAATCCAACCTTGAAGAACACATTGGAGGCTTCTGCTCCAGCTCTAGACCATAAGTGATTGGCAGACTGCAACCTGTGTAATAGGAGACCTGACCGATGGAAATAAATCCGATGTCAACTTTACTTCCCCATTAGACTGAGAATTCCCACTTTAGAAGGGAGATGGTGGAGGCCAGTTCTGCTGTCCAACAGTTGGACAGTGCCAGTTCTTTTGTAGTAACAGCTCTCCCATAACTTGACCATCCTTGGATAAAAGGTTTCCAGATCCTGTGTCTCCAGACTGCACCTGGCTAGAGGAATGGTGATGCGCCATTTGCTTACCCAACCATCCCTGGGATGAGGGCACCCCAGCCTGAACAAGACCAGTGCTCACCTGTCACCCCTAGCACCATACCTCCCCACACCAACTCTACTCCTGCCTAGAGCTCACCGGAACCCTGGAGCAGCCCCTTACACTCCCTGCAGTCCCTCCCCAGGGCATGAGGGTACAGATTGAGGGAGAAGGCACAGCAAGTATCTGCACCCATTAGATCTTAAAACTCCCTTTTCAACTAGTTGGTCACAAAACTTTTTAAATTTTGAAGCCAAGGTCTCAGGAAGGGACTAATTGGGCCTGTGTGTTCATGAATGAACAGCCCTGCTGCTGGCAGTAAGTGAAGTTTCCTCCCTTAAAGCATGAGATTTCCAAAAGTTCCCTTCAGACACTCTGTACCTTAAGTCAACCTACTGCCACGGTCTCACCGCCTTCCAGCCCTTCTCCATGCAGTTTTATTCCTGTACCAGACAAACTGGTAATTTTACTGTAATTACTGAGGGCTTGGGGAGGGTCTATGCTGGCCTGACCCACAGTCTGGATTAACCCTGCCACGTTGTTCAGGCAGAGCACAGCACCCAGATGGCTCCTCTCCAGCCAGGAGCCAGGCAGCAGGTTTCAGCTGCGCCGGTGATCCTTCATCAGCAGCACATGCAGAGCAGTGAGCACAAGGGGAGCAGCACGAAGCACCCGTGTAGGTGGGTCACGGGCACTTCAACACCTCCACACAGCAGCGAAGGCACACAGGCCGATATGGGGATTTGTCACCCAGTTCAGACCACAGAGCACAGTGACAACCCCAGACCCACAGCACAGCCCACCCTGTGCAGGTGCAACTGTGCCTTCCCACAGCCCACCAAAGGCCACCTCCATCTCCCGGGGTTTGCTCTTCTCCAGCAAAAACTCATTTGCTGTTGTGCACATTGTCCCCAGCCCCCCGGGAGCTCCAGCTGCAAGTGCAGCTGAGGCCAAGTGACACAATTTGGATGCTACCCAAGTGAGGAGTAAGCAACTTGACTTGAGAAATCAAAGCATCGGTGAGATTACTGGCTCCGTTTCATCTTTTTTACTATCAGCGTAAGGTAAGACAGCCTACAGGTTCATAAACTCAGGTTTACTTGCTCACGGAAGAAGAAAAATACATGCTCCCTGCTTAAACCCTTCCTGAGCAGCAGTCTCCATAGACACTTTGCCTAGTCCTGAGCAACAACCCTCTAACCCTCCCCAAAAACCAGAAAGGTGACTGAGAAATGAGAAGGACAAATGGTATTTTAATTGTTCATTGGTGTCTCTGCCCAGGGCAGAAGGGTGGAACAAGATGGGCTTTAAGGTCCCTTCCAGCCCAAACTCTTCTGTGACTCTGATCAGCAAGAGGTTCTCTCTCACTCCCTCAGCATCACCAGCCAGCCCTCCTCGTGCTGGGAGAACATTCCCAAAAAGAGGTCCAAGGGTGTGTGGGAGCATGGCAAGCAGCCTTGGGAAGTCAGGCTGCAGGCTGCCAGCCCCTGCATTTCCTTGCAGCACTGAGGAACCACAGCAGGATGGCTGGGGACAGCTTCCCTCAGCCTAAACCTCGGCACCTTACCCAAAGTTACACACTACACCCACATCCCCGGCGCGGCAGATGACATCTGCGAAACGAGCACGGCTCCCACTGTAATTAGCTGGTTCTCAGAAGATCTAATGATGCTCATTTAAAGGTCTGACGACACGGAGATCGCTGTCATCACACAGCCAAACCCATCACACAGCACCCCGGACTCGGGCAGGTGCCCGGAGCTCCGCGTCGGGCCCGCGGAGGAACGTGTCAGCCCGGCAGCAGCGGGGCTGAACATCACGAGCACGGCTCAGCATCACGAGCACGGCTCAGCCAGCAATCCTGAGGCTGTTAATGAACTAGAAATAATTAGGCAGCAGCGGAGGCGGGGGCAGGTCTACAGGCACAGCCCCATGAATCTATCCTGCCACTCAGAAACCCCAAACCTCCTGCTAATGCCGCTGCGGGGCCGGGGCTCGCTCTGGGCCCTGACAAACGGGCCCCCTCCGGCGGGAGGGACCCCGGCCGGCGGCAAAGTCCCCGCCCCCGCTGCCAGGGTCTGCCCGGCTCTCCGACCAACCCCTCCAGCCCGACCCTGTGATCTCCGGGGAGCGAACCCCGAGAGGGGACGGGGCAGGACGGCCCCGACACGGCCCTCCAGGCCCAGCCGGGGCCGGTTCCGGGGCTGGGAGCAGTCTCGGGGACGGGCAGCCTGTGCCCCGCAGGGTGGTCCGGGGGTTGCCCCTGCCCCTCGCAGCTCCGAGACTCCCGAGGGCAGAGAAGGGGGAGCCCCATCCCGGTATCCCCGGTGTCCCCCGGTGTCCCGGGCCGGGGGCGAAACCATCCCGGGGCCAGGGGAGAAGGGGGGAAGGGAAGCAGCAGTTGGACGGGACCACGCGGTGTCTGGGGGGGGCGCACTCCGGGGAGGGGGGAGACTGGACCGAACCACTCCGAGAGCCCCGCGGGGGGGCCCGGCCGGGGTTACGGCTGGGGTGAACCACTGCGAGCCGGCGGGACACGGGGACACGCCGGGGCTCGGCCGGGTGGGGACAGCCAGCGGCAGCCCCCGGTGCTCGCGGCGCGTTACCTCCTGACGCGTCCGGTCCCCCCACGCCGGCCTCCGGAGTGATGGCACCGGCACCCGCCGCGGCCGAGCCCTCCGCCTCCTCAGGCACCTCCAGCTCCATGGCGGCCGCGGGCAGGCGCAGCCCCAGGGCAAGACAGGCCCCGGACAGGCCAGCGCCCGCCGCCGCGCTCCTCCCGGGTACCGGCCGCGGCGCGGGGGACCCTGGGAGCGCCGCGGACCATAGAACGCGGGTGGCGCCGCGGCCAGACACGCCCCGACCAGTGCCGGAAGCACAGCGGGGCTCTTCCGCCGGGGTTAATTGCGATGCGGTGGAGGGCTGTCGCGATAACCGGCGGGCTGTGGGATTCGACGGAGTGGGGAATAAGGGAGGCCGCAGAAACTCCCGCCGCTCCCTCACGGTGCGGCGGCCACGACACCCCCGGTGGAGGGGGAAACACCACAGGGCCGGGGGGCGAGGCCTGCGGTCACCATGGCAGCGGGGCGGGGCTCCTCGGGGCGGGGCCTGCCCGGAGTTGCTATGGCAGTGGAGGTGGGGCTCCGGGGGCGGGGAGTCTGCCGGTCGCCATGGCAGCGGGGGCGCGGCCTGCAGGTGGCCGTGACGGTGGGGGCGGGGCTCCGGCGGAGGGGCGGGGCTCTGGCTCCGGCGGGGGCGTGGCCAGCTCTCCGCGGCAGATGTCGCGCCCCCGGCCCGGTGCGGCTCGGTTCCTGCGGCGCTGCCCCCGCTGGACCGGGGCCCTCCAGGGGCCTTCCTGGTGCCGGGCGCCGCCTACCACCCCCCCCCACCCCTCCCGTCTCCGGGAGCTCCCGGTAGCCACACAATCCGCTGGGCTAGACCGGGCCTGCCGTGCACCGGGACCCGGACACGTTCCCTGGCCCCTGCGCCGTTCAGCGCCGCCGGTTCCCGGCCTGGGCCGGGGCTCGGCTCCTCCCGGCCCCGCGGCACCACCTAGTGGCGCCGCCCGGCCCAGGCCCGGGTCAGCCCCGGGGCGCGGGTCAGCCCGGGCCGGCCCCGCCGGTTCTCCGGGCCCCGGGGCCACGCATGTCCCGGACGGGTAGCCCCGGCTAGGAGGCAGCGCTGGAGCCACCGGCACTAATGAGGCTGCTCGGCGGCGCCGGCCCCCGCCAGAGGGGCTCCCGACTGCGGCTGGTCCTGGGGAGCGGCGGGAGCTGCTCCAGGCTCTCCGTGGGGCTCGGCCTGGAGCAGCCGGTGCCGAGGAGAGAGCGGAGGGGCAGGCGGCGGCATGGCCCCGGCTCCGGGGTGGCGGTTGCGGGCCAGGGGCTTCCGCAGGAACTGGTCCCCCCACGCCGCCTCGGCGCTGGGCTGGGAGCGGTACCGGCCCCGGCAGGAGGCGGAGACCCGCGGCGTGGACCTGATCGCTGTCACCGCGGGAAAGCGGCCCCGCAGGACGAGGCATGACGGGGGGCTGGTCCCCAGGTGCGGACAGGGGCAAGGGAAGGGGAGGAGAGGAGAGGGGACAGCAGCCATCACCAGCCTCCCCAGCCATCACAGGGATCCTCAGGCTGGCCCCCGTGTCTGTCCCTTCTTGGGGCAATGGGTGACGCTGGGAGGGTTTGGGAGTCTGGGGCAAAGTCCCACTGCTTGCCTGGACAGGGCAGGGGTTTTGAGGGGGAGGAACCCCTATCTCCAGGCACCGCCACCACCAGCATCCTGTGAGCCTGTCCCGGTGCAGCGCTGGGAGGGCGGTGAGTGTAGGTGGCTGAGCCACCATCACGGTGGAGGACACCAGGGACAGCCCTCCGGGAGACCTGCTGTGCCCGGCAAGCTGCCCCGGGACCCCCTTCCTGCTCCTTCCCCGCTGCAGGCAGAGTCTGGGCTACAAAGGGTTACGCAAGGCACCCTGGAGTGACACCACTGCCACCAGCCCAGGAGCTCAGCTCCTTCCTGGTCGGATCCCAGGCTCGGTGAGTGCCTAACTCTGTCCCCCGGGATCTGTCGGCCGTGCTTTCTGGCTTTCAGTCGTGCTGTCAGCTGGGGAACCGGCCACACTTTGTCTCTCTCTGGGTGGCTTCAGGACCCACTGACCCTCCTGGAGCTCTGCTCCATAGTAGGGACATACCGTGGAGGATCACAGCTGCACGCCCCACGGCTGGAGGACGTGCCTCTCTGCTGCTGATTTACACTCGGTCCGGAGCAGCCCTTCCAGAGACCTTTTCCCAGAGCAGGGGGTCGGGATCAGCCCATTGCTCTTTGGGTGGGTTTGGGATAGAGCAGCCTCTAGAGGGATCCGGGACCTCGGTGCTGCATGGTCAGGACCAGATAAGCGACGAGTGGTTTTGCAGCACTGGCTGAGAGCAGGGACCTCGCTGATCCCAGGAAGGCTTTGAGGTTCTCAGGATGAGGACCCCTATCAGGGGAGGAGGGGTTGGGAAACATTATGGGTGGTGGGGTTGGCTGTGTGCACGGCTGAGGTGGACAGTGTGTCCCATCCCCCGACTCGTTGCTGTCCCCATGGCGGGCATTGTTGGTGGCGTCACTCAGGGCCAGGCACAGCCCCGAACTGGGGACCTGGCAGTGGGATGAGCTGCCCGAGCACAGCTCGGCTTTGTTTGGCTTTAAAACCCCTGGGAGGTGCTGCCACGGTACCTGTGAGGAGCGGTGTGGGGCTCCCAGTGCTTCCCGTGCCCGGTGCTGGGTGTGTCGGGCTGAGGCATGGTCAGCTCTGCCCAGATACTGCCTCTCCCTGCGGGGCCATTCCAGGTGCGGGCTGGTTTCTGTCGGAAACCGGCTGAGCCGGCTCCTCCTGCTGCCAGCCTTGGCCTTTGGCTGGTGCAGGCCCTACGCCAGGTCTTGGGGGGAGACTGGGGACAGGGACAGGGCTTGGTGGCACCGTGGGTGCACTGCCTGTGCCACTGGCGACATGGGAGCTGCTGCCGTCCCCATGCAACGGGCAGCAGTGGAATGCAGGTTTGTGGCCAGCGTGTGGCACCCTGCTGATGGGACAGTAGTGGGACCCTGCTGGAGACAGCGAGAGGCTGTGTTGGGTGGCATCAGGGGTGGCTCTGGCACAGCAGATGTCACCACCCGGGGGAGGGGGATGACCTGGCTGCTCCAGGTTGGTGTCTCTTGGACCTATAGCTCACACCATGTCACCTGCGGGTGTCCAGGGAGCATGAACAACACTGGCGACACAGCTGAAACCACCCCAATGCCACACTGGGAGTTCCTGTTTATTATCAGCTTTCCTAGTGCTGGTACAGGACAGTGGGTGCTGCCACACTGGGGTCCTGCTCAGCCCCAGCTACCCCCGATCCCACGTGTCCCTGGGTGGCAGGGAGGCACTCGGGCTGGTTTCGGCAGCTGGTGACACAGAGGGGACTCTGCCCTCCACACCCGTGGCTGCAGCCCGCCCATCGGGTGAATGATTACCCCAGGCCTCCCCTGGCCCTCCCCGGGGCTGCAGTGAGCCGGGTGTCATTTCAGGGGCTCAGCCAGGTCTCGTTTTGGGGGCTCAGCTATCTGCCTCGGCACAGCTCCAGCCGGGGCTGCCCGTGGGATGTCCTTGTGCTAGGGCTGAGCTGCCGCGCTTGCCCAGGGCTGGTTGCCCACTGCCAGATCCCTGATGTAGCATCACCCCGGCATTGCCCACAGGGTGTCTCTGAGGCCTCCAGGTCCCACCAAAGCTACCCCATGGCCAATTCCCAAAGGGGTTGTGGAGGTTTTGAGCTGCCTGTGGCACCAATGTGGGGATCCCTGGCTGAGCTTGAGGGGGGCTGAGCTGTACTGGGGGGCTGTTAGGAGTGAGCACAGCCCTGGCACCGCCACTCCAGAGCCCTCGGACACCATGGGCCGTGTGGTGCCGTGGGAACTGGGGGTGTTCCGTTCGGAGACGAGGATGCTCAGGGAACCTCATTGCTCTCTACAGCTCCCGAAAGGAGATTGTAGTAAGGTGGGGATCAGCCTCTTCTGCCAAGTGACAGGACCAGAGGAAATAGCCTCGAGTTGCACCAACAGAGGTTCAGATTAGATACTAGATAATTTTTTTCACTGAAAGAGTGGTCAGGCAATGGAATAAATTGCCCAGGGAGGTTCTGGAGTCACCATCCCTGGAAGCATTCAAGAGGCATCTGGATGTGGCACTTGGGGACATGGTTTAGGGGTGATTATGGTGGTGTAGCGGTGACAGTTTGATTTGATGATCTTGAAGGCCTCTTCCTACCTTGATGATTCTGTGATTCTGTGAGGCCCTGATCAAAGTGGCCTCTCCCTGTCCCACCCCATGGGAACTGGTGGGAGGCTCTGGTCCTGCTGTCTCTCACCCACATGAGAACCCATGTCTCTCTGGGTTCATGCCAACATTCCCTCCAGGGAGCCAGGGGCTGGTGGAGATCCCTGGGCCCATCCCAGGAGTTTCAGCCTCAAAGGGATGTTATTCTGTCAGTCAGGCTCGTCTGTCCAGGGAAACCAAATGGTGAAACTGGGGCAGTGGTGCTGCCAAACCAGCAGGCAGAGCTGCTGGAGCCCAGGGTGGGTGGACAGGCACTGAAACACCATCCAAAGCAGCAGCCCAAGGTCTGCTGGAGGGGAGTAAGACCACGAGGATGGCATAGACAGTGGGTCCCAGCCATGGAGATGAGTCCTGTCCTTGCCCTGCGTAAAACCTCCCCTTCCATGGATGCATGTCTGAGGGGATGGAGATGGACCCCCAGGGGGGTGATTTCATGGTGTACAGAGGCAGCTCTGGGTTCGGAGCCATGCAGGGTTAGCTGGGGTGTGACATAGCTGCCAGTCCTGGTGTCCTGGCACTGTGGGGCTCTGTCCCCCTGCAGTCCCTTATGGCTCAGCTTTGCTGCTGCTCTTTGTTGCAGCCTGATGTTGGATTGAGGAAGGGGCCAGCAGCTGTAAAGAGGAGCCGGAGCCGGTCAGAGCCCCCCAGCTGTCCGGCTGCCACTGCTGCTCTCCCCAGCTTGTGCTGGTGGGTGCCCACCATGGAGGAGATGGTGATCTGGGAGCAGCACACGGTGACACTGAGCAAGGTGAGTGTGGCCTGGGGTGGCCCTGGGAAGGGACTGGGTCTGTGGGGTCAACTCTACCTGACCCCCCTTCTGCCCACGCCCACTAGGACCCTCACCGGGGCTTTGGCTTTGCTGTCTCTGGAGGCCGTGACCATCCCAACAGGATAACCGGGGACACAGCGGTGTTTGTTTCAGATGTGGTGTCTGGGGGACCAGCGATGGGTCAGCTCCAGTGAGTGCACGGGGACGTGGGGCCATATGGGGTGCTTGCTGCCAGCGAGGGTGGGAAGGATGGAGAATCGCTCCTGCTGGGACAGGGCCAGCACCACTGTTGCCCTGCCTGGCTGGAATGGGATCTCTTGGGGTACACTTGCTACCCCACAACCTCCCTGGGCTGGGAGCTGTGCCTGGGGCAGAGTCACAGCTTCATTTTCCCTCCCAGGAGGAAGGATCACATCGTGATGGTGAATGGCCTTTCCATGGAGAATGTCCCATCCTCCTTTGCTATCCAGACACTTAAAACCTGTGGCAAGATTGCCAACATCGTGAGTGTGCTCTGTGGTGGGATGGGGGCTGGCGTCATGCCCACGCTGTGCCTGTCCCCATCCCAGCTCCCCTGTCCCACACACCCAGGGTTTGGGGCTTGAGAATTGCTGCAGGGACATCTCCTGGCAGAGACAGCTGTACCCACCATCCTCTCCTACTCACTTTGCACCTGCAGACGCTGAAAAGACCGAAGAAGGTTCACATCCCTGTGAGCAAGGGCAGCCCTGGGTCCCCCACTGTGCCCCGGCACTACGACTCAGACGATGACTACAGGCTGCACCGCTCCCGGGATGACCTGGACCACAGTCAGGGCTACGATGGGGACTCATCCAGTGAGAGGAGCTCTGGTCACCACCACGATGACCGTCGCCATCATAAGCTGGTGCCACGAAGCCGGAGGCGAAGCCAGGACAGCAGCCACTGGGTGCAGAGTGGCTCGGATCGGAGACGCCATGGCCAACATTGCTCTGCTAATGCCTTTGGCCAGGACGGGGACACCAATGGGCTGGCCCTGGTGTCGGGCTTCAAGCGGCTGCCACACCAGGATGTGCCAATGAAGCCCATCACATCGGTACTGGTGAAGCAGAAGCAGAGTGAAGGTGAGGCCCTCCTGCTCCTGCTGTCCCTGGGTCTTGTTGCCTGATTTTTGTCCATGCCTTCCGCCAGGGAGGAGGCGATGGCTGGGTGGGTGCCAGGGCCTGGCTGCAGCAAGGGGACAGGGCATGCCATGCTGGGTGCACTAAACCTCCTGCCCTCAGCCAGGGGCTACAGAGCTCAGCTTTGGGGCTTGCCAGTACCCCAAGGGGAGCTGGGGCTTGTGGGGATGGTGCCGAGGAGGGACTTTGAGGGGGTCCTGCATCTGCCTGACTCTGCCACCATCACGGCTCTCTCTGGTGCAGAGTATGGCCTGAAGCTGGGGAGTCAGCTCTTCATCAAGCACATAGTGGAGAGCGGGCTGGCGGCCAAGGGCAGCTCCTTGCAGGAGGGAGACCTCATCCTGAAGGTATGGGGGCCCTGGGCTGCACGGCACTCACTGGGGGTCTCATCTGCCCCTCTTTGGAGGGCTCATCCCTGGCTAGTGTCACTGCAGGGGCCAGCCGTGGCTGTGCTGGAGGCAGTTCTGTCTGGTGCCCACTCCCTGCCCCAGCCCCCCTGGCTGTCCCAGGGACCCCGCAGGGGCTCCCAGGGCCCAGCTCCCTGTGTTGCCAGGGCTGGTGGCACGTCCTGCTGGCACAGTGGGGTCGTGTCCACCCCACTGTCCCCACGGTGTGTGGTCCCCTGCTGTGTGTCTGGGTCCCTACTGGACGACAGTCACAGAGGTGTTTGTCAGGTAAAATGATGCTTGAAGTATTTGGGGAGGAGAAAATAGAGGGAGGGAGACCCTTTGTTTGCACACCTGGTCCAGGCAGACCTGTGGCTGCTGGGAACTGGTGCCAAGGTGACTCTGGGGCAAACAGAAGGGATTACGTCCCACAGTCTGTTGGGAAAAGCTGCTACCACTCAGGGAGATCCCAGCCCCTGATCTTGGGGGCCTGACTTGGGGCCTGACTCCCCGGCACCAGGCCAGGGCATGGAAGGACAGGGCTGGGCCCAGGGCAAAGGAAAACTGAGCTTCAGGTGTCTGAGGGGTCCATGCAGCTCCTGCCTCTGGGCAAGGCCCCAGGCAGGTGGAACAAGCCACACTAATGTTTCCTCTGCACAGAATAAGGTCACGCTGGGAGGCAGTCAGGAACAGAGACACAGAATAGGTGAAGCTGTGGGAGCTGGGGCTGGGCTGGAGGGGCTGGGAAAGGACCAGGAAGATGGCAGTCAGAGCATCCCATCCCAGTGGGGTGTTCCTGGGGGTGGCTTTCCCAGGAGCAGGTGCCCTGAGGACTCCCACTCTGCCCCTCCAGATCAATGGGGTAGCCAGCCAGGACATGTCCTTGGCTGAAACTCAGCAGCTCATCGAGCGGACAGAGGGGATCCTGACCCTGCTCATCCTCCGGGACCACCGGCAGTTCCTGGTTAACATCCCTGACGTCGACAGCCAGAGCGACAGCTCCCGGATGGACGGTGAGGAGACATGATGGCGGGGCCAGGGCCAAATACACAGCACAAGGACTGCATGGTCACTGATGCATCTCCCCTCCTGCTGCTGCAGATATCTCAGACATTGACTCTGAGCTGTCCCATCCGCCATCTCCAGAGACCTCCCCACGACCTCCAGCTGCTGCCAGGACAAATTCACCACCGTAAGGCCCTCACTGTCCCCATGAGCCCCTCTGTCCCCTGGCAGATCATACTGTGTTCTCCACCTGTCTGGGGATGCTGGTTCTCCATTCCTAAGCCAATGTCCCTGGAGGTGGTACTGCCATTCCCAGCTTGCTCTGCTGTCTCCACTGCCCATTTGACACTGCCTGCCTGTGCCCTGCCTAAATCCTGCTCACTCTTGTTCCAGGGAGAGGAGACAATCAAACAGGGAGCCTGTGGCTGAGGTGACTGTAGCCGATGCTCGGGGCCCGGGTGAGTGGACTGGGCACTGAGAGGGCTCCAGGCTCCTGTGCATCTCCACTGCCCAAAGCCCCGGCAGAGCTGTGCCAGGGCTCCCTGTGCCTCAGCACAGCCACTGCTGCTCCTGCATCAGCTCTCCTTCCTGCAGACCTTCTGGAAGCCATGGAGGGGGATGGCCACAGCCCCCACACCAGCCCCACTGCCCCAGCTGCCCACAAGGATGGGTATGTCTGCAAGAGGCAAGGGGGAATGGCTGGGGGACATGTGGAGCTGCTGCGGCACAGGGTTGGGGTCACAGGGTCAGTGCCTCCCTGTCCTGTCCTTGCATGTCACCACTGGGCTGACTGTACTTCCCCGTGGCAGGTACAGCACCAACTCCAGGGTCGTGCAGTTTGTGAAGGCCAAGAGTGTGGGGCTGCGGCTGACGGGTGGGAACGATGTGGGCATCTTCGTGTCGAGCGTGCAGGAGGGGAGCCTGGCTGACAGCCAGGGCGTCCAGGAAGGTGACCAGATCCTGCAGGTACCCGGGGCTGAAAATGCTCCATATGCTGCTGCACCTGGACGGGCCCCAGCCCTTTTGGGTCCAATATCTCCCCAGGGTATCACCTCCAAGGTGACAGGGACCAGTTCCCTCTCCCACTCTGCCCTGGGCACTGATGTCCCTGGGTCCCCTGCTGGTGCCTATGCCCTCTGTTCTGCTGGCAGGACCATGTCCAAGTGCTTTTCTGTGGCAGGTGAATGACACCAGTTTCCAGAACCTGACCCGTGAGGAGGCTGTGGAATATCTCATGGCCCTGCCCCCAGGCGAGGAGGTCACGCTGTGGACCCAGAGCAAGCAGGACAGTGAGTGGTGACCAGGCTCATCCTGGGCTTGTGCCTCTCCATCCTCTGTCTCTTCTGGGCAAGCATCAGACCTGGGCTTGCCATGGCCCTTCCTGCCCCTGCAGGGTGGTCCTTCTTTCTCCCTCCTCTTCCTCCTGATGAAGTTGATGGGTGGGGACGAGACCATCCTGGCCCTGTTTGTGCCTTGGCTTCCTGGAGCACAGGGGCTTTCTGGAACCATGGCTCAGCCTGGAGAAGCCAGTGTGTACTTGGGAGTCAGACCCTACTGTCCCCAGCATGCCTGAGAATGCCATGGGAGGAAAAGGTGGCTCTAAACCCTCCTTAGCAGTGAGGGCTACTGTGGAGCGTCCCAGCCAGCCTGGTGCCTTCCCAAATTTCTCCAGTATCTTCTTCCTCAGCCACCTCTTCCCCTGATGGTCCATCTTGCCTTGGGCTCCAGTTTACAGGAAGATGATCTCATCCAACGTGGGTGACTCATTCTACATCCGGACACACTTTGACTTTGAGAAGGATACGCCATCAGGGCTCAGCTTTGTCCGTGGGGACGTGTTCCACGTGCTGGACACCATGTACCGGGGCAGGCTGGGGAGCTGGCTGGCTGTGCGCATGGGCAGGGACCTTCAGGAGCAGGAAAAGGGCATCATCCCCAACCGGAGCAGGTAGGGATGGAGCCAGGAACAGCCCCTAGACAAGCAGAGCCAGGGAAGGCTCCCAAGGGAGCTGGGGACATGGATAGTGGGCTCAGTGAGAGGCAGGGCAAGGGCTGGTGGGGCAGTGGTGTGAAGCGTGAGCTGGTGAATTCCCTCCTTGTGGTGGTGGGGCAGCTGATGGTCAAGTTGTCCAATGTCCCAGAGAGAGAAGTCTACCACAGCCTCACCTGGCTGTGCCGCTGAGCAGGGGTGCCAGCTTCTCCTGACCTGCTCCTCAAACCCAGAGGCTGCAGGTCCTGAGCCCTCTCCTCTCCCAGGGCCGAACAGATCGCCAGCCTGGAGTCAGTGCTGAAAGCCACGTCTGGCACCAACCCCTCTGGGGCAAGGGCTGAGTTTTGGAAGCTGCGGGGCTTGCGGGGAGCCAAGAAGATGCTGCGGAAGAGCCGGGAGGACCTGTCTGCCCTCACAAAGCAGGGGCACTACCCACCATATGAGAGGGTGGTCCTGAAGGAAGGTGGGCACCAGGACAGCCTGAGCCACCTTGGGGATGTTGGTCCTGGGGCTGCCCTGCTGATGCTGATGGGCCTCCCTCTCCTGTGAGGAGCAGGGCGAGTCGCAGGCCTGTGGGCACTGCGAGGAGTGGGGCTGGGTGCTCGGGTGCTGGGAGCTCTGCCCTTGCCCCCACCCACCCCGAGCACCTCTGTTCTCCCACAGCCAGCTTCAAGCGGCCAGTGGTGATCCTGGGCCCCATCGCAGACATTGCTGTGCAGAAGCTGAGCAGGGAGTTGCCCGAGCTGTTTGAAATTGCCCGTAAGTGCCCCCACACTGAGGAGAAAATGACATCCAGCAGCCAGACCCCATTAGAGTTCTTTTACCTTTGGCTCCCTCCCTATGACACCCCAACACCTGCCTGGGCTCGTTCGCCCTCTCCCCTCCTCTCCCTGAGGGACACGACCCTGGGGCTGGGCATGACCATGCCCAGCCTGGGGCTATCAGAGGTGCAGCCCCTCTCACGCCCCATCTCTGTGTCCTGCAGCGAGCGTGCCCCGCGATGGGGCATCGTCCAAGGTCATCAAGCTGGACTCGGTGCGGCAGATTGCAGAAAAGGTGAGACTCACATGTCCTTGGAGCCAGCTGGGGCCTGTGGAAAGCCCATGGCCCCCACCCCTGCTCCCAGCAGGGCTGATGGCTGTGCCCTGCCCCAGAACAAGCACGCCTTGCTGGACATCACACCCTCGGCTGTGGAGCGCCTCAATTACGTGCAGTACTACCCAGTGGTGGTGTTCTGCGAGCCCGAGAGCCGGCAGGGCATCAAGGCCATGCGGCAGTGGCTGGCACCCGACTCCAGGAAGAGCTCCCGGCGCCTCTATGCCCAGGCCAACAAGATGAAGAAATATTGCAGCCACCTCTTCACGGCCACCATCAGCCTCAGTGGCAGCGGCAATGCCTGGTACGAGCAGATCCAGGACATCGTAAGGACACAGCAAAGCCAGCCTGTCTGGACAACAGCAGAGCAGGTACAGGCACAGGCTCTCTGGGGTGAGGCTTGGCCTCCTGGGGCTGCAGCCAGGCAGGTGATGGGGCTGCACATGGCCCCGCACAGCTTGAGTCCCACATCTCTGTCATCCCCCCCCCCAGGCAGATGTAGCACCTGAGGACAGTCTGGACCTGCTGAACCCACCAAGCACGGTGGCGTCAGGCTACCTGACGTGTGACAGCCATGCGAACAGTGACTACGACGACACAGATGGGGAGGCGGGCGCCTACACTGACGGTGAGGCAGAGGATGCCTATGACCAGCCCGGGCTGGCCCGTTCCTCTGAGCCAGCCCAGCTGGCCCCGAGCCATGGCCTGGACTCCTCCGAGCAAGCACAGCTGGCCCCAAGCCACAGCCGAAGGGAACAGGTGGGTTCCCCCAGACTGGTACAAGGACCTGGGGGGGCAGAAGAGGGTGGCACAGTGCCTGGCTCTGGGGTGGAATTCCCATCCTTGTGGCACAGGCAGGGTGTCACCTCTGGCTGCTGCAGCGTCCAGCTGTGTGTCTGTGCCCAGCTCTGGGGCTCCTGCCCTGACCCCCCCACCTGCTCTTCCCCAGGTGCCCGAACAGCCACGGCAGGGCCGGCGCTATGACAGCATCAGGTACCCTGTGCCCCGGGGTGGGGGTGGCAGCCGCCCAGCGCTGGGGACGGTCCTGGAAGGGCAGTCCCTGTCACACAGAGCCATCACCACCCTTCTGTCCCCCAGGGAATACGAGCACGAGGCGGTGAGGAGGAGGTTCACACGAGCCAGGGACGACTCAGACCAGGATGAAGGCTACGAGTGGGGCCCAGCCACAGATGTGTAGTGGCACTGCTGGCCTGTCCCTCTGGGTGCAGGTGACAGCTCAGGTAGTGCCCCTGTGGCCAGGCTGGGCTGGGCCCAATCCTGCTATACACTGCATCACCAAGTGCCTGCACTACCGTGTGCCTCCTTCCCTTTTGGCCACAGCCACTGCTACTGGAATAAAAGGGATGTTTGGATCAGGACAAGCTGTTTCTGGGGGTGCTGTGTGGCAGCATGCAGGGGACACTGTGCAGCAGGCTGGCCTTGCTGGGACCCAGGCACCTCCCTGGCCAGTGGCCCTGCATATGCTGAGGCACTGCAGGGGGAATTGGGGCCTGGCACTTCTGCAGGCCTGGGATGTGCCCCCAGAGCTGAGCCTCCTCTGCTGCAGCCCCCCTGCAGCTCCTCAAATGCAGCCTCCCGTATTTCCCAAAATTTTTATTTTTAGAGCAACCAAGCACACAGACACAGCCAGGCCAGCACTGCTGTGGCTCTGGGGGGCCAGAGAGCTGCTCACAAAAAGGCTCACAGCCCCAAGCTCCCGGGATGTGGGGCTGGGCAGTGCCATGTTCCCTTTGCTGCTCCAAAGGCTGTGGCTCTGGGCCGGGCTGTGCATGCACAGTGATTCAAGGCAGCACCAGGGAAAAGCTGAGGCAGGTTCCCAGCTTGGTGCAATGGGTCCAACGGAGTTTGTTGCACCCCAACAGGCCTCTGGCCAAGCCAGGGGAAAAGAAGTGCCAACAGTGCTTCTGTCCTTAAGGCCGAGTCTGGGAGCTGCTGGGTGTCCCTCATGGGTGCCAGTGTGCACCTACACATGGGTGTGCAGGGTCAGTGCTGCCCTGGGGCTGTGCTGGCCTGAGCTCTGCACTTGAGCTGTGCTTCCAGCACCATCCCCGCCTTCGGAAAGGCACCGTTGGTGAGTGTAAAAGTACAATGGTCAGTGACTGGATGGGGGGAACTTTCACATAGGGTCCCCTTTCCTACCAACAGCACCAGGCCAAGGCGAGGGACCCTGTGCAGCAGCAGGACAGGCACTGTGCAGGCACTGTGAGGTGGGGAGGGGTGATTGGAGAGTGAGAGGTGCCCAAACTGTGGCACCACAGGCCTCGATGCTGCTCAGGCTGGGTATCAGCCCCCAGCCTCCCACTGTGTCCTGAGTATAACAAAAGAGGTGCAGGCTTAGGCCCTGCTCAGGGCTCTGATGCAGGGCTGGGGCAGAAGGCAGAGCCAGTCCTGCCCCTGCAGCCCCAGGCCCGCTCCTGCCTGCCCCAAGTATGGTGGCTCAGAGGAAGAGGGGCTGCTCCTGCCCCGTCAGCAGTCGGTACGTGGAGGCCGGCATGGTCTTGATGTGGACCTAGGCAGAGAGGCACAGGTCAGAGGGCCCATCCCAGGCTGCAGGGTGCTGGTGCACAGCTCCGAGCCCAGCGGCTCCATGGGGGCCCAGCTCACCTCGCTGACTGCCTCGGTGAGGATCTGGATGATCTTCTCGTGGGGCGTGGCCACCACACTCTGCCCGTTGATCTCGATGATGCGGTGCCCCACGCGGATGCCACCCCGCTCCGCGATGCCCCCGCGCATCAGGCTGCAGATCTGGGAGCGGGGAGTGCTGTGAGAGCAGGGCTGTGCCCACAGCCCAGCCCTGCATCACCACTGCTCCAAACCCTCACAGCCCCATAGGCTCCCGGCCGGAGCTCTGGAGTGGGGGGCACACCTCCTCCAGCCGCCGGGCACGCAGTGAGGGCAGGGATGTCCCTGTGCATTGCTGCCACCAGAGCGACGTGATGAGCTGGGGCAAAGGCAGCCCCCAGGATTTTGTCCCTCGGCTGACGAGGCTGTGGCTGCCCCACTCACCGACCCCTCCTGCTCCCCTCGGGCCTGGGCTGCAGAGACTGAGCTGCTCCCTGGGGCATCAGGAGAGACCCACACCTCCAATCCTAGGGGGAGCACCAGTCAGTGTGCGAGGTGGCTGTGCCACCCACCCACCCAGCTCCCACTGAGCCCAGGAATGCCCCTCTCTGCCTTCCCAACACAGCCACGGGAGAGCCCACGGCAGGGAGTGGCTGGGGCACTGGGGACAGCAACAACTGTCACTGGGGTCATGCCCAGAAAGCCAGGAAGAAGCCACCACCCCAAAAGCAAACAGCTACAGAGCACCAGGGAGAGGGATACAACCACTGGTGCTGCAGACAGGCTGTGAAGAGCCTTTTGCTGTGCACAGCAGAGCCCTGTGACCCCTTGGCCCAGGCAGGCACATGGAGTGTGGGAGCTGGGGGCTGCTCCCTGGACACAGCCAGCTCTGCCTGTCCCTCAGGTAGACCCTGGCCCAGTTCCCATCCCACGGGCACTCACCACACCGTTCTCAACGCAGAAGCCCAGCTGGTACTTGGAGTCAGGGCGTCGGATGACAGCTGTGGTGACAGGGGGACAGTGCACAATGTTCAGTGTCACCTCAGTCTGGTGCTTCGCCTCCTGGAAGGGGGGATGGGGCTTGGTCAGATTTTGGAGAGCTATTCAGACTGGTTGAGGGGCAATGCAGCCAAATTGCTCATGTGAGGGCTGAGGATTAGCAACCTGCTTTCAATGGGTAAACTGAAGCACACAAAGGGATACTGCAAATACAAATCCAGGGACAAGAACTTACAAATCCAGCCCAAGACATCCCTGCCCCTGAGGCTATGCTGCCCTTGCTTCCAGCTCCTTTACGAGAGATAGATGATGCAACAGGTTCCCTTCAGGACAGGTGCCTGCCTCCTCCTCCCCCCCCCTCCTCAGGCAGGACCACAGCAAGTACAGTCCCCAGCTTTGTCCCTGCCTTCCTCCCAAGCTCTGAGTGGGACCTGTCACAGCCTGCAGGACAAGCATGACCTCTGCACACCTGCCTCCACACCTGAGGTCCCCAGGGGAATCCTGGTGTCACAGACGCTCCCAGATCATTCAGGCCAGTCCCCATCTCCCTCCTGGGGTGAGGCAGGTCACCCTGCCCCAGCTCACCCGGATGATGCTCTGGCAGGTGCCCAGGGGCAGCCCCACCAGGCTGGTCCCGTTGACCGACATGAGGCGGTCCCCAATGCTCAGCTCGCCTGACCGCTCCGCAGGGCCCCCGTGCATCAGGTTGGCGATGACCACGGTGGGCAGGATGGAGCCCCAGCCCGACTCCACAATGGCAATGCCCAAGATCTCCCCCTTCTGCTTCCGGATGCAGACCTGGGGGAGGAACAGGTGGGTTACAGTTGTAACCTCCACCAGAGTTGTGAAGCACGTGTCCCAGCCCACAGCTGCGCTCACAGCTGGCTGGGATGGGGTCCGGTTTTGTAGGGAGCACCTCAGACATGGAGCGGATGACACAGAGGTGCCAGTGAGTTCCCCACACTGTACCCGCCCCCCGGAGCAGCTCTTACGTCCTTGCAGTTCTCCTGCCGGGAGAAGTGGGTCAGCTCTGCGTTGTACTGCTCCTGGTCCTCGAGGGCACGGCTATACTGCCGTGGGCTCAGCTCACTCGGGTCGATGCTGTTGGCCTCCAGGAAGCGCTGGTAGGCCACGCCAAACGCCTGCCCGATGGCCTGGGCAATGACCTGCGCCTGGGGAACAAAAGGGCTGTTCCTGCCCATGGCTCAGGGCTGCAGGCAACAGCTCCCAGTGCCCTGCAGTGCCCAGCACAGCAACCGTCCCTGGGAGCTCCAGGGCATCCTGGCTCCTTCCCTGCCTGAATGGGCCCCTGTACGGAGCCAACCCTCCCCTCCACTTTGCTCGCTGGGCCTCTGCGTGTCACAGAGATGCTCAGGCTGGGCTCCTGCCCTCTCCCTTGTGGGGAGGGAGGGGTCTCTGCTGCAGCCCCAGCCCAGAACACCCAGTTATTACACTGGGATGGGGCTCAGGTCCCAAAGGTGACCCGCCCACCCCAGGGACCCGTGTGTTGCCTCACATCAGCCGAGTGGAAGACGTGGCAGATCATCTTGTAGAGCCGCTTCTCCTCTGCCACCTCCGAGCGCCGTGGCAGCTTCCGGCGTGCCATGAGCACCACAAGGGAGCCGATGTCGGCAATGTAGGAGATGGTCTGAAGGGAGTGATCCATCATGGCCTCCTGGCAAGGGGGACACAGGCCAAGAGTTCAGCCCCCTCTGGGCCGTCAGATCATGTGGGCAGCTGTGAGACTGCTGGCACGGCAAGCAGGAAGGGTTTGGCAGCGGTGCTGGGATGTGGCACAGCTGCCTGGCACATACTGGGCAGAAACCATGTCTGTGCCAAAAGGTACAAACAGCTCCTTCATCAAGGACTCATTTGTGTTCCTGGGTGCTGCCAGGGAACAGGACAGCTCTTCCCTCTTGCTGTAATGCAGAAACTAATCCTGAGGCAAAGAGCTCCCCAGATTTCAAACCTGGGTTCCCCAGAGCTTGGTCTGGGATCCCAGCAGCTCCACGGGGCGCAGGTTGCTTGGGAAGCCTTGTGCAGCCACAGAGAGACAAGGACATGACACAGGATGGCTATTGAGTGACACGTCCTCTCCCAGACGTGTGTCCTCATCCATAGGCCATCCCTGGGCAAGACCCTGCTGGTGTGGGAGCAAAGCTGAGATCCTAAGACCAAACAGGAATGCTGAAGCAGCCACAGGGCCACGTGGGTACTGCTGTTCCTGCTCACCTGAGTATCAGCAGTGAGCACCTTGATCCTCTGTGTGGAGACAAACAGATCCACCTCTGTCATGGGCTGGGACTCCCCCTCGGGTGCCTGCAGAACGATGGAGAGGTCACAGGACCCTGCTGGGACCCAGCCCCACAGCCAGGTGCCCCTGGGTAAATTCTGAGCGCTGCCCCACAGCCACAGGGGGCCAGGCTCAGGGCAGCCAGGCCCTCCCTCCCTCCTGCACCTTGATCCTGTCCACCGCCTCCTGGGCCTGCGCCATGCGGACGCTGGTCGGGGGGTTCCTCTCCGAGGCCAGCTGCGTGGAGCCCAGGTACTTGGCCCCAAAAATCACACCATCCAGCAGGTCCTCTGGGTCACAAGGGCCTGGAACTGAGGCATTGGGAGGGATTGAGCAGGGGCTGCTCCTCAACCTCTGAAACTGGGGGTACCAACTCCTGCTGCCTGTTAGCTGCATTCCTACGCAAGATGAAGCAGCTCAGTACTTGGTACATGAGCACCTGGCATCACCAGGGGACCAGGCCTGCTTCCCCCTTCCCTTGAGAACACATGGCATCCCTTTCCCCCAAGTATACCCCCTCCCTGATCCCTGACGCACCTCCATTTCCTCAACAAAGACTCAAACAAGCCACCTGGAGCCTGGTGCACCCACTCTGGATGGGTGCAGAGCTGGCTGTTCCCTCCCCGACTGGCATCCCCGACCGGCATCCCCGACCACCCCCATTCAGGGTCAGACCAGGTGGGTCAAGACTCCTGGGTGCTCTTGCTGCTTGAGCACAGAAGCAACTCACCCGCTTTGAAGGCTGGGCAGGATGATGGGGATTCCCGGTTCTGCAAAGCAATGAGAGGGCAAGTGAGGCTGTGGCTGGGACCTCAGGGATTCAGCCTGCCTGGCCCTGGAGCAGTGGGACAGCAAGGGCAGAGCATCGCTGGGAATGGGGGAAATGGCACAGGGTCCCAGGGCTGGACAGGGAGGAGCAGAGTCATATGCCTGTGGGTGTGATAGTGCAGGGTCCTGGGGCTGGAGGGGAGGATGGCAAGGATCCCAGGACCAGAGGGGCTGTTCAGACCCACCAGCCTCTGCCCCAGGGCACACATGAATCAGCCAGCCAGGCAAGCATGCATTCAGAGCCAAAGTTGGTACCGAGGGTCTTGTCTGGGCAATCTCGCAGTGCGAGGCCCTGTAAGACCTGAGGAAAGTCATCCCTGGCTCTCCTTTGCCCCCATCCCAGATCCCAGGAGGGAGCAGAGCCAAGTGGCATGTCCTGGCTCCTGCTGCCCCATCGCAGCCCAGGGCACGGTGCACTCACGGTCACAGCGCCCTGAGGTGGCTGCTCTGTCCCGGAGGCCAGAGCAGAAGGCAGCGCTGCCCACGCCGGCTCCGGGGAACCTTCCCGAGCACCCTCGCCGGCAGAATCGTCCTCGCAAAGCCCCTCTCCATAACACCAGCTGCCAGAAGGTTCTTCCTCCGAGCTCTCTGGCCTCCCCAGCCCTTCAGGCTTCTCCACAGTGGCTGGTTCCTCCTGAGCCTGCAGCATCTCCAGGTTGGTCCCAGCAAGGACATCGGAGTGGGCCAAGGGGGTCTCGGCACCAGCCTCGGGCAGCCCCCCCTCGTAGCACAGGAGGCTCAGCAAGTCCTCCCGGTCAGCCTCGGCGAAGAGCAGCCCGTGGCAGGGCCGGTCGCAGGCGGAGTGCTGGGGGCAGCAGGGACGCATCGCCAGGCCCCGGCCCGTGGCCACGTGCAGCGGGCACGGCCGGCACCTGCCCGGGCACTGCCCGCGGCCCCGCCGGGCACCGGCGCCCGAAGGGGCTGGCGAGCCCTGCTCTGGGGCGGACGAGCGGTCGCGGAGGTTGGGGTCGAGGGTCTCGAGCTGAGCCAGCAGCCCCTGGATCTCCGAGGGTTCGTCCTCCACATCCTCGGCCCACTCGGCACTGCCCGGGCGGGCGCGGGGCTCGGGGATCTCATCCAGCTCCATACCCGCGGGGTCGGCGCTGCTGGGGCTCCGGGGGTGCCCCGTGCCCCGAGGGGCGCTCCCGGCGCTGGGCTCCCAGCGGGCAGAGCCCTGCAGCACCGCGGGCACCGCCTCCGCTTCCATCGCTCTTCCTGAGCCCCGGCACAGCTCGGTCCGTCCGCCCGTGCCTCCCGCGAGCTCCGGGGCTGCGGCGGGCCCCGAGCCGGGCCCCGGCCCCTCCGGCCCGGAGCCGCTGCCGGCCTGCGGGGCGGTGCGGGAGGGCTCCTCCAGCCGCCCGCCTCCCGCACGGCGCCCAGGGGCGTCCGGCCCGGCCTCCGTGTCCATGGCCCGCGGCTCCGCGGTCTCATCGATGCCGCCGCCGGGGGCGGGGAGCGCGGCCGCCTGGAAGTCCATGGTGATGCCGCTCTCCATGGGGCCGGCGGCCCGGGAGGGGCCCGGGCCGGGCGGACTCAGTCGCTACCGGCGCCACCGGCCCGGGACGGGACGGGACGGTCCCGCCGCCGTTTCCGTTCGCCCCGCGCAGGCGCGGCCGCCGCCCCGCCCCGGTCCCGCCGTGCCCCGCGCCCATGGCCGCCCGGGGGCTGCTGCGGGCGGCGGGAGATGCGTTCCGCGCCTCGGCCCGCGGCTACGCCAAGAAACCCGGTGAGACCCGCACGGGCACCGGCCCCGGCCGGCGCTCCCCGGCCCCGTGCCCCCTCGTCCCCCCGTGCCCCGGTCCCGCGCTCCTCGGCCCTGGAACCGGCCCTGCCCTGCCCGCGCTCCTGGCCCCGTGTCCCGGTCCCCGGCCTCGGCCCCGCGCCCTCCCGGTGGTGCCGCCGCCCCAGCTCCGTTCCTCGTAGCCCCCACTCCCACCCGGCCCCGGCCCCGGCCCCGGCCCCGCGGTGCCCTTGCCATCGAGTCCCCAGCCCTTCCCCTGTGTGCGTCCTTGCCCTCCCGCATGTCCCCTGCCTTGACCCTGCTGTTTTCACCACAGCCGCCAAGGCCAAAGGCAAGGGTGTGCCGAAGGAGATGTTGAAGGGGCCGGAGGTGTGCACGGACCCCACCATGCTCGCCACCCACGCTATGGGGGTCAACTACTTCAAGGAGGGTCCGGAGGTGGCCCTGAAGCCCGACTCCGAGTACCCCGACTGGTACGTGCTGCCCCACTCCCCTCTGTGTCCCAACAGAGGTACCATCCCAGGGGCACAGAGCTGTGTAACAGGGATGGGGAAGTGCCCTGGGAGGAGGCAGACTGCCCCTCTGAGACCCAGACACCTTCATCAGGGTCAAGAGAGAGGCGTGGGTGCACTGAGGACGTGGGGGTGAGGGATCTGCACATCCTGGTCACTCACGTCCATTGCTCTGTCCCGTGGTTGTCCCTTTGTCCTCCTTCCCGCAGCCTCACATCCTCTGCATTCACCCCCAGGCTCTTTAAGATCCACCTTGGGCCCCCCAAGAAGCTGGAGGAGCTGGACCCCGACTCGCTTGAGTATTGGAGACGCCTGCGGAAGTACAACACATGGCAGCGCAA
The DNA here is from genome assembly GCF_020740725.1 of Corvus hawaiiensis. Taxonomy (NCBI): domain Eukaryota; kingdom Metazoa; phylum Chordata; class Aves; order Passeriformes; family Corvidae; genus Corvus; species Corvus hawaiiensis. Next base: position 2,661,129 of record NC_063240.1, on the reverse strand, counting down.
CAGGTTGAAGAAGGGCAAGAAGCTGTAGGTGCTGCTGAGTTTGGGGCTTCCCCATGTGCCAGCACTGGGACCTGCCCTGGCTTTTGGTCTCTTCTCTTTGCTGTAAATAAGAAATAAATCTCTGGTGAGGCTGATATCTGTTATAAAGGCTGTGACAAACCAGATCCTTTGCAAACTTGGTGCAGGTCCCATCCATGCCAAAGGCTAAGGCAACACAGGCCACAAAGTCTCTCTGTTTGTTAAGACAGAAGCTCAGGTTTTGGGTCGTAGAGGGAGCCCACACTGCACATGGGTCCTGCTCCCTGCTCCATCACCGGCTGTGCCACAGCAGCTGGGGCTGAGGGCTCCGTGGACACGTGGGGTGGGGGAATGACCCACCCGTGTCACTGCATCCCTGGCCGGTGGATCTCGGGGCCTGAGCAGCCTGTGCTCCCGGGAGTGGAAGGATCTGGGCCAGGCTTTGGCAGTGCTGTGGGGAGCAAGCAAAGTGGGGGAGGGGACATGGTGGCCCTTTGCAGTGCCACCTCGACACCATGTTCCTCCTCCAGCAGCAGGAGCAGTGGTGCTGGCATGCCAGGGTTTGGCTGGGCTGGATGGTGAAGGCAAGGTCTTCCCCACAGCAATGGGGGTCTTACTGCCCCATCCCTGATTCTCCTTGGGCTGCTTCAGCCTGGCAAAGCCCGGCAGCTTCCGCTAGCCTTGATTCTGTCTGCATGTTGGGCACACCAGAGAGGTGCCTCTGTCACCTCAGTTCACCTCCACTCTGGACTCGCTGCCCTGCAGCTCCTTCTGGGCTTGAGTTGGGCTCTGGAGAAAAGAGGTGCATGTGGGTTCCTGTAGTGAGGAAAGGACAGTGGAGCCTCTGCCAGGCCCAGCGGTGTCCCCGGTGCTGTGTGCCCTGTGACAGGGCTGAGCCGTGCCCAGCTCCCCTGGGGCTGTGGGCGGGGGGTGGCAGCTCTGCGCCCATGTGCTGCACAACAGGAAGGAAGGCAGAGGGAAGCAGAAGTGCTGTGCTGCAGCACGGGGGCCTCGGGGAGATTTTGGACTCAACCTTCATTTCCTCTGTGTGGGGCTCAGCGCACATTCTCGCAGCCGATGGGGCTCGGCCGTATCCCGCGGTGAGCACCCATCCCTGCCGGGCCTGCAGCTCATCCTCCCCTCGCCACCCCCAGTGTGTCCAGACCCCAAATCCAGCAGCAGGTGAGCAGACGGAGCACCTGGATCCCTGTCCTTGGTCTTGGAGCCCCCTGCTTGGGTGAGTGTCACCCAGCTGCTCTGGGCAGCTCAGTCCTGAGGACAAGGGCCCTTCTGGGGTGGGTTGTTGGGAAGGGACCTGAGGGGAGGAGGAGGGAGCTGCCCCTATCCAGGTGGTTCATGTCACATGGAAACCTTTCCCAGGATTCAGGGCAAGCTGAGTTGGGTCCCAGTCCCAAGACCCCCATGTACCTCTGCCCTATAGGCCCCTCGTGGTGGCTCCAGAGCCACCACCCAGAGGCCTGGTGACAGCAAGGGGGCTGCTGCTGCCCCACTGGGGCCTCTGTCAGAAGGAGAGGGGTACTGGGGCCCCATTCTCTGTGTCACCTGACAGGACAAAGAAGGTGACGGGGGCCATCCCCTCTTTCTAGTTCCGTGGACCCCCATTCCATGAAGGTCCCTTTCCTGTGGCTGGGCTAAAGTACCGTGGCTCCTTGCCCAAGGCTGGGGGAATGAGCAGGGTCCCCTGTGCCACCCAGCTCCAAGTGGGACTGTGTGTCATTCCTGGCTGGCTGCTGGTGGCCAGATCCAGCAGCACTGCCCAGCCAGATCCCAGCACCTCCTCAGGCTCCTGCCGGGAGCTGTCCTGACACCAGTGATCCCACTGCTCTCCCCCCTAAGCCACCCTGTGCCCAGAGGGGTCCGGTGGGGCAAGGGTGCCTGTCACCCCGTGACCCACTGACAGCTTGTCCCCTCGGCGTCCCCAGGAGGGATGGGGGACTGGAGCATGCCCATCGGCTCGCTGGGCGAGGAAGTGGTGGCCCGGCTGTGTGAGCTGCTGGATAACGCCGGCCGGGGCTGGCGCAAGCTGGCCGAGCTGGCCGGGGCCGAGAAACGCTTCAAGTGCAGGTAGGGCTGGGGGAGCACTGCCGGGGGCTGTCCCCGGCCGGGTCACAAGCGCACGTGGGCCCAGCTCTGCCGCGGGCCGAGCGAGGGGCGCTCGGGGCGGTTCCCTCCCCGGGCTGGGCACCGCCGAGGCCCCTGGCCGGGCTCCCACCCGCCCCGAGGGACGGGGCTGTGGCTCTGACGGCTGCGGGCGCTTGCAGCGCGGAGGAGCTGGAGATGTGCTCGCTGAAGGTGCTGGAGCCCCGCGGCAGCCCCACGCAGTGCCTGCTGCAGCTCCTGGCCGAGCGCGACTGCACCCTCAGGTACCTGCTGGGCTGCCTGGAGCGCATGGGGCACGAACAGGCCTGCCGGGTCCTCAGCTCCGCCGGTACGGACGGGCAGCGGGAACCGGGGGGCTGGAGGGGAGCACCAGGGGGCAGGGGCTCAGCAGGAGGAAATGGGGATGGGGGTGAAGAACAGCAGTTCCTGATGGGGGTCTTGCTCTGGTAGTGAGGTCCTGGGCAGGCAGGGTGGAGTTGGATGGATGCAACAGGATGAGATAGGATGGGATGTGGTCTGATCGGATGGGACAGGACAGATTTGGACAGCATGGGATGGGATGGGATGGGATGGGATGGGATAGGATAGGATAGGATAGGATAGGATAGGATAGGATAGGATAGAGCAGAGTGGGAAGGGATAAACTGAAGCAAGATGAGATGGGTAGATGGGATAGCAATGAATATACCAATGGGACAAAGTAGGATGAGATGACTGGGACAGGACAGAGGTGTGGGATGGGATAAGATGGGCTGGGTTGGGAGAGAAGAATCTGTTGTAGGTGGGGATGGGGCAGGATGGGATGGGGTGATGCAGGACAGGGGACTCAGTCCAGGCTGGTCTCTCCTCTCCTGCAGTCCAGGACATGATCCGCATCACGGTGCAGCCCGAGTCACAGGTGGTGGCAGAGGGGACACAGGTGTCCCTGACCTGCTGCGCGACTGGCCCACCGGGGCTTACGTACCAATGGTTCTGTGGGAGGCAGGAGGTGAGGTCCCACTGTGCCACACTGAGCAGGGCCCCCACACCCTGTCCATGGCGAGGGCACCTGCACGAGTAAGAGGGAGCCCATGACTCCTTGACCTCCTCCCCTCTCATAGGTGCCTGGAGCCACATCCCCAGAGCTGCTGATCAACACGGCCACCCTGGCAGGCCAGCCCGAGTGGTACATCTGCCGGGTGAACTGCGGGGCCACCTTCACCTTCTCCAGGTGGGCTCACGTCCAGGTGGAGAAGAGCAGCAGCCCCAGCTCAGGTGGGTCTCGAGATCTGTGTCCCTGGGCTGGCTGCCATGGGGCACCACTTGCCCCACTGGGATTGGGACATCTCCTGCAGGGCACCTCTCACCCCATCAGGACAGTGGTGGGTCCTGAGTGGTATCATTTGCCATGTAATGCCCTGGCTCAGCTGCGAAGGTCTCTGGGCTTGCTGGTGTGATGGTGCCCACAGAGGAGCCACATGCCCCGTGTCCTCCTCACGCTTGCTGCCTCATGCCAGCCATGGGTGCCAGGACCTGTGGGAGAAGAACCTGGGGCCTGGCGCAGCTCTGCAGAGTGCTGCCATGGCTGGGTGCCTAATTTGCCACCCTGTCCCTTCCCCAGCCAGTGGCTACTGCCTGACCATGGCAGGGCTGCAGATCCTGCAGCAGCCGCGGCCGTGCCGGCTGGCCGAGGGGGACACGCTGGCACTGGAGTGCAGAGCCATTGGCAACCCCCCACCCCAGTACCAGTGGTTCAGGAACCGGCGCCCCGTGGAAGGGGCACAGGCACCCCAGCTCCAGGTATGAAACTTCGGCATGGCACAACATGGCATAGCATGGCACAGTGTGGCACAGTGCAGCATCATCTGGCACCCTGCCCCAGCCTCCTGCTCTGTCCTGCTGGCAGGTGAAGCTGGTGACAACGGCCGAGCGGGGCAGCTACTGCTGCCGTGTGTTCAACCTCTTCCACGAGGTGTGGAGCCAGGAGGTGGACGTGGAGATCGGTGAGGGCCCCAGACAAACCTCTGTGACCCCCCACCTGCTCTGTTCCCAGTAAAGCCCTCATGGCTGCTCCACAGTTCTGGGGGCACTGCAGCCCATGCCGGGAGGTGATGCCATGCATGGGGTCCCTGACATCCCCTCTGCCACAGGCCCGCGTCTCTTCACCTCTGGAGGCTCCTGGCCGGAGGGGGATGGAGGTAGGTGGGGGCAGAGCAGACAGGTCTGTGCTGCTCTGCCCTCTGTGCTCCCCTGGCACTGGAGGGCCATGGCACAGCATTTCTCTCTTCCCAGGCTCCCTAGAGCATGGCAGCCCTGGACAGCTGTACGGTAAGAGCCTGCCCAGGAGGGGCTGGTGGCCCTGGGGGGCTCTGACTGTCACCACTGTCACCACTGTCACCCCGTAAGGCTTTACTTGGCCAGGACGCTTTGGGTGCAGCATACTGGGAGAGTGAAACAGCAGCCCAACCCCAACCTGAATTAGGAGAGCAGATCAGCACCCTAACCCTCAACCCAAATCCCCAGCCCTAACCCTTAACTGTAACCTGAGGGTTTGGGGATCAGCAAGGCAGGGATGCCACAGGGTACCTTGGTACCCAGGGACAGTGATGCTGGCCAGAGTTGGGTGTCACCTCTGTGGGCTGTGGGTAACATGGAGAGCAGGAGTGTCCCACTCCATAACAACACCTCCCTCTCCCATCCCTGCAGCCACGGACAAAGTGGCGCTGCTGATCGGCAACATGCACTACCTGCACCACAAGCAGCTGCAGGCGCCCATAGTGGATGTTCACGCCCTCGGTGCCCTCCTCCGCCAGCTCGACTTCAAGGTGGTGTCACTGCTGGACCTGCGCAAGGCCGAGATGCAGATGGCCGTCGATGAGTTCCTCCTCCTCCTTGACAAGGGCGTCTACGGTGCGACAACACCCGCCAGGGCGGCTCCAGCCCAGGGGGAACTGGGTGGTTTTATGCTGGTGGAGTCTTGGGGTGCAGCCAGGCAAGGAGCAGGTGCTGGCAGGTCAGGGGATGCCACCATGTCACCACCATGTCACCTGCCCTCTGTTCCCCCAGCAGGTTTACTCTACTATGCTGGGCATGGCTATGAAAATTTTGGCAACAGCTTCATGGTGCCCATTGACGCACCCAGCGCCTACACATCCGAGCACTGCCTGTGCGTGCAGCGGGTGCTGCGGGAGATGCAGCAGCGCCGCACCGGCCTCAACATCTTCCTGCTTGACATGTGCCGCAAGAGGTGACCCGGCCCTGCCACCCACCTCGGGACAAGCTGCCACTCGGGGAGGGCCCAGCACAGGGACCTGTGGGTGGTGGCTCCCGGGGGAGGGTAGCGGAGCACCCCCAGGGTCCCATCTAAACCCACTGTCTGTGTCTAAATGCCCCAAAACTTCACTGCCCCTGTGAGCTAGCAAATGCTGTAATGGGTGGGCAGAGGAGCACAGAGCAGCCCTCCAGGTCTGGTGTGCTTTGGGGTGGGTTTTGGGGGAGGACAGGTTCTCACTCTGTCCAGCTTCTCTTCTCTTGCAGGAACCTCAACGACGACGTCATCCCGCAGGTTGGGGTGCTGGAGGTCACGGCCAACATCGTCTTTGGCTATGCCACGTGGGTTCCCTCCCACCATCCCCTGGCACAGGCAGTGGGGCTGAGTCTCCCTGCCTGGCTCAGGGCAGGGGCTCAGACCCCCACGCCTGCATCCCTCCACCCTCGATGCTGGAGGGGTTGGGCAAGCAGCAGCCCCCAGTCCCTCACAAGGCAGGGAGGTGCCCATGGCACTGCTTGGGTTTGGGCAGCACCTGCTGGCATGAAGCCCCAAGACTCCTCCAGAACACAGGGGTTTGGGCTGGTGATGCTTTAAAGCATCCAGGATCTGGCCATGCTCTCACCTGTCCCCAGCATGGTGGCCAGATGGTGTGATGGGAACAGGAAGAGCTCTGGGCACTCAACTCTGGCTTCCTTAGGGCTGTCATCCTGTTGGGGGCCAATTCCCAGGGTGTGCCAGACCCCATGACAGATCCAAACACTGTCCCTGCAGGTGCGCGGATGCCGAAGCCTATGAGCTGAGCCAGGGTGAGCTCTCCAACGGCATCTTCGTCACCTTCCTCAAGCGCTGGCTGATGGAGGATGAGAAGATCACGGTGCTGCTGGACAAGGTGGCCGAGGGTGAGTGAGGAGCAGTGGGGAACAGTGACCCCCCTGGTGGCCCCCGCCGACCCCCTGTTCCCCCACAGACATGGGCACTCTGGAGATCACGCGGGGACGGCAGGCACTGGAGCTTCGCAGCAACCTCTCAGAGAGACGGGCTCTGACAGACCCCATCCGCCCCCCGGGCCAGGATGAGTCCTCTGCCAGGAACCTGCAGTGGGCCAAGGCTCACGGTGAGTCATGGCCACCCTGTCCCAAGCTGGCATCTAGAGGGGGGACAGCCCAAGGAGCAGAGAGAGGCTGCGAACATCTGCTGGGTTCCTCCCACCTGGAGGAGAAACTGTCGGCACAGAGCCACCAGCCTGGAGACAGGAGCACGTTGGCACCCGTGCTCCGGGGTGACCCTGCAGCCACCTCACCTGTGGGTACAGCTCCAGCCCTGAGCCCCTGCAGGTCCCACCCCTGTGCTCCCTGTCCCCTCCCCAGTCCTGCCAGAGAGCCGGCACCTTCGCTTCAACTGCGGTGTCAGCGTCCAGCTGGGCTTCGCCGCCGAGTTCTCCAACATCATGATCATCTACACGCGTGTGGTGGCTGCCCCCAAGGACATCACCAACTGTGAGGCCCGGCTCACGGATATTCCTGAGGTGGGAGCAGCTGCTGAAGTCCCCACTAGGGCAACGCTGAGGAACTGGGGGGGAAACTGTGGTGGTTTTCACATGGATGCCATCCATGGCAGGAGCTGGATGTGGACCTCAAGTGCACCAACAAGGAGAGCCCAGAGGAGGTGGGCAGCCCGCTGGCACCTGTCTGGAGCCTCGGCTGCCCCTCCTGCTGCCTCTACAGCCGGATCTGTGGCTTGCAGAAGCTGCAGGTAAGAGCCATGGTGGGCAGGGGCTGGTGTTGGGGGCACAGCGTGACCATGGCTGCACCAGGACAGGAGCCCATGGTGCTGGTATCCCCTGCAGCAGGAGCTGGCCTTCACCATCTGCCTGCAGTATCGCTACCAGGGCATGGATGACTTTGTGGAGGAGCGGCAGCGGGTGAACGTGGGGCGGCCACTCATTGCCAAGCTCAACCTGCAGCGGGCGGCCTCCCCCTCGCCGCCCCACAGCCCCCTCTTCTCCTCTCCCCCCAGGAGCTGGGGGGTGGTGGGGAGCTTGTGGGTCAACACCCCTGAGGAGAACCTGAGCCCCGAGGGCCCCAGCTCCCACACCCTGTAGAGGGACAGTGTGGCCCCCTCCCCCATCACTGCAGTGCCCTGGCACCATGTCTGTCTGTCCTGCCGGGGGCCAGGGGATGGAGGGGGTGGAGGTGATGTGCACAGAGGCTGAGCTCCATCCTGGCCTGTGCCAAGGACTGTTGGCCCCAGCCACACGTCCTCTGGCATGGCCGTGCCACCCCCACATCCCCCGGCAGTGCCAGTCCCACGTCCCTGGGCAGTGCCAGCCCCACATGCCAGGCCACCGCCGGGCAGTGCCAGGGGCAGAGTGCCCAGAGACCACGGCTGAGCGGGCTCGAGGTGTCGTGCCGGGGCAGGGCTAGGTTCGTTCAGGCCCGGGAGAAATAGAGAGAAATAAGCAGCTTAGGGGGCAAATCCCGCGGGAGGAGATTAGAGGGGGTGGGAGCGGGAGGGCTCCTGTTCGGCCACGAGGGGGTGGGAGCACCCCCCGGTGCCCCCCCGCTCCCAGTAGCATCCACTCCTCACAGTACAACCCCAGCAACCGGCCCCATCTGGGCAGTGAACGATTTCAGGACAGGATTGGGATCTAAGGGGAAAAAAATGATTTTTTTGCTTGGATTTTTCCCACACAAACCCCCGCATGCTGGGGCAGTCTCCAGTGGGTATCCACCGGGGAAAGCACCAATAAAGCGGTCCGGCCAGGCGGCTCGGCGCTTCTGCGCCCTCCCTGCGTTTAAATGGCATTTTTGGGGTCAGAAGTCTTGCCCGTTCCCGCAGGAGGTGCAGCGCACCCACGGGAGGGAAGGGAGGTACCAAGTGAGGGAACCCCGACATTCCCCGTGCCACCCCATGGAAAACAGCTCGTTTCCATAATTCACACAACCCCCAGCCCCAAAGACCCGGGGTGACGCATCCTCCTCGCGGGGCCCCTCCGCGCTCTCGGGCGGCGGTTGCGGGGCCGGGCTGGGGGAGCACCCTCGCCCCAATTAGGCTCCGATCAAACGAGCCGGGGGTGCGGCGCTGCCGCTCCCGCGCCAGCCGGCCTTTGTTGGCGCTCGGGAGGCCGAGGGGTGCCCCGGGCTGGCGCCAGCCTCGGCAATTATGTCATGTGAAAAGCGCAGCCCCCATTGAGCGCGTCCCGTCCCCCGGATCAAACCCCATTACTTCCGCAGCCGTTGCTTCATTATCTGCCGGCCGGAGCTCGCCTCGGCCGGGGCGCTTCACCCCATTAGCTGGGCCGGGGAGCCGGGGAGCATCGATTATGCGTTTAATGGGCTGTTAAAGGTTTAATTGTCGCTAACGAAACAGACGAGCAGCAGCAGCCGGGGGACGGGGCACAAGGAGAAGGGGTCTCGCCGGGGTCAGTGCCTCGCCTGGCCCCCTGGCATCCCGGCCAGACCCGCCCGACCGCGGGGGTCTGGGGACGTCAGGGTCCGCCCCCGGGGGGTTCGGATCGGGGTGAGACCCCGGGCTGGGGGGGGCTGCGGGCGCGGGTGCTGGCACTGAGCGGGGTCTGGGCCGGGGGGACGCGGTGGGGATGGGGCTGCCCCAGCACAGCCCCGGCTGGGGGCTGTTGTCAGGTCCGAAGTGGAAAGATTTTCTGGGGAAACATCTTGTTTTGGTGGGGGGAAGGTTGTCCCTCGTCTGGCTCCTCCAGGGACTGGGGCACCCCAGGAACCTAGGACACCTCAGGGCATCCCAGGGACCCGGGGCACCCGCTCACCCAGGGATAAGCCCCCCTGTCTTGCTGTGCTTAAGCACCTCAGAGCCACTGTGGACTCAGCCGTGTGCTGGGGCCATGCTGGCCTTTGCCATCAGTGAGGGTGCCGGTGACACTGGCTGTGCCCCGAGCTCCGGCGGATGGGCAGATGGGGTCCCCGGAGCTGCAAAACCACTCTGGGGACCCCTGAGGACACGGCACCATGTCACCACCACCCAGCTCCCACCTGGCAGGAAACACTGGCAAGGCGTAAGCCGCGCGTTGGTGTGCCCCAACAACCCTGTTGTGGTGACCCCAGGGCTCACAGCCGGCCCCCTCCTCTCACCAGCCCTGGCCAGGGGCCTCGGGGGTCCCACTGCTACCCATCCTCCCACCAGCACAATTCCAGCAGCTCTCTGCCACTGGCACCTCCAGGAGTGTTAGGGCAGGGGGCAGCGGGCACAGCCCCTAAGGGACAGTCGAGCAGGTGACCTGCGACAAGCTGTTGAAGCCACGGTGCAGCAGCACAAGCCAGTCCCAGCTGGGGCTGGATCAGGTCACCTGTGCCTGGACCTGGCCCAGCCCTGCACGCAGCGGCCCGAGGGAGCAGGGCAGGAGGGTGCTCCCATGCCCCCACAGAAATCTCCTCTCTGGCAGAGGCTTGGCAGCCCCACAGTGCTAAGGAGGGCACGGCATGGCACGGCACGACCGAGGCCCCGGCAGTGCCCGACTCCAGCATGAGGCAGCCGTCCAGCTTATCTCTTTACTCACAATACACCCGTGCTCTCGGCGCCGGTGCATCTCCCGGCATGAGCGGCGGCGTGCCCCGACGCAGCTAAAACATCCCCCCAAGTACTCCCTACAAAACTAGAGCTTTCTGTTCAGTTTTGTTTAAATCTGCAGCATTAAAAAAAAAAAAAATTAATAGTAATGGCAAGGGGAGGGGCTGTGGAGAAAGGAGATGTCCAACTGGGGTGTGATGGGTGGCACAGTGGGATGCCTGAGCCTCAGCCAAGTCCTCAGCTGATCTTGGTGCCTCAGAGAGGCAAAGGGGCTCTCCTGCGGTGCTTCCCCCCAGCCGTGGGGTCCTGCCAGCACCCCGACTCACTCCCCTGACACCACCAGTGCTGGGTCAGTGTGGGGAAGACGCAGTCCGGCATCCCTGCCCAGTGCCAGCTTTGGTCCTGCTGAGCACCCACTGTCCTCCCCCACGGCCACGGGGCCGAGCCAGCACCGGGGGCAGGAGCGGCAGCCAGGGGGCTCGGAGGGGAGCGTTCATCAAATGGGCTGCCAGGTCTTGTCAATGGTCTGAATGTGCTCCTTGGCTTTCATGCGGAGCGAGGCGATGCTGGAGCTCCTCTGGTCCACCTCCTCCAGTGGGTACTTGTCCACAAAGGGGGTGCCGCACTGGTAGGGCGCGGGGGCCATGGGCTGCATGCCCTGCGCCATCGGTGGGGGGGTGTTGAGGAAGGAGTGCCCAGCGTAGGGGGGCTGCAGGGCCTGCGGGGCTCCCATGAAGCCGGGGATGCTGTGGACCGTGGTGGCGCTGGAGATGGGGGACGTCAGCCATGGGTCGAGCGGGAGGGAGTTGCTCATGGGCCCCACGTTGGGGGTCATGGGGGGCCGGTTGAAGGAGAGCACGGGGGTGTCGTGGAGCTTCATGGAACTGGCCTCCATCTTCTCCTGCCGCCTCCACTTGGCTCGTCGGTTCTGGAACCAGACCTGCAAGGTGAGAGCCAAGGTGAGCTCACTGTGCCCAGCTGGACCCTTGCAGTGTGCCCCACATGCAGTGTCCCATACAGGGTGTCCCATGCAGGGTGTCCCATACAGGGTGTCCCATGCAGGGTGCCCCATGTCTCTGCCCCAGGCAGAGTGCCCCGTTCTGCAGTATCCCATGTGGGGTGCCCCACAGGGAGTGCTTGAGGTGGGGGTGTCCCATCCCACAAGGGCTGCCCTACAGGGCTCCAGCAATCCCAGCACCTCTGCCAGACCTCTCCCACAAGCCCCAGAGACCAAGGACATCTCCAAGGTATGGAAAGTGAGAGGTGTAAGCACACAGCCCCTTTCTGCTCCATGGGAACATGCACCCTGGCCCTGCAGATTCCCAGCAGTCCATGGGACAGTGCTATCTGACCTTCCCAGCCCCTTGGTCACAGCTTTTATAAGTTAAACAGCCACAGTTGCGCCAAGACCCAGCAGGAATGACAGGGACCAGCGGCCCAAATGCAGCGGTGACGTCAGGCCCCATGGGAATTGCTCATTAAAGTGCTGATCCTCCTGTCCCCAGAGCAGCACAGGGCACAGGGTCTGCTGCAGGAGGCAAAGGGGAGGAAAGATGAATGGCTGGGTGGGAAAGGGGAGGGTTCTGTGGGCTGGTCACGGCTCTTGGTGGACACTGGGCTGCACTGGTGCAAACTGCATGTCCAGAGAAGGGAACAGAGCTGGGGAAAGGGCTGGAGCACAAGTTGGATGAGGAGCAGCTGAGGAAGCTGGAGGGACTCAGCCTGGAGCAAAGGAGGCTCAGGGGGGACCTTCTGGCTCTCCACAACTCCCTGACAGGAGGGGGCAGCCAGGTGGGGGTCAGGCTCTGCTCCCAGGGAACAAGGGACAGGAGGAGAGGGAACGGCCTCAGGCTGGGCCAGGGGATGGTTGGGTTGGATATTGGTGGAAACTTCTTCCCTAGGGCAGTGGTAGAGTCCTCATTCCTGGAGGGACTTACACGACATGTGGACGTGGCACTTAGGGACATGGATTAGTGGTGGCCTTGGCAGTGCTGGGGAACAGTTGGACTGGAGGGTCTCAGAGCGCTTTTCCAACCTGAACGAGTCTGTGATTCTGTGAAACTGGCTGTTGCTCAGAGAGCTCAGCAGAGGCGTCTGTATGGTCTGGATCCCCACAAAAAAGGCTGCATTGTCTTGACTGGGGCTGAGGCCTGGGGAATTCAGTTCATTTGTATGGGAGTTACTCCTTTGGTTCACAGGGTTTGTCACTTCAGCTTCCTGACCCCTTCTCCCTTCATGATTTCACCCCTGATTTCAGTCCAGGCATGGTGGGGAGCAGACTGGTGGGACCCCAGGCTCTTCCCAGGCTCTGCTGTCCCTCCATGAGCCTTTTGCTGCAGCCTAAGGTGCAAAACATCCCCAGCCCCGCTGCCCTCCTGATCCGCTCCAACAAGATTAAAACCCTCAAATACATGAGGATCTTGTGCTTTCCCAGCCCAAAAGACCTGGAAGGGGCCACTATCAGCCAAGGTGGGTTTTTTGGCCACTTTCCCGTGTGATCAGCAGGAGGGATGGGAGCAGCCACCACCAGAAGGGGCAAACGTTTCTGAAAATCATCTCTGTACCCTAATGGAGCCTCTGGCCTATGGGCCCAACTGGGACCTTGTGGGTCAAACTGGGACCCCATGGGGGAACAAGGTTTAGCCATTAAACCCTTTCTCTGTCTTTGTTGGGAGCAGCTGGCTCTGCAGAGATGCCGCTCCCACCTCGAGCAATGGGGAAACTGAGGCACAGAAGGAGGCACTGGCAGTAGAGCTGAGAGCTGAGCAGAGCTCTCCAGCACCTTTGGGACCCTCTGACACTGCCCAGGGACAGATCCAGGGTGCTGGGGTGCTGCCCTCCCTACCTGCACGCGGACCTCCGGCAGGTTGACCTTCATGGCCAGCTCCTCGCGGCTGTACACGTCGGGGTAGTGGGACTTCTCGAAGGCGCGCTCCAGCTCGTGCAGCTGGTACGTGGTGAAGGTGGTGCGGTTCCGCCGGTGCTTCTTCTTGGGCTGCTCCTCCTCGGCAGCGGCTGGTGGGGTGCCCTCACCGTCCCCTGGCTTCCGCAGCTCACCCAGGTCCCCCTCGCACTTATTCAGGAACATGGTGGCACCTGCAGGGGCACCGCAGAGTCAGAGGGGTGTGGGGTCTTTGGAGCCCACGTGTCCCCAGTCCAGAGACGGACAGACAAGTAAATGGAGGGATGGGAAGATAGGGTGGCTCTAGGAACAGGTTATGCAAAGTCATAATCCTCTCTGCCACAGCAGAGGATCCCAGGGCTGGGGTGTCCTGGGGGCTGATCCATAGCCCTGGGGACTGACCCAGCATCCAAAGGGCGCCTCACGCTTGGCTCTGCTGTCAGATGCCACCAGGCCAATGAACCCACTCGTGCTAAAAGTCAGATTTCCTCTAAAGTGGAGAATTTTATGCAAGTGCCATCACAGAGAGCCGACCTGATCTCTCTCTGCCCTGGCCTGGGGGGACCAAGCCTGGGTTAATTTCCTCCTTCCTGCCCAGCTCCTCTTGTCCAGCCTCTTCCATGGTGAAGGCTGGCCCTGGAACGCTGGAGGACCCAGTGTCAGTCCCCAGGCTGGGCGGGAGTGACCTGGCACTGTCCCCCGGCTAATAACCATTTTGGTGACGCTTATAAGCATTTTCAACCCTTGCAACGTTTCATCTTTAAGCTTTTTATCCGGCATCTGAAATCTTCCTGCAGTATTTGCAGAGGATTAAGGGTCTCTTTCCACCATGAGGATGTCGGCAGACATGGAAATGGGGCAGAAAACCGTAATCCTGGGGCAAGGGGAAGGCAGCGCATTGCCCAGACCCGCCAGCAAAGACTCACCTAATGCCTTAATGGGAGTGGGGAGAGAAAAGGAGCGTGGGTTCATGCTGGGAGGGGGTAAATGGGGGTCCTAGAGGGCAGCAGGCAGGGGGTGGGTGTCAGGTGTTGCCCAGGCTGTGCACACAGGGGTGTCTGTGTGGGGGTGCCCATGTGTGCCGTGGGGGTGTGCGCAGTGTGCCCGCGGCGGCCGCGTCTGTGCCTGTACCCGGGTGGGTGCCCAGGGGTGCTCAGGGGTGCTCCCAGTGAGGCACAGGTGTGTGGGGGGGTGTGCAGTGGGCTGAGCATGCGGTGGAAGGTGTGCAGCATGGGCACAGTGTGGGTGTGTACGTGCGGGGATGGGGGTGTGGGGGTTGTTTGTGCCACACGGGAGCAGTGCTAGGGCACAGTGCCTGTGTGCCGTGCACGCAGCACACGCAGCGCAGTGCGTGTGCACAGCGCTCGTGCAGGGTGTGCACAGCACTGTGGGTGTGCAAGGAGCACAGTGTGTGCGGGGCACAGCACGGACCCCTGCACGGGAGCTGTGGGCACACGGTGCAGTGTGTGCAGCTCTGTGTGGAGTGTGTGCAGTGCCCACGGCACATGCAGCAGCGGCGCATGCAGAGCCGGTGGCACACACCGTGCAGTGCAGCACATGCAGTGCGTGCATGCGTGTGGCAATGTGCAGTGCCTGTGCAGCGTGTGCTGTGTCTGTGTGCAGTGCACCCAACACGAGCAGCGTGTGCCTGGTGCTGCTGTGATGTGCTCAGAGCGTGTGCCACAGGTGTGTGGTGTGGGCAGTGTGCCCAGTGCAGTCGGTGCGTGCCTGGGGACTGTGTCTGCAGTGTGTGCAGCATGTGCAGTGTGTGTGCAGCATGTACAGTGTGTGTGCAGTGTGTGCAGAGTGTGTGCAGTGTGTGTGCAGCGTATGCAGCATGTGCAGTGTGTGTGCAGTGTGTGCAGTGTGTGTGCTGTGTGTGCAGTGTGTGCAGTGTGAGTGCAGTGTGAGTGCAGTGTGTGCAGTGTGTGTGCAGTGAGTGCAGTGAGTGCATTGTGTGTGCAGTGAGTGTGCAGTGTGTGTGCTGTGTGTGCAGTGTGTGCAGTGTGAGTGCAGTGAGTGCAGTGTGTGTGCAGTGTGTGTGCAGTGTGAGTGCAGTGTGAGTGCAGTGAGTGTGAGTGCAGTGAGTGCAGTGTGTGTGCAATGTGTGCAGTGAGTGCATTGTGTGTGCAGTGACTGCAGTGTGAGTGCAGTGAGTGCAGTGAGTGTGCAGTGTGAGTGCAGTGAGTGTGAGTGCAGTGAGTGCAGTGTGTGTGCAGCATGTGCAGTGTGTGCAGTGTGTGTGCAGTGTGAGTGCAGCACGGCATGTGTGCCTTTGGGAGCTGCAAGCCCCCCCGAAGCCCCACGGCCCCTCACAGGGTGTCTGTAGCCCTGGGGGCTCTGGGTCCAGCCCAGCAGTCTCAGGGAGCTTCAGGGGAGCTGCAAGTCAGGACAGAGGTGTTGGGTGCTGCACCCTGGGGTGCCCTGAGGCAGAAGTGGGGGGGGGCTGGGGGGAACAGGGACCCTGTGATCACTGTGTGGGCATCACAGTGTGTCCTGGGGCTGGGAACACAGGGAGGGGATGGGGTCCCCCACTGCCATCCTGCTCGCACTTACCTGCTTCTCATTTGTGCAGCTCCACACCTGCAAGGAGAGGAGAGAGGGGGGCTGAGCACCCAGAGCACCTTCCTGGGGCACAGACCCCCCAAGGGACCCAGCATCCCATCAGGATCCCTGTCTGCCCTGCCCAGCCATGTCCCACAGTCCCATGGAGCAATGGGGGGGAGCCGGAGCTGGGGGGGGGGAGCTGGAGGGAGCTGGGGCAATGGGAATGGGTGAGATGGGCCCTGGGGGGGATGAGTGAGAGAGGCTGGGAGGGCTGTGGATAAGATGGGGCAAGCAGGAGGAGAGAAGAGGTGAGGCAATGGTGGGGGGACAAGGATGAGATGCAGAGATGGAGCCCCATGGTTCAGCCCCGACCCCATCAGAAAGCAAAGGACGCAAAAACTCCCCAGGGAGCAGCAAACTCCGACCTGGGAGCACAGATGAGCCAAAACCAGCAAAACACCAGAGCAGCAGTGACCCAGCAGCAGGGCGGCAGCACCGGACCCTGCGGGATGGGGCCAAGGGCTGGACCCCCACCCCAATCTGCCTCAGCCTGGTCAGGGGCACAGATGTCCCTGAGTGGGGGAGGGGGGACCATTACAGATCAGGCTGGGAGGATATCAGCACCAACCACCCCATATTCCCCATCCTCCAGGGACTGGCCTCAGAAATCCCAAGCCTTTCCCACCAGTGTTTGGGAATCCTGCCTGGAAATGGGCCACACTGAGCTGGGGGCGGGGGCACTGCTAAACTCCCGCTCCCGAAGGACATCTTCCTGCAGCCACTGTCATGCTGGCAGCAATTTTTGGGTTTAAGCCCTTAAGCTGCAAACCTGCGCTGGCAACCATTAGGACCCAACACCTCAGGAGAGTTGTTCCCCCCACTCTCCCTGATGCATCAGCCCATGGTTTTCCTGTGGGGGCTGCTAGCCAGGGGGAGGGGACAGCTGTTGGTAAAGACGCCCAAAAAAGCAACAGAAACGACACTGAGCCCTGGTCAAAGTGGGTAAAAAACCTCACTTCCTCAGTACTGCAAAGCAGCAGAACATCAGTGAGGACAAGTGGCCGCAGGGGATGTGGAGGAAACAGCCCAGGGACAGCCCCCGCTTCCACTGGCACCCTGTTCTTTGCCTTTGGAAGCCCATCTGGGTGCCAGGATTTGGTTCCCTGGGCTCAAGCTGCCTGGTATGGGCGGTAGGAGCATGGGTGGCTCCTGCCCCTGGCCCTGTGTGATTCGGGGCCAGTGACACTGGCAGGCGCCCGCACCCGCTTCTGAGTCCCCAGGAAAAGGTGCCAGCCCCGTCCCCAGCACCAACCCCAGGCACACCCTGGGGACACCCACTCCCTTTCTCAGCATCTTCCCTCAGCGCTTTGTCCCGAATTGGAAAAAAACGGCGTTACCTGCTGGGCCCAACTCGGCTTTTCCAGGAGTATTTAACTTTGCTGGTCCCTCCCGGGAACCAAACAAGCGGCTCAACCTCACCAATCTCGCAGCTTTGGCAGCCAAAGTTGCCTCTAGTCTTCTTATTTGTCACAGAACCGCCGTGCTAAGGCTCGGGAGAATCTTTATTTAGTGTTGCAGATGTCACCAAGGCACCGCAGATTGGAAATGAGTCCAAAGGATTAAGACGAGGTTATTAATTGGAGGCCTTCCCCTTTAAGAATGATTGACAGTTACTTTCTGGACAAGTAATTGCTCTAAATGTCCCCCCAGCACGGGTCCGGGGGGGCAGCGGCGGACAAAGCCCCGAACTGCCTTCCCCACTCAGATTGTCTCCCCACAAAGGCGTCCTGCTGGAGTTTGCCGTGTAATCCCCTCATTACGGGCGAGGAGAAAGAATTAGAAACAGGGGGAGCGGAGAAGAAAGGATGGAGGGGGAGGGGGCAGGATTTCCTTGGGCTGCGGAGGCTCTGCCCCAGGGATGGGGTCTGGGCCAGGCACCCCAAGCCTCGGTGGGATGGGGATGCTGCGGTGGTGGGTGTTATCCCCCCTGGATAGGGATGGCGAGCCTGAGGGTGGCCCTGTGACAGTGTGGGTGGCCCTGTGGCTCCCAGTGATGCTGCCTGCAGAGCCCTGCCCATGTGGGGAGCAGAGATGGGAACAGGTGTGGGGACAGGAATGGGGACCAGGTATGGGGTCCAGTTGTGAGGACCCAGGGTGTGGACACGGTCTGGGGACCTGCTCTGAGGTGTGGCTGTGGGCCCATGTGTGAGGACCAGCCACAGAGACCAGGCCCCCTGAACACCCTTGGAGACCTGGTATGAAGACCAGGCAGGGGGAACACTCATGGGGACCAGAGCAGGGGACCAGGAAGGCGGGCCAAGTGTGGGGAGCAGCCATGGGGATGAGTCATGGACATGGGACTGAGCACCGGGGCCAGGCATGGGAACACCCTGTGGGGACCAGCTGTGGGATCCAGCCAAGGGGACAATCCCTGGGGGCTGCCCATGGGCCCTAAGGGGCATGGGACAAAGGCAGCCGGGCTGAGGGGCAGACTACCATCCCTCTCCTCCCCACTCCCACTGCTGCCCCTGGGCCCTGAAGAATGATGGAGACATCATGGTGGGGGTCCTGGGCTGTGCTGGGGGATTGCTTGGTGCTGCCCACAGCCCCTCTCCTGTGGGGTGGATTTTGCCCTTTTCTTTCTTTGCTCACTTTTACTTTCTCCCAAAACCATCTTCCTGCCACCTGCAGCCGCTGCCGCCCCCGGGCCTGTCTAGGCTTCCTCCCACTCCCTTCCCCTCCTTGCCACAGTTCCCCTTTCAGATGGCAAATGCCACTGCGGGGGTTTTGGACCCCAGCACCCTGTGCCAGGTGGCTGCTGGCCCCTGAGTGGATCTGTGCCATCCCCACCAGAGCTGCTGTTGGCAAGACCCCGCAGCCCCCTCTGTGTCCTGGTGTGGGCCCCAAGGCCATCCCATTGTCCCCCACTGGGGTTGTGCAGCTCCACCTGCCCTGTCTGACACCTCTTCAGGGTGACACAGGACAGTGTGATGTTGTCTTGGGGATGGCACGTCACCACCCTGGGGACAGTGTGCCACCACCCCAGGGACAGGCTGGCACTGCCCCGGGGACGGCAAGGCCACACACCAGGGATGGTGTGACGTACAGGCAGGCCATGCAGCCCCTGGGGATGGGAGGACACCCCCATGCCATGCAGCGCTGCAAGAGAGTGCAGGGGAGAGCAGGGAGGTGCTGCCTGTGGGGGTACTGGGGACATCCCTGGGGCAGGGGTGGTTTGTGGGGCCAGGGGTGCAAACAGGCACCTGGACCCCACTCGCCCGGGTGCCCGTGCTGGCCACTGTGACGAGTGCAGGAGCCGTGTACTCCACACTGATGGCCCTCGACAGCCCTCCCCAGGGTGCCCCACTGGCCCGGGGGTGCAGGGAGGTCCCCAGGGTGCCGGGTTTGGGGGCGGGGGACTGCCCAGCTGCCCGGCCCCGGCGCTGTGTGCGCCGCGCCGGCCCCGCGGCCGCCGCAAGGTGCTGCCGCGCCCGGGGGGAGGCAGCAGGCTGATTTGCCAAATGATTATAATTGCCTTTTAGGAGCAGATAGCAAATTGATTTGCTTCCTTGTCCAAGGCCCATAATCGCTTCATCACTTTAAAATATTAATGCTATACTTCTTTGCTAGTTTCCCAATTACCCTAATTGAAGGCAAATTGGTTAAGAAGGTGCAATGCAGAGTATCAGGGGGTTTAGTTCACTCAAATGACAGTTTTAAACCTCCCTAATCCTATTAGCGCGCAAAGCTGCTAACGCTTAGAGACGCTGCGTCAGCTTACTGGGGCGGTGGGGCCGGAGGCGGGAGTCGGGCCGGGGGGCGGCCGGGGGCCACCGGCCTCACGTGACCAGCTCGGCCGGGGATTTATCACTTTTTTAGTTCATTAAGAGGCCTTGGGCAGGCGGGGAGGCAGCAGGGGTGACCCAAAAGGGTGCTGAGCGGGAGGCAGGTGGCAGCGTGGGGAGGGCGGGGGGGGGGGGGACGACAGGACGATTAGCCAAGGAGACCTGGCGGAGGGTCCTGACCCGAATCCCAGCTGGCGCTGGGAGTCCCCATGCAGCCCCACTGGGAACACTGGGAGAGGGCAGGATGGGGCCCTGATGTGGAGCAGGGATGGAGGACTGAGCTGGTGGTGGCAGAGCTCGCTGGGGACCTCAGTGCCACCATCCCAGCAGCTGGCACTTGGTGGTGAGCCCAACCCTGGGGAGAGCAGCGATGTGGGTTGGGATCAGCGTTGTGCTGGGCGCCACAGCTGCCACCACCATGTCAGGGACCTGGTGGGGGACTGGTGTGGCACAGACGGTCCCATCCCACAGGTAGGGTTTGTGCCTGAAGGGAGATCTTCTAAGTTCTGAAGAAAAGCTGGTGAACGGGGGTGGGAATGGTGGCAGAGACAGCAGGGATGGATGAGGACGGCAGGGATAGCGGTGCCACCAAACGTCAGGAGGCTCCCCGGTGTCAGGCCCAGACGAGCCTGTCTCACGCTCCCTGGGATGCTGCAGCAGCCACCAGCCCCTGGACTGGTACCCGGAGGGGTTCCAGGGCGAACTGGGCATCTCGTGCATCCAGGGACCTCCTTGCTCCGTGTGCTCCAGCCGCGGCGGCTCAGCCCGATGGCTCTGGTGACAGCGCTGAGCTCGGTGACACAGCTTCCAGCCCACCTGCGCTGGATCCGGCCGCCCCCTCGCAGCCCGGCCACCGCGGCCGTGGGCAGCCCGGACGGGGCCGTCCCCGCAGCCTTTCCGGAGCAGATGGCAGCGGCGTGGGGAGGACGGAGGCGGCTCAGCGCGTCCTTCCTTTCAGGCACACACAGCGTGATTCCCGGCGGCTCCGGCGGGAGGTACCGCTGGGGCCAGCGCTGGCCGTACATTTTACACGGGTTCAGCGAGCTTAGTCCTCGGGGACAGGCGACTCAGGAAGATTAGACCTCGCTAAAATAGGCAGGTATTAGTGATCTCAGCAGCCCCCGGCCTTCCGGCGCGGCGGCATTTAAGCCAGCGCTGCTGCCGAACGCCCAGGAGAGAGTCTCTGGCGAGGCAAGAGGCAGCCGAGCACCCTGGCCCAGCCAAAGGGATGCCCCTGCTGCCCGCACTGGCAGAGGATGCTCGAACACAGGAGTAAATGCTCCACCCCCCCTCCCAGTGCTGTCCCCAAGGGATAGCCAGGGTGACTACTGACCCCCGTGCTTGGGGGCTGCTGCAGAAGGCGGGGACGGACCCAGTGGCCAAGCATCCTGGGCTGGTTGGTGGCTCAGGGGACATGGGACAGCCCGGCTCCAGCGCTGTCATCACGTCACCTCATCGACCAGGACAGGGATTGTGTGGGTGCGGGAGATAGCAGGACGACCAGAATGGTGCCGGCAAATACTGTGTTTATTGAGCCAAATGGTGCACGGCGCCAGGGCTGCTGCGGGGGGTAACAGTGTCAGGGACCTGCCCCACTGGAGGCTCACACCAGGAGCATCACGAGAGGGACCTGACCATAACGGCTGGAGGGGACCCAGGCATTCTGCACCCCAGCACACCCTGGGAAAACAACTGGGAATGGTTTTGGGGAAGAAAACCCACGCCCAACAGGTGTATTGGGACCCCCACCCCAAGTAAAGGCATCCGGAGCCTCCGCATGCCGTGGCTCCCGCGGACAGGGGCTGCCGGTGTCGCTGCTACATCAGGGCGCACTTCTCCTTCACCTGGTCCACGCCGCCCCGCGCGCGGTCCCGCAGCGCCGGCAGCTCCACCTCCCGCAGCTTCGCCAGGAAGGCGAAGGCCCCGGCGCTGCCATCCTCCTCCTCCTCGCTGTGCACCATGGCTGCCAGGTCCTGCGGCAGCTCCAGCGCGCCTCCGGCCACATGCACCTGGGCATCGTCCCGCTCGTCCTGCACGCGGGTGGGAGAGGGTGTCGGGTGGGGACAGACACGGCGCCTACCGCCGTGGAGCGGGGGACAGGGGGCAGAGAACAGCCGGTCCCAGGGTACTGGGGGACACGGGGGGATTTCAGGACTGTCCAGTGCCACACTCGGACGCGGGATGGACAGTGGGCGGCAGATGGCCAGATGGAGACAGTGGCCGTCTGCTGCCCTCTTCAGGAATCCCTCTCATCCAGGGGATCACGGCAGCCGTGGGCCTGGGGCTGCTCCGGGTGATGTAGGGTCAAGGGGAGCCCCCAGGTCCCACCGCAGACAGGCTGGTTCTTACCTGGGTGAGGTGGTACTTATCCCGCAGGTGCATCCGCACCGTGGCCCGCTCTGCCTTCCTCCGTGCAAACACCTTGTCCCGCTCGATCCTGCAGCAGGTGCCACACCATCACCCCCCTCACCGAGCCCCCCCCGGACCACCCCGACATCACCCTGGTCTTTCTGCAGAGCAGGTCCAGGGCAGGAGGGAGGAGAAGGTCTGAGACCCACAAGAGGGTAAAAAGGGGGGCCCGGGAGCAGGAGCCACATCCTGCCCACCCAGCCCCAGCACCCAGATTCAGAGGTGATGAAGGCATGAGGGCACCCATTGCAGGGACTCGCTCCCCCTGCAGCCTCCCATCTCCCTGGTGCTGAGCCGCTGGGTTCCCACAGCACCCAGTCCTGGGGAGGTGGGACCTTAATCCAATCCCCTGTTGACCCTGCATCTCTTGGCTCCAAGGGTGCTGGGCTGCAACTACCCTGGGGCTCTGACACCTGGGGGTTCCCCTTGTCACCTGTGGTACACAGCCCTGTGCCAGCACCTCTGTGGACCTCCCATGCTGTGGGGGAGAGACTGAAGGGCACCTGCTCTGCACTTTCTCTTGCCCCAGCTGCCTCCCCGTCCCTGTCCTGTGCCACCCTGGGGAAAGCCCACAGCGGGTGGGATCTTCATTCTGGTGTGTTGGGGGACCCTAGTGACCCGCCCAGCCCCAGCAAAGCCTTACTTCTCCTCCAGCAGCTGCCGCTGGTACTCCTCAAACTCCTCGCGGGCCACGCCGCTGGGCGGTGCAGCTGCCTTGTCATCCTTGGGGGCCCCCTTGGGTGACTCGTCCTTGCCCCCCTGGAAGCTCTTCAGGGCAGCCGTGAAGAAGGAGGCCATGGTGGGTGGTGGTGGCAGCTCGTGCCCCAAGGTGCCCACCCGGTCCCAGTGCCTGCAAGGTCAGTGGGACCAGCCCCAGGAGCACTGTGGATCAGGGGCGGATTAAGGCATTAGGAGGGGAAGCCACAGCCAGGGTGGAAAGACCTTCCCTTCGCTGCACCCAAGGGTGCTTGCAGGGGACAGTGACAGTGCAGGGGGACAGCAAGTGCTGCCCCATCACAGTGATGGGGAGGTGGAAGGAGTCATCAAACTGCAGCAGATGCTGCGTCAGGCTGAAATACCCCCCATTACATGGATCCCAATTTGGGACAGCACCCATGGGGCCAGGGCCAAGCCCTGGGGAAAGCCCCATGCCGTGGGCACCCAGAACCACACAGACAGGGGATATTGGAGGTGCAGGAAGTCAGCACAGAGGAGACACAAGAGGATTAGCTGAAAAAACTCAATCGAGGGTCGAAGGACTGGCAGCAGACGAGGCGGTGGCGGGTGCACACCCACCCGCACGGCAGCCTCGTGCCCCCGCTAATCCCTGCTCCACCGAGACTCGAGATTGCTTGGGAGCCTGCGGGGCCGGGGGCTCCCCGCTGCTGGGGATGTGCCCCACGCCCGTAATCTATACCAAACAATTCCCATACAGCCTCTGATTAAAAGGCTGTAATCCCCTGCTGCACAGAGCCCTGACGGGAGAGGGGCTGGATGGCATGGGGGGCTCTGAGGGCCAGAACTCCTGGCCCCCCCCAAAGCCTTTCACTGGGCTTTGTCTGGCCCCAAGTGAGGGATAGGCCTAATTTCACCCCAGAGGCTTAAAGATGCTGTTGAACTAATTTCTTTGGTTTAATCAAAAAGCCCAAATTCATGTGGTTTAGCTGGCTGTGCCAGCATCCCCGTGTGGGGCTGGGTGCTGGAGCAGGGCTGAGCCAGGGTGGGGTCTCATCCTCCAGTGAGTGGAGAAGTCCAGTCCTGTCTCCCATCACTGGGTGTTGCAGCTTGAAGGGACCCCACATGCAGCATCTGCTCCTGGGGCTGAGCACACGGGGTGTGGGCACGGCTCCCTCGGGGTCTGCACTCCCCACTCTGGTGGGCCAGGGGAGATCGATCCCATGGCAACCTTCTCTGGGCTGTGTGGTGGGTAGAAGGACCATGCTGGGATGGAGGGAGGCTGCTGCCCCATCTCCACAGGGTGAGAGAGCAGCACCACAGGCCATCCTGTTCCTGGCCCCTATTGCCCTGCCACTCCCAACCCTGGAGGGTCCAGGGGCTTCAGGTCCTGGGTCCTGGTAGCAGGATGGAGGTCAAATGTCCCTCAGGTGCTTCAGCTCCTTCTGCAGCTTCTCTGTGAGTTTCTTGAAGGATGGGCGTTTGCCTGGCTCCAACTCCCAGCAGCTCTTCATCAGGGCATAGATGGTGGGTGGGCAGCCCTCGGGGGGATCCATGCGGTACCCCTGCTCCAGCAGCTCCGTAACCTCCTTCAGGGCCTGCCAGGATGGAGAAGCCAGCTGGGATCCCCCTCCCTGCTCTGGTCAGGGAGCAGTGGGATGTCCCTGTCCCATCAGTGCCAGTGGGATGTAACCTGTGGTGTTCCCTGGCACAGTGCTCACCAGCTTGGGGTAGGGTGCCCGTCCAAAGGAAAAGATTTCCCACAGGAGGATCCCATAGCTCCACACATCCGACTTGGAGGAGAATTTCTGTGGCGGCAGGAGAAGGGGAGGCTGAAGCCAGCTGAGGCTGCGCTGGGTCCCCATTGCCTCCCGAGGGCAAGACAGACAGTGACTGCCCCCTGCCCCCCTCAGCTCCCCAGGGTGTGAACATCCCACAGTCCCATCATCCTGCCCCAATTCCCACTGCATGCCTGCTCAGGACAGAGACAGAATTTTGGGAGATGCAGGGCTGACTGTGCCAGAGGCCGCTGTGGGGCAGGGATGGGTCAGTGGGAACGAGCAGGGGCAACCCAAGGGGGTGGGTGAGATGCTTTGGAAGGACCCCCTGGCCAGCCCCTTCCCTCTCACCGTCGCTCACATTGTGTTTCAGGGCCTCTGGTGCCGTCCACTTCACAGGGAGCAATGTGGCATCTGCACCCTTGGGGTTGACCCGGGCCAAGCCGAAGTCGCTCACTTTGGCCACGTTCTCCTCAGAGATGAGGATGTTGCGGGCAGCCAGGTCCCGGTGCACCAACTTCTTGGACTCAAGGTAGTCCATGCCTTGAGCCACATCCCTGCCACAACCGAGACAGAGCTGTGTCACTATGTGTCCCCTGGGGCAGCACAGGGGGATGCAGAGCCCTGGATTCCAGCCCAGAGGAGAGAGATAGACTTACAGGGCGAACAGGAGGAGCTGCTGGGTCGGAACGAGCGCCCGGCCCCGCGTGCGCAGGAAGTTCACCAGGTTGCCCTGACAGAGGAGGATAAAAGGAGTCAGGACCGACAGGATGGGGCTGCAGAAGACTTTGCCTTCTGCAGGTGCTGCAGTGCCCAGCGTCTTTATGACTCAGCCCCTAGACAGGGATATTGTCCCCAAATCCAAGTGGTGATGGGTCCCACTGGCTGAGGAGCAGCCAGGTGCTCTCACCTTGCTCATGAACTCCATGACAATGTAGAGGCCATTGTGCAGGATCACTCCCAGCAAACACACAAGGTTTTTGTGCCGGACCTTCCTGGAATGGAGGGGATCCAAGTCAAGGAGGTGCCTGCTCGTCCTGGGCCACAGGCCGGGTTGGGCCACACCTCCACGGGGCACTCACGTCATGGCAGCTGTTTCAGCGAGGAAGGCCTGGGCAGTCACATCGCACTTGATGTTCTTCACAGCCACCCTCTGCCCCATGTACTCGCCCTGCAGGACATCTGGGAGAGCACGGGAGAGTCAGGCTGAGCCCCACACCTGGTCTCCTGGACCCCAGGCTGAGCCCCCCATGCCAAGAGGTGGGGAGAGGGATCAGAGGGTGCCATCTGGGGAAGCTGCAGCTGGGGAGCCTCCAGCCCCATCCTCTCACCTACCTCCGAACTCGCCTTGCCCAATGCGGTCTCCCAGCGTGAGGTGCTTCAGGTTCAGCAGCCAGCCAGCTGGGCATGGGCACAAGGGCAGGTTAGCAGGGGCCACCAGTGGGGCCTTGTCCCTAAAACGCAGACCACAGCCCCCTCGCACCACCCCTACCTTTGGCCAACTCTTCCTCAGCTGACTTCATCCCAGATTTTGGTTTGGGCTTCACCAGCTTGGTGCAGATGGCTCCCTGCTCCTTCATGTAATGCTGCCAAGGGATGAACAGATGGAGGTGATGCCACCTCTTACCCTCAGGTTTGGGGTGTGAGTCCAGGGAACAGCTTTGGGATGCTCCACAAGACCCCACCATCGCCACCCTCGAGGGCAGCCCATGTCTCTCTGCCTTGCTCTCCTCGGGGCACAGCCAGAGGAACACCAGGATGGACCACAGGGGATACAGGATGCTACTGGTGGGGTTGAACCACGGCAGGTGCTGCAGCAGCTGAGGGCAGTTTGCAGAGGTGATGGGAGCAGAAGCAGCCAGACAGGATGGGACAAGATGGGACAGGATGGGATGGGACAGGACAACCTTCGGAGCTTTAAAGTGGGGCTGGGGCAGCTGAGAAGGGAAAGCAGCCACCCAAAAGTAGTTGTGTCTAAAAGGAAAACATGAGAGTGCAACTCCCTGGAGAGGAGACAGGGTGAGGATGGACCACCAGGAAAAACTCACTGGAAGGGCGAGAGCTCACGCAACAGCCTGGGAGCTCTGTGGGGTCAGCAGGTGAGAGGGGGCTTTGAGTGGAGGGAGACACAGTAAAATGCCTCAAAGTCCAGGGGAGGCAGAGGCCACCAGGGTCTTCCTGCTGTGTGAAGCACTGAATAAGCAGGGATAGGGATGTGGCCCTTGGCCGGGGACTGGCTGCAGAGACATCCTTGGGATATCCCAGATCTGCCCATTGCACTCCAAACAGAGTGGGAATCACGAGCCTTTGATGGAGATAGAGAATTACACCAGGTAACAAACACCAATGGAAACCACACAGAGCAGGACAAGGACAACAGGACCTGCCACTGCTCTGTGCGAGCCCATGAGGTCCTTGCCCTTCTCTGGCACTGCCCTGGGACTCTTCTGCCCAGGGATCTCACCTCAATCATGTCAATGAGGTTGGAGAAGTACTGCTGGCTGTCGATGCTGAGCGTGTTCTCCTCGTGCACCACGCGGTAGTGGATCACCTCCTTGCCGAAGCTCACGCACAGCACGTAATCACCGGGGTGCCGGACAGACTCACGCACCAGGAACAGCCCATCCTCAGGGGGCTGCAGCTCCTGCACTGCCTCCAACCCTGAGATCTTCCCGTGGAACCAGCTGAGGAGAGGGGCATTGGAGAGGGGGCTGAGCCAGGCTGCTTCCCCCAGGGGCAGCAGCGAGATGGGGAAGGCAGAGCCCCTGCCAAAGCTACACAGACCCCACTGCATGAAACCCCTCTCCATCAGGTCCATCCAAGGCAGGTGGGCGCAACCAGGGGTCTTTAAAGCCAGGTACTGGCCCCAGCAAATCCCTCCATCACAGGGCATGGACATGGGATGCTCCGTCCCCAGCTGCCCACCCAAAACATGGATGGGGGGAACACACTGGACTCATCTGTTGTTGCAGCTCCCAGGGGCTCAGCTGGGCCCCCTGGGTCCCCCCAGTCTCCCCAGCTGTACTCACGGCATCAGGCTGAGTTTGGGGTCGGCGCGGATGGCCCCACGCTCCCGCAGTGCGCTGGCTGCCAGCAGCCCCTCCTGCCCCGTCTCGTTGTGCCTGACGCGGTACCAGCCTTTGCCCTGGGGACGAGAGGGTCTCAGAGCAAGGGAAGGAAGGGGGGGAAGGGAGGGACTGGCTCTGGCAGCTGAGCTGATGGCACCAGAGTCCCATTCTGGCTGTGCCCTCTCAGCGCAGTGTGTACCTGAGCACCCACAGGTCTCACCTCCACGGCCTCGATGATGGTGACCATGTCACCCTTGCGGAAGGCCAGCTCCCGGGGCTTGGGCTTGGTGTGGTCATGCTTGGTGACACACTGTGTCCCGGGGGGCCAGTGCTTCTGCAAGGAGAAGGTGGCATCAGTAGGGACAGCGAGAGCTGGACCCCTCTGCTTCCCACAGGCACCAGGGCCAGCCCCAAGGACCATCGGAAACCCTGGCTGAGGACCAGGGGCACTGGGCATGAGCCCTCCTCCACCCCACTTCGGTCCTGGGGGCACACGTCACCCCGGTGTCAGCTGGAATTGCTGGTGTCCCTGTGCAGCCCCGCTCACCCCGGACATGGCCAACCGTCAGCGCATCAGGGACTCCCTGTCCTCTCCTGCTGCCACCTGCAGAAGAAACCAAAGGGGCTGTGGCGGGACAGGGCTGAGCTGGCTTGTTCCAGGTCATGGCTGCTGTCCCAGGCCACTGCTGCTGTCCCACAGGCTCCCCTGGCCAGCACAGCTCCTGCCCCTCATGCAGCCTCGCACACAGGATGGAGGAAAAGGCTTAGAGCAGGCTGTGAACCCTGCCTGTGCCAGCTGTGTCCTGGGGACACTCCTGTCCCACACACAGATGGGAGCAGGACCCAGCACTCCTGCTCTCTGCCTCTGCCACCAAAGAGGGGCCCCAGCTCCCACCAGCTCTGCTGTGCCAGCAGGAACCCAGCACCACAGCTGTGGGGGAGTAATGTGGTTTTACCAGGAACTTGCTTTTTCACCTCCTCTTTCAGGAGCTCCGAGTCACCAGGGCCACAAGAGGCACCAGCCATGGCCCTGATGATGTGGGACGCAGCAGGGCTGATGCGGGGGCTGCCTGGCAGCAGGGACACTGACAGGCAAGGCTGGGCTGAGGTGGGACTGTCACATGCACTGGCTGTGGGATGATTGCACAATGTCCCTGTGCTGCCCTTGACATCAACTGGTCATGCTGTGATGCATATGACAACGCTGCAATTTAAAATTCTTTTTAAAAAGGGTCTTTTCCTCCTGGAGTCCTTCATCCCCACTGTCACCTCCTTGGGAGGATCATAGAATCAGGGAATGGTTTGGTTTGGGAGGGACCTTAAATCTCATCTCATTCCCACCCCGTGCTGTGGGCAGGGACACCTTCCACTATTCCAGGCTGCTCCAAGCCCCAATGTCCAGCCTGGCCTTGGCCACTGCCAGGGATCCAGGGGCAGCCCCAGCTGCTCTGGGCACCCTGGGCCAGGGCCTGCCCACCCTCCCAGGGAACAATTCCTGCCCAAGATCCCATCCAGCCCTGCCCTCTGGCACTGGGAAGCCATTCCCTGGGTCCTGGCCCTCCATGCCTTGGCCCCAGTCCCTCTGCAGCTCTCCTGGAGCCCCTTTAGGCCCTGCAAGGGGCTCGGAGCTCTCCCTGGAGCCTTCTCCTCTCCAGGTCAGCACCCCCAGAGCAGAGGGGCTCCAGCCCTCAGAGCATCTCTGTGGTCTCCTCTGGACTCACTCCAGCAGCTCCACGTGCTCCTGATATTGGAGGTCTCAGAGCTGGAGGCAGCTGTGCAGGTGGGGTCTAATCAGAGCAGAGCAGAGGGGCAGAATCTCCCCCTGCCCTGCTGCCCACGCTGTGGGATGAGCTCCTTGGAGCAGAGATGACTTTGCTCCATTCCTCCTTTGGAGGGTGAGTCACAATCACTCCTCTGCATCACTGGTGGTAAACTCATCTCTGTGGCAGTGCAGATCCAAGGATTATCTGATTATGCCAGTCCCTATCCACGACAACAAAACAGGGACAATTGCAGCTGCTACAAGGTTAGCATCAGAAGGCAGCAGCAGTTTTGTCTCTACAAAGCCATCGTTAGCCAGCACTGCCATCCCCTCGCCCCGCAGCCCAGCCATGGCACGCAGACTGTCTTGGTGAAGTTGGGGATGCAAAGGAAGTCACTGTGTGCCTGTTCCCCAGCAGGCACAGCCAAAGGCTGACGTGACTGGGTGCAGCTCAGATCATTTCCAGGATGGTGAGGACCTCATGGACACAGAGCTTCAGAACAGGGCCCACTCCATACCCCTGCCGTGGTACATCCTGGTCCGAGGAGGGATGTGCTGGCTGAGCCAGGGGGGCTGATGGCAGCTCCGACAACTGTCCCTCATTTTCTGCTGCTCCAGGACAGAAATTTTGGGTGAAAAGCAGCAACTGTTTGGTCAGTCGTGCCCCCGTGTGCAGACAGCAGGTGGACAGGGAAGGCACAGATCCTCCACTCGAGTACCAGTGGGAAGAGCTTCTCCTCTGCCCAGCTAGCCCTGGGGCTTGGGGTGCTGGACACGCACCCCCACATGAACACCTGCTGCTGGCAGAGCCTGGACACCAGCCAGTGCCTCGCCCAGGCACCAGCAGGGACGGCTGTGAATCACCTCCCTCCTGCTGACACTCACATGCCTTGTCCTAAAGCAGCTCTTCGTTCCTGGAGGTGTTTGATCCGTGAGGTTCCCATCACTGGAATGAATGTTCCCACAAGCAGAGTGTGCAGGCAGAAAGCCTGAGAGGAGATATTTGCCCCCTTCTTTGTTTTGGGGCTGTTCTGTACTTTTATGGATTGGTAAACCTGAGTAATTGCAATGAGGTTGAGAAGCACAGAAACATGGTGGGGGCTGGTAGAGCTGTCCCGACCCTGGACTGGAAAGCTCAGGCTTATTCCCAGTGCACAGAGTTACCCCAGCCGAGGAGGTGCCAGACCTGACAGCACCGTGACAGGAGGGGACACCGCCTGCGGGGGCTGCACCTCTGGCTGCGGTGGAGCCGACACACTGTGCCCTCCCCTCCGGAACACAGACCCCCGGCTGCACCGGCTGCCACTCGGACAAAGGGCAGCTACAGCTCCTCTGCTGGGAAACGGGTGACACCTGGGCTTTCCCCCACTGCCCACCGCGCCCGCCCCTCCCTGCTGCCAGAGTGGACAGGAGGACACCTCACCTGCCCGCGGCACCTCTCAGACTCCCTCTTACCTCTCAGTGGTGGCCATGTGGGGCTGGGGGCAGCGATGTCAGGGGAAGCTCACAGCTGAGCCTGGACATGGATTCCTGAACTCCTGGAGAGTCTCTTTCCTACACAGAGCCAAGCTCTACGTTCAAGGGTAGTTCCCAGCCAGAGCCGGGGCCCAATTTCCTGATTTCTCTGCTGGTGAGGCTGTGATGCAGCGTCCGGGCGGTCCCTGTGGCAGCACCGCCTGCGCCCTCCAACCTCCATCAGAAATGACTCATTATTTGACAACACTTAGAGCAACTTCTGCCCTTTGAGGGCACAGTTACACACCCCTGCTAGAAGGGAACTGGAGCTCACCAGATCCTGTTCCCTGTGGCACTGTGGGGGAATCAGTATCCCCCTGCAAACAGGGACAGTGCTGTCACCACTGCTGGCCTGGCCAGAGCAGTGACCATGGAGTGGGTGCCTGTGGTGGCAACAGCTCTCCAGGGAGGCTGAGTCTCAGGAGAGGAAGAGATGGGACCAGGGATCTCCCAGTGTAATCCTGTCTCAGCATCAACTCTTTGAGCCTCAGGGCAGGTTGATCTGGGAGCATGGCCACCCCTCCCTGTTCCACTGGGGGTGACAACCCAGAGGCATCGTGGGTTGGGACAGGCAATGGCAGAGAAACCTTTAACTGAGCACCACTGTCAAACAGAACCAGCTTATCTGTATCCTGCAGCATCCGCAACGAGTCGGGAGGGAATAACCCCCTCCGCAGTTCACCATCCCAGCCAGAAAACCAGACACCAGTTCTGCACTCATGTTCAGCACTTCCAATATTCTGAGCAAAATGGTGAAAAAGAAGAAAATGCAGTTGTAGGCAAACACCAGACTTCATTCAGGGGTCTTGGGATCTTTTTGGGTGTACTTTAAAAAAAAAATTAATAAAATAACGTTTAAGCCTTCAGAAAACACTGGCAATTCAAGGGCAAAGGCAGCGTAGAAGAAAACTAGTCCAAACTAGCTGGTACTTTCAGGTCCTGCTCCTGAAACAACCTCCACAAACAACTTCCCCAAGCCATTCAAGCCAGACTGTTCATAGGATTCTTGGGGCGGGTTTCCCCAGGAGCACTCCTTGCATTATTCCCTGTATTTGTAGGGATGGATCCTTAGAAACCTGGTCTGTTCAGGCTGGAGAAAAACACACAAGTTCATCCTTACAGCCCTACGCTGCACTCCCAGGATCTGCACAAGGCTCTCTGTGACAAACAGAAATGTTTTGTACTTTTGGGTTTTGCCACATCCGGCCGTTGTTACAGACGTGACCATGGGCCGAAGAACTCCGGCGTTACACACAGGGAACCACCCCTCAGATGTAATGGATGGGCTTTCCCTGTCCTGCTGCACAGCCAGCAGAGGTTCCCACTTGCTTCTGCCTGAGCCAGTGTCCCCTTTACACGCTGGTACCTGCCACCCAGCCAGAGCCTGAGCCTTTAACACACGGAACCTCAGCACTGCCTGCTCCCTTCTCCAGAGCAGCAAAGACAATGCCCAGCTCGGTGGGTACAGCTGAACCACCGCGTGCC
This sequence comes from Corvus hawaiiensis, assembly GCF_020740725.1. Taxonomy (NCBI): domain Eukaryota; kingdom Metazoa; phylum Chordata; class Aves; order Passeriformes; family Corvidae; genus Corvus; species Corvus hawaiiensis. Next base: position 2,629,212 of record NC_063240.1, on the reverse strand, counting down.
CGGGTCCCTCCAGAAGCTACAGAGCCGAAACATCGGGACTGTGCAGCCCTTCCCAAGTCACTATGGGCAATAGTATGGGAATGTTTGTCTCACATTCTAGGCTGAGGCTTTGCCTACTTGCCAGTCCTCCTCCTGGTGTCCTGCATTTGGGCCAGGGAGAGCAAGGCCCAACATCCTATGGAGCCATTCCTGGCAAAATGAAAGTTATCCAAAGGAGCAGAGTTTGGAGGTGGAGAGATGGGCAACAATATTCATCAGGAACAGCACACATTTTGTACAGAAAAACCAGCTCCTGTCATCTCTGCAAGATCTGGGCATTAGCAATCCCAAACCCACAGGCTCTCTTTTGCCAACTCAACCCCTTTCAGTCCACTTGGACAATACCATTGGATTCACCAGAAATGTACCTTCCAGCCTGAGAAAATACCCTGCATTTCAAACCTTCTAAAAGGGAACCAGAACTGGCAATAAGTCATAAGAGCAGACATGTCTTTGACATCCAATCTCCAGCATTTAAAGGGAACATCACTGAGTTAAAACATGCTAAATGATGATAAAACATCATTTTATCATATTATTTATAAATTTTTGCTTTATCACAGCAGACTTATATTTCTACCCAGAAATATAGAATCACAGAATCCCAGAATGGATGAGGTTGGAAGAGACCTTGAATATCATTCCTTCCTAAACACCTGCCATGGGCAGGGACACCTCCCACTGTCCCAGGCTGCTCCAAGCCCCAATGTCCAGCCTGGCCTTGGCCACTGCCAGGGATCCAGGGGCAGCCCCAGCTGCTCTGGGCACCCTGGGCCAGGGCCTGCCCACCCTCCCAGGGAACAATTCCTGCCCAAGATCCCATCCAGCCCTGCCCTCTGGCACTGGGAAGCCATTCCCTGGGTCCTGGCCCTCCATGCCTTGTCCCCAGTCCCTCTGCAGCTCTCCTGGAGCCCCTTTAGGCCCTGCAAGGGGCTCGGAGCTCTCCCTGGAGCCTTCTCCTCTCCAGGTGAGCACCCCCAGCTCTCCCAGCCTGGCTCCAGAGCAGAGGGGCTACAGCCCTGGGAGCAGCTCCATAGCCTCCTCTGGAGTGGCTCCAGCAGCTCCACCTCCTTTTGGTATTGGGGGCCACAGAATTGGAGGCAGCTGTGCAGGTAATTGTTGTTTCATTTGAAGAGAGGATCATTTGAAAGGGTCTTTCACTCTGAACAAGCTTTAGGTGATGCCTTAAGCTCACCCTTCTGTGAGTGGCTGTGCCCAGCACTGGTTCAGGTGCTCCTGTGCACCTGCATCTTTCTCTCTGCATCACCAGGAGCCCGACTGATGCCTCCAGGAGTGATTCCCCTCTGTCCCCAGCAGCCCCACAGAACAGTGTTGACAGAAGAGGTATTTTCCCTAAACTTGTGCAGAGCAAATAACAGTGCCCAAATCTCTGCCCCAGCAAGAAAGCAGAGCCTGAGCATGCTCAAGGGACAAGTGGAAGATGCTCAGCTGCAGCTGAACATGTGAGTTGGTGACACCCAGCCCCGATGTCAGGGCAGCTCTTTCATAGGGACACCTCAGGCCTTGGCTGCAGTGTCCATGCTGGTGTGTTGCATCTGTCTGGGGGGGATGTGCAGCACTCGGAGGCTCGTCCCACATCTGATTCTTGGTTTTTTCAGGCATCTGTGTCACTTGCCCTGAACGGGGACTGCTCCATCAGTTAAAATCTTTAGTACTTAGTATCATAACTTGGCTCCCATTACTAGCAGCACTTGGCAGTATCCAATGGCTGTACTTCCTAATTTCTAATGAGGAAAGCTTTTTGCAGCAGATGTACTTTTTCATCCTCTTTTGATCTGACTAAGGTCAGGGTAGAAAATACTCATGATATTTCAACACTTCCCAATCTTTCTGATTTACCAATAACAGGGGATGATAACTGGATGGCAAAATGAAGATCCCAATCAAGGCACGAGGTTATGGTAGCACTGAGTGTACAGGGGGACAGCACCAGCTCCAGCAGAGCTCAGAACATGCTGCACTGGGTTAGTTCATACAGCGGTCATGTAGCGATGGGACAAGGGGGAAAGGCTTTAAACTGAAGGAGGGTGGGTTTTAACGGGATATGAGGAAGAAATATTTTTGGTTATGAGGGTGGTGAGGCCCTGGCACAGGGTGCCCACAGCAGCTGTGGCTGCCCCATCCCTGGAAGTGTCCAAGGCCAGGTTGGATGGGGCTTGGAGCACTCTGGGATAGTGGAAGGTGTTCCTGTCCAGGGAGTGGAACTGGATGAGCTTTAAGGTCCCTTCCAGCCCAAACCATTCTGGGATTCTGATTCTATAAAACAATGCATCTATGTCAACATCTATGAAAGCTTTGAAATACATCCCTCTCCAAATATATATTTCTGTATGGCTTATGACCTTTATCCCAGAATATTTAAACAGAACCTTCTTTACACCCCCCAGAAATGTACTTAAAGAAGAAACAGCTTCATTTGACAATAAACAACACAGAAATAATGTTCTTCAGGAAGTTCTAAAAAGCCATTCAAAATACTCCAAAAAGCCTGAAGGAATGTGAAAAGTGATTTGAAACTGAGTTTTAAATGAAGAATCACAGTGTTCCACAATGGTTTTGGTTGGGAGGGACCTTAAAGATTATCCAGTCCCACCCCCTGCCATGGGCAGGGAAACCTTCCACTAGACCACATTGCTCCAAGACCTGTCCAACCTGGCCTTGAGCACTTCCAGGGGTGGGACAGTGTTGGGGTTTTAGGAGCTCTCCTGGTTTGTTTTTTTCTGTTAAAGGAATTTTCCCCATACGTGTTGCTAGGGGGCAAATTGCTGGGTACTTCAGAAAAACAAAAGAGCTAGCCATTGCAGTGGGGTGCATCTGGCTGCTCTTTTGTTTCACCTGGGTGTGCGGTCAGTCGGTCCCTGGCATTTGGGTGGAGAGGGAGGCTTTTTCACTGGCTGCTTTTCCTTCTGCCAGAGAAACCCTGGGATCCCAAGCCCACCTTCCCTGCCCCGCTGGGAGCTGGGCCGTGGCCGCCCTGCCCCTGCCGTTGTTTCGAGCCTTCGCTGCGTTGTAGCCCTGCTCACCCTGCCTGCCCAGACCTCCGGGGGGTTCCCACCGCAGTTTGGATACATCTCGTCTGCCACCCGGGATTTGTGCTCGTCCCTGCCGTTCCAGCCTGCTGTTCCCGAGGGTCCGGCCGGACACCGGGATCGGCTGCCCAGGGTTTGTGAAGCCTTTGTTCCGTCCCTTCCCGGGATCCCAGGGCACCGGTGCCGCGTGCTCCCCGAGCTCGCTCCGGAGCGCCCCCTGCAGCCGCGGGGGAACCATCGCACCTGCCCTGCTCACCGGGAGCCGCCAGCGCCCCTGCCGGCTGCGAGCGGAACTGCACCCGAGGGGAAAGGGCCTGACAGCCGAGAAGGCTGGCACTGGGTTTGTGATTGTTCGCTGTTACTGCCAGAGTTATTGCTGTTTGTTCGACTGGTTATACACATAGAGATATATAACAGTAAAGAACTGTTATTCCTATTTCCCACATCTTTGCCTAAAAGCCCCCTTGATTTTAAAAATTATAATAACTCGGAGGGAAAGGGGTTGCATCTGCCATTCCAAGGGAGACTTCTGCCTTCCTTAGCAGACACCTGTCTTTCAAACCAAGACAGCCAGCCACAGCTGCTCTGGCCAACCTGTGCAGCCAAGAATTCCTTCCCATCTAGCCCTGCCCTCTGGCAGTGGAGGCCATTCCCCCTTGTCCTGTCCCTTCAGGCCCTTGTCCCAAGTCCCTCTCCAGCTTTCTTGGAGCCCCTTTAAGCCCTGAAAGGGGCTCTGAGGTCTCCCCAGAACCTTCCCTTCCCCAGGCTAAACACCCCCAGCTCTCCCAGACTTCAGCAAATACATGAAGCCGAAGCCTATGGCAATTTTCTTCCTGTCTGGTGGTGTCACATCCAACATCCAGTGTCCACCTCTGGTTGTCTCCATTGCACTCTTTTTCCAGGTACCACTATGACAGCACCAAAGCCACATTACAGCTCGGTCACCTTTGTTCAAAACCACTGAGAAGGAAGTGTCTCCGTATGTCTGCACCACTCTGTACACTGCTGCTCCCAAACAGCAGCCCCTGGAGCCCAGGATCCCTGCTCCAAAGGGTGGGGGAAAACCCCAAACCCACACAACAAAACCTGGCAGCTTCAGGCACTTCAGGCCAGAGGGCAGAAGTCTAAAGTGATAAAATGTTTAAAGGATACACATGATACCAGAGCGTGGGTGGGATTTATTTCTTTTTTTCTTTAATATATCTCTCTATATATTTTGCTGTGGGAAGAGTTTCTTCTAGAGCAAGGAGTGGGAGGGAAGGAAACATAACAGAAGGAAAGGAACTGTTGCTAGAGGCAACTCAACTCTTATACAACAGTGCAATTTCTGTAGTGATTATGGAATCACAGAATCACTGAGGTGGGAAAAGACCTCCAGGATCATCAAGTCCAACAGTCAGCCCAGCACCACCTCCACGTTCACCACAAACCCATGTCCCTAGGTGCCACATCCTCACGTCGTTTGAACACTTCCAGGGATGGTGACTCCACCACTGTCCTGGGCAGCCTGTGCCAGTGCCTGACCACCATTTCCATGAAGAAGTTTTCCCCTATACCCAACCCAGACCTTCCCTGCTGCAACTTGAGGCCGTTTCCTCTCGTCCTGTCATTTGTTACCTGGGAAAGAGACTAACCTCCACCTGGCTCCATTGTCTCATCAGGGGGTGTATGATTTTGGAGAATTATAGTACAACAAAACTACCTGCAATGGACTATTTAAAATGCAAGATATCAGACTAACCCAGGACTTCTTTACAGGCAAAAATTGCAATCATATGAGCATTATTTCATACACATAATATGATTACTATGCAGCATCTCTTGTTTGTAATTTTTTCCACCTCCTTCACCCTCTGCTCTTCTACCTGTCTCTCTTCTTTTTACTGTGTGCATTAAATGTATTCTTTCAAGATTTCAAGTCCCCTGATTGTGTTTTTTCCCCTCAAAGCCAGCATTTTTAAACCATTCCAGGAGAAGAAGGAGATAAAATGGTAACAACCCAACTGAAATGAAGGCAGCTATGTGGAATAAATACACAGAAAGCTGCAGTTCTTCCCACACACTATGGAAGGTGGAATTTTAAGTTATTTAGAAGGTAATCACCACCACTACACCATGCACAGAAATTAAGCTTATATTGCAAAACCTCACCTAAAGCTCATTTGAAAATACGAAACCAAGAATTTGGTGTCCAAGCTGAAGCCTTCCTCATCAACCTAAGCCACAGAAGTTTCAGGCAAGACTGGCTACGGCAATTTTAATTTAATCTCAAACTGGGTTCTCTGTCATCATATTTAACTTGAGTAACTGTAGGGTTTTAATGTTTACTTATTTGGTATTGATCAAGAAAGTCAATGCTCTCATTGCACAGTCAAGAAAATTGCAACTGTTAATGAAAAAAAGTAATTACATGTAAATGACCTTTCCTGCTGCGTATCAAACCAAGAACGACTGAGCAAACAGGATGGGAGAGGGCTTGAGTCATGCACTGTACAATTTTCATGTGCTACAATAAATTCTGTGGTTTTCCACATAGGCAATAAAAAACGGGACAGAGGAGTCAATGGCACGCAGAAACACTGAGGACAAGAAGCATTTCATTTATAGACAGTAGGACTCTCATTTGGTGGGACACCCCAACCTCACACTGTCAGTGTGGAGAACCAGCTTAACCAGGACCCTCCATCCATCCCAGGCTGGGATGGATCTCAGGGAAAGGTTCTTCCCCCCGAGGCTGCTGGGCACTGCCCAGGCTCCCCAGGGAATGGGCCCGGCCCCGAGGCTGCCAGAGCTGCAGGAGCGTTTGGACAGCGCTCTCAGGGATGCCCAGGCTGGGGTTGTTGGGGTGTCTGGGCAGGGTCAGGGGCTGCACTGATGATCCCTGTGGGTTCATTCCAACACAGGATTTTCTATGGTCTTATGCTCCTCTCACTTTGATGAATCCCTTTACTTAAATCTGAGCAACACCAAAACAATTTCTCGTGTTACTAATTATAGAAGTAAAATAAAAAAGAAAATGTAGTCCAGATCTCTCAGTAGTTTAGAAGTGTTAATTGCAGTGAGAATCTTCAGTATCTCACTGTCAGGGACATTCAGCAAACCGGTATTAACCACTCTTGTCTACCTGTGCATCATTTCATTACAGATTCACTGAATCCCAGAATGATTTGGGTTGGGAGGGACCTTAAAGCCCATCCCATTCCACCCCTGCCATGGGCAGGGACACCTTCCACTGTCCCAGGCTGCTCCAAGCCTCATCCAGCCTGGCCTGAAACACTTCCAGGGATCCAGGGGCAGCCACAGCTGCTCTGGGAAACCTGTGCCAGGGCCTCCCCACCCTCACAGGGAACAATTCCTTCTTCTACAGTAAAGAGTTCCTGGCAGCTTACAGTCTCTAAAGCATCCAACTTACCTTCCTAACAGGGATCTTGCAGTCCAGGTTCATCTGTCAATGCAAGAGATGAGAAAGGAAACCCATCACAAAAATAAATATATTGCAGTCAGGTTTTTAACAGCAAACATCAGCAGCAAAGAATTAAAAACATGTTTAAAAACAATTTAAATAAATCTGGAATCTTGCTTTACCTGAAGTAAGAAAATGTGAGAAGCCGATCAACTGAGCTTTAGATTCTCTGGAATGAGCCCACAGTTACAGCATCTGAGACTTCCCTTAAAAGCTTTTCTATAAATAACAACTGTGAGTGTTCCGAAAAGCAACATGAGCTTTGTAGAAGTCAAGTGGGAGTGCCTGGGGCTGGAAATACAGTTCTGACAAATCCATAGAATCACAGAATCCCAGAATGGTTGGGGTTGGAAGGGATCTTAAAGCTCATCTTATTCCACACCCCTGGGCAGGGACACCTCCCACTGTCCCAGGCTGCTCCAAGCCCCAATGTCCAGCCTGGCCTTGGACACTGCCAGGGATCCAGGGGCAGCCCCAGCTGCTCTGGGCACCCTGGGCCAGGGCCTGCCCACCCTCCCAGGGAACAATTCCTGCCCAAGATCCCATCCAGCCCTGCCCTCTGGCACTGGGAAGCCATTCCCTGGGTCCTGGCCCTCCAGGCCCTTGTCTGAACTTCCTCTCCAGCTCTCCTGGAGCCCATTTAGGCACTGGAAGGGGCTTTGAGGTCTCAGAAAATCCTTCTTTTAAATCTTTGTTTACAAAAAGTCCCATCATCTCTGGAGAGGATTAAAGTGACATGACAGAAGTAAAAAAACCAGACAAACATGCTTTCCCTTTAACCAAACCTTGCTACTTCTCTGGACATTTGCCCATTCTTGGGACTCTGCCTTGCGGTTTGCAGCACTTTGAAATTAATTACTAGATTGCTTTGTCACAGGTCGCCAAATTACCAGGAACATATCCACTTTTGTGGGAATTTTGATTATATAAATTATCAAGTAAGAAATTATATTTGTTCTTTTATCACCAAAATGCACACACCCACAAGAAATCAACCCTTCGGTCTGACCTTGGTGGCAGAGCTTCCTTGGGATGGACTCAGGAGAATACAGAGCTGATTTCAGAGCTCCTTTCTAAAAATGTTAATGATCTCAGACAACTGAGTGCATGCGGGATTTTACAGCTGCCTGATAATCTTCTTAACTGCAGTAATCATACAAGAAATTCTCCCTCAAAAGCACACCAAGACCCAAATATATCACCTCTGTCACTGAGACCGAGTCTTCAAGGGTCTCTGTGGATATTTCTGCTCTCTACTGGCATTTTCCCATCACTCACCTGCTGCAGTTTGATGGCCGTGTGCAAGAGCAGAAGTTTTTTCCCCACCTCCTGTCACATCTTTTATTTGGGTGTAGGATTCTGGCATTACTCTCTGAATACTAAACACAAACCCATTGCAGCTGCACTCAGAGTTTACAGGAGAGTCAGATATCTTAACCTTCAGCATTTCCAATCTGAGACACAGGGCACATCCTTCAGGATAACTAACCATGACAGTAACAGCAGGAAGTTCTCATCAGAATGTATTTTCTCAAAGTGTACATACTTATGCCTTAATAAAATGTTGCCACCCTGTTGAGTGACAGTGATTTTAAAAGCTCCCAGCCACCTTACACTGCAATTCAAGACAGGAAGGAAATGTAACATCCATTGAAGCTGCAAAGGGCTCTAGAAAGAGCCAGTTGAAAACCCCACAGAGAAATTTAACTGGAGCACAATTCATTCACATACATTGACAAGGTTTGTCACCACAATGGACATGTCTTCATTTTAAAGCTTATAGGAGGTAGCAATCATTTAGCAAAGAATTTCTTATAGCAGATTGTTTTGAGTCCATTGTGCACTCAGGTATGTTCACTTGAAGATTATCACCCCTTCCTGGTGCCAGTCAATCACCTGTCTGTGTTATCAAGGGCATTTTCCAGGCATAAATAATACTTACATTTGGGGTTTTTTATTTTTATCTGACCCTGCTTATAGTAAGAATGGGAAGAACAAAACCTGATCTCACTGAAAATGAAGATTTAATTTAGATTTCAAATCTTAATGTATGATTTCACAAGTAAAAGCAAAGTAACATTTTCAGGAATTTACAAAATAATAGCAATGCAAATAATATAAATGTGTCATCATCTGTCCCAGCACTGAAAACAGTATTTGCACACAGAAAAAAAAGCCTGACTAATACCCTGACTAAAACCCTACATGAGAGCCCATAAATGTATATTTGAAAAATCAGAGTAAGGTGATTATGCACAAAATAAACCAGCATAAGTTCAACAGCTTGATCAAGCATTGTTGAAAAATAATGCTGTAAAAAAGTTAAAAATCATGATGAATATGTCTGAAAACAAAAGCCTCACACAGGAATTTGTCCCGCAAGGGAAGTGGCAACCTCTCCTACTCAGTCATGTCAAACAGGATGTACACCCAGCAGCCCTCAAGGTACACTTTCAGAAACAGTTGTAGTCTGCTTCAGTGTTGTCACCTTCTCTTTCACAAGCTTGCCTCTTCTTTCCTCTATTTTTAGCATTTTTGTGAATGAAGAAAACAGGCTCAGTAGCCCAATTCTTAACCATTTAGGAAGACATCCTTAATAGCATAAGTTAAAAATCCTTCATACTACTGTCAGCTGTTTGTTCCTATGAAATCTTTCCCAATTTGTTCTATTCCATCTCATTAGAGCAATTATTAGAGCAGCTGGCCGTGGTGGATTAAATTTATTACTGACATTTGCATCTCTAACCCAACACTGAAGCAATGCCTTTGCTAAAAGCTTTGCTTTGTTAAGCAAAAGCTTCTGCTTTGTTGGGGAAGATGAAACAGGAAAGCCTTGGAAATATGATTGCCTGACAAAAGATTTTGGGAATATGAAAACTACAGGCAACATCGAAATGAAAGCCACTTTTGAAATACCAGGTCTTAGTTACTGAACAACTAGAAAACAATGGTATGGCCGACTGAAGTAATCCCCTCTTGATGGAACAATACCCTCTGCTTGCAAACAGGTCCAAGGGTCAGAGCAGACCCTACTAGCTCAGCAGAAGGGGTCCAAAGAGTAGTTTTTAGAAGTTAAGATGTAACACTCTATGGTAATATAAGAACTCTTATAGGCTGTATGTAAATGCTATAGGATTTGTATCTTGTATTAGATTGGTTAGTGACAATTAGAATATTCAGTGCAGAAGATGATTTATTGTATTGTAACCAGGACTTCAGACATTCTCATTCTCTCTTCCATTCTATTCTCCTGCTCTCTCTTCCACTCTTGCTCTTACACTCTCTCTCTCACCCGTTCACTCTCTTGCTCTCTTGGGCCTGCTCAGAGCTGAGTCTACCAGCTCTGAGCAGTGCCCCAATACCCACGCCCTTTACAATAAACCAACTGTGTCCCAAGACCTGCCTATAGAGATCTCTCGTCTCCATCCGTCACCGTCTACGTCCGGCCGTCCCGACTGGACCCCCAGAACCCCCGTAACCTACAGTCTGGCGCCCACCGTGATTGCCGAGCCCACACCCAGCACCTGCAGCCTGGCGCACAACGTGATTGAACGCCCGGTTCAGCTTTCTCCATCTGTAGGACTTTTCTCCATGGACGGTAACTAAAAGACCAGTTATAGCCACCTAGAACGTGTCGTGAGCACGGCATACCGATGCTGCGCATCGTAATAGCTGGAGCTCTGTAATTCTGCTGAGGCAGCCTTCGAGCACGGGGATTACCTGGAGCTCTTGGAGGCAATTGCCTGGCAGTCCTCGAGCACGGGCCGCCACTGCTGCGCAGAGGCCCCCTGGAGCTCTTTGAGGAAGTCTGCCGTATCACCCCTCGAGCACGGACACGCTGCTAAGCAGTGCTGACCGGAGCTCTGCGGAGGGAAATCTGCCGCATGCCCCGAGCACAGGCGAGTAGTGCTGAGCACCGCCCGCACTGGAGCTCAGTGCGGACCCACCCGTGAGGTCCTGAGCACAGAAAGCCGTTGCCAAGCGACGACTGAAATCGGAGCTCTGGGAAAGGACCGAAAAGCGGCGTCCTGACTGCCGAGTGGAGTGCCTGGCCAGCCCCCCACGACAGACATCTGAGTAAGGACGCTGCTCCTGCAACATCACCTAAGTGAGTATCATACTGGTCTAAAAAAATGGGACAAACCCACTCTGCCCATGACAGAGATCTCTATAAGCAACTTAAGCATTTACTTATAAGCTCTGGTCCAAGTCAGTTGCCTAAACACGAGCTAAAAAATCTTTTAGAATGGACCCGACTTAATTTCCCAAATGCTGACCGTTCAGCCGTCTTTACAAGAGACTTTTGGGACACAGTTGGAGTTAAACTCTTTAATAACATCTCCTACCGAGATATGGCAGCCGCACAGCTGCTCCCAGCTTGCAGAGCGCTGGTAGAGCTGTTTGCTGCGGTGGCGCCGCCTGCAGCAGTCACCCCGCCGAGCCCGGTTCCGGCTGCGAGTCCGCCCCTTGCCGTCGCGAGCCCGCAGCGGAGCACGGCCCCCGCCCCTCCGCCGGACCCCGTGGCTCCGATACCCGCGGTCCGCCTGACTCGCGCCGCCCCGCCCCCCGCGCTCGCGGCCCCCGCGCCCGTTACCCCGGCCCCAGCCACCCCACCGGACCCTACGGCCCCTACGGCCCCTCCCGCCATCCCGTTCCTCCCCGCTGCCCCATCCCCCGCGGCCCCCGCTGCCCCATCCCCCGCGGCCCCCGCCTTCAGTGCCAGCGTCTCCGCGGCCCCGCCCCTTGCCCCTGCCCCCCCGTGCCCCCCCCCGGTTCCGTCACCGCGGCTCCACCCCCCCCTGCTGCCGTCATTGCTACCCCACCCCCCGCTGCTGACATCATGGTGGCCCCGCCCCCCGGCGGTACCCCGGCGGGGCCAGCGCCTACCCCCCTGCTACCTACGGGCGTTACCCCTCCCCCAGCCGCGCCGGTTATGGCCATGGCTGCCATTATAGCCGGCCCCCCCCAAAGCCAAGCGGCGACCCTTCTTCCAGCCCCCCAGGCCCCCCCCCCCCACACGGCGCCGATGGTAGCCATTGTTCCATCCCCGTCCGCCGCTGCTGCGTCTTCACAGTCAGTCCCCTGCCGCTCCCGAAACACCGGTGCCTACAGCGCCGGTCACGGCTGTCCTGCTGTCTCCGGCACCCCCTGTGCACGTTACCGCAGGAACCCTACCCCCCCACCTTGCCGTTCAAGCGCACACAGCACGCCCCGAGCGGTCCCCCGGCCCCGTGGCGGCACAGCAGCCGCCTGTGTCTACTCCCGTTCCTCCTGCCGTTTCTGTGCGGTTCCCCAATCCCGGCACACCATCGCTTGCGCTGGGAGCGCCCCAGCTCCGCGAGCCACTTGATGCCGGTGCCGCGCTGCCTGCACGGAGGTCTGCAGTCTCCTCCGTTCCTGCCGCTGCTCCAGCCCCGCCTCCCGGCACCGCCGCCCCGCCACCACCCACCCCAGCCCAGCCTACAAGCTTCCAGCAGCAGCACGCCGCGATCCAGCCACCAGCCCTCCTGCCTCCCGCGACCGCAGCCCCAGCCCCTGGTTCTGCAGTCCTGCCATCTCCCGCTCCGCCCGAACCGCCCGCCACACGGACTGCTGCCCTTACAGCCTACCGCGCGGACCTGATGACGCAACACGCGCATGCCCAATTGCTGCAACTCCCGGACCAGTGGTATCAGTCCGCTCAGACTTCTCCAACCTCAGCACCGCTCCCGGGACCAGCCGCGCATCCTCCCGCGACTCCGCCGCGCAGCTCCACCCCGCCTCCTCGCCCGCCGCCACCGAGATCGGCTGCACCACTCCCAAACTCTGCCGTTCCATCGCTACCCCCGCCGGGTCCCATCCCCGCGCCGCAGCCGCCCCCGCCGGGGTCCCCCGACACCGTACAGCCGTATCCCTCCGCGCAGCGCAGCCTTGCCTCAGAAGCCGCGAGCAGGGGGGGAACCGAGAGCAATAATGCAGCTCCAGTGGCAGGGGAGACGGAGAGCCCCTCTGCCGGAGCTGATGCTTTAAATCTAACACAAGTAAACTCTGAAAAGCAGCCAGATTTGTTTGCAATAAGCCCCAGAGTCCCGCCGGCAAGCGGCGGGGATCTTGCAACCCAGAAAGAGAAAACGAGTTCTGAAAGTTTGTCAGCGCTACCTTCTGAATCAAAAAATCCTCCAAAGTGCTCAGATTATTCTAAATTAACAGATTGCCATGAAATAAGACCCCAAATCTATAAAGATGAAAGTCTTAGTCTATTAACTAAGCCTGTGATAGCTAGCCAACAGCCTGACAGTCCTAAAATGTGGGCTCCCATCTCCACTCTCCAAATTAAAGAACTAAAAAGTGCTGTAAGATACAGTGGCATTTGCTCACCGTATCTTAAACAACTGCCAAAAAGTACCCTAAAAGGAACACATCAAACTTTAAAACGCATTTTAAATCAACAGAAAAGGGGAAAAGCCCAGGCTACACCTCAAAGAAGGTTGAATAAAGCCTTGTATGTTTTTAATTTCTTGAACAGCTCTGCAGAAGAGCCTGAACCCCCCATCTATAGACATTTCCTAAACAACAAAAAAGCAAAACTGAAAGAGCACCCTCCAGTTTTAATTAAGAATTTAGCATCAGGAAAAATAGAAAGACCTTATGATCTTATAATGTGGGGAAAGGGATTTGCATGTCTCTCCACAGGTGAAGGAACCAAGTGGATTCCAGCAAAGAACGTGAAGCTGTACCACGCATCAAAGCCCACTGTCTGTTCCACTTCAGGCAGTGACCCCGCGAGTAGAAGCCGAGAAGCCGGCACTGAAATGTGAACTCGGCAGAACCACTGAGAGAAGATTGTCTGCCAAAAACAGCTCAAGAAAATAATGGAGCTTTCTCATCTGCGCGCGTGCATGTTGCTTTTATTCTTATGTTTTAGTTTTTGTAGCGAAGCTTTACCTGTAAATCAACCAAAGACAAATGTCTGGGTTGCTTTAGCCAAATCTGCAGGCTCCGATACCATCTGTCTATCTGACACAAGCCCTGACAAACCTTTTTCAACCTGTTTAGTTGGAATACCTTTACCAGAAGGTTTTGATAATGTTACTCTTGATAAGTACTGGCCATACGATGATCACATTTCTCCAACTACCAGCCATAAACACCAAACTTATATTGATAACTCTAAAATTGATAAATCTGACCTTCAAGAGCTAGAAATCCTAGGCTCGTTAACTATGGATACCTGCTATTTCTTTCACTTTCTAGGAGAAAACGGTCCTCATTTAAATGTTACCCCATATCACCCAGCTTATAGCAATGTAACTTCTTGGTGCAACCAAGCTAAGCTTCTTATATATGATGAACCTCATGCAGATCGTTTTAACAAACTTCCTATTCGATTCCCTAGAGGAATTTGGCTCATCTGTGGAGACAGAGCCTGGCAAGGTATACCTTCAAAAATAGATGGTGGCCCTTGTGCTCTGGGACAACTTACAATTATTGCTCCCAGTGTCAAAGAAGTAATCAAAAAGAAAAACAGAAAAATTAGATCTTCCTGGGGACATCAGTATGAGAGCGACTGTGATAGTGACTTTCATCCTTGGAACTCTGAAAAATCAATTGTTGCGAGCATTTTTCTTCCTCAGTTAAGTTCCTCAATTGCACTAAAACAGTTAAACAAGTTGGGATGTTGGCTCAGCAAGGAGGTAAATGCCACCTCTACTATGATCAGTGATTTGTTAACCGATGAAGAGGCAGTCAGACATGCCACTTTACAAAATAGAGCTGCCATTGATTATCTTTTATTAGCACATGGGCATGGCTGTGAAGATTTTGAAGGATTATGCTGTATGAACTTATCCGATCATTCTGTTTCCATTCACAAACAGTTACAAAACCTAAGGGACCTAGCTAACCAAATTACAACAGATAACCCGTCTTGGCTAGACAGTTTGTTTGATGGTTGGAGCTTTGCACCCTGGCTAAGGGAACTCTGTAAAATAGGCTTGATTATTCTAGTAGTAATAATTATAGTTTTAGTAGCAGTACCTTGTATACTTCAGTGTGTGCAAAAAATGACGAGTAAGACTATGTCTAATATCTTACTTGTCCATCGAAAAGGGGGAGATGTTGGGGAAGATGAAACAGGAAAGCCTTGGAAATATGATTGCCTGACAAAAGATTTTGGGAATATGAAAACTACAGGCAACATCGAAATGAAAGCCACTTTTGAAATACCAGGTCTTAGTTACTGAACAACTAGAAAACAATGGTATGGCCGACTGAAGTAATCCCCTCTTGATGGAACAATACCCTCTGCTTGCAAACAGGTCCAAGGGTCAGAGCAGACCCTACTAGCTCAGCAGAAGGGGTCCAAAGAGTAGTTTTTAGAAGTTAAGATGTAACACTCTATGGTAATATAAGAACTCTTATAGGCTGTATGTAAATGCTATAGGATTTGTATCTTGTATTAGATTGGTTAGTGACAATTAGAATATTCAGTGCAGAAGATGATTTATTGTATTGTAACCAGGACTTCAGACATTCTCATTCTCTCTTCCATTCTATTCTCCTGCTCTCTCTTCCACTCTTGCTCTTACACTCTCTCTCTCACCCGTTCACTCTCTTGCTCTCTTGGGCCTGCTCAGAGCTGAGTCTACCAGCTCTGAGCAGTGCCCCAATACCCACGCCCTTTACAATAAACCAACTGTGTCCCAAGACCTGCCTATAGAGATCTCTCGTCTCCATCCGTCACCGTCTACGTCCGGCCGTCCCGACTGGACTCCAGAACCCCCGTAACCTACACTGCTTGAGCACCAAGCTGGCACTCAGCCTCCCCAGTGTCCAACACATAACACTCAAAAGGCACACCTGCCAAAGTTAGAACCTCTGCAAAGATGGGCTGGGAAGGTGGGTCCGTGCCAATCTAATGAAGTTCAACAAGGCCAAGCGCAACTCCTGCACCTGGGTCAGAGCAATCCCAAGCACAAACCCAGGCTGGGCAGAGAATGGATCAGGAGCAGGCCTGGGGAGAAGGACTTGGGGGTGTTGGTGGGTGAGAGGCTCAACCTGCCCCAGCCATGGGCACTGACCCCGGAAACCCCCCCTGTGCTGGGCTGAGCCCCAGCGTGGGCAGCAGGGGAGGGGGGATTCTGCCCCTCTGCCTCGCTCAGCTGAGACCCCACCTGCAGAGCTGCCCCAGCCCTGGGGAACAACATCAGGAGCACGGGGAGCTGCTGGAGCCACTCCAGAGGAGGCCACGGAGCTGCTGCAGGGCTGGAGCCCCTCTGCTCTGGAGCCAGGCTGGGAGAGCTGCGGGTGCTCACCTGGAGAGGAGAAGGCTCCAGGGAGAGCTCAGAGTCCCTTGCAGGGCCTAAAGGGGCTCCAGGAGAGCTGCAGAGGGACTGGGGACAAGGCATGGAGGGACAGGGAATGGCTTCCCAGTGCCAGAGGGCAGGGCTGGATGGGATCTTGGGCAAGAATTGTTCCCTGGGAGGGTGGGCAGGCCCTGGCCCAGGGTGCCCAGAGCAGCTGGGGCTGCCCCTGGATCCCTGGCAGTGTCCAAGGCCAGGCTGGACATTGGGGCTTGGAGCAGCCTGGGACAGTGGGAGGTGTCCCTGCCCAGGGGTGTGGAATAAGATGAGCTTTAAGATCCCTTCCAACCCCAACCATTCCATGATTTCAAGTTTTTCCAATGGTAAGAAGTCTTTCAAGTCAAAAGGCAATTCAAGATTCTCCTAGAACCTTTGTGCGCTGCAAATACAAACTTAATTGTAATTATTTCTTTGATGATGGTTATATCAACTACAAAGCTGTAGTTAGGCCTGAGAGATATTAAGCTTTTTATCACAAGCTGACATGAATGTCTCCATGATGCTATACATCAGATGCTTTCAATACTGCAGAACATTTCTGAATAGGTTATAGCTCACACCACTTTTTCCACCCTTAGCATCCCTTCTCTGTGCTCTTCTCAGGATCAGCTGCTGCTAAACTTCTATTCATGCCACATTTCCAGGCTCAGCAAAGAACAGTAACTGCTGAGTAACTTCAGATGCTTGGCTGGTCCCACAGACAAACAGACCTCTAAGTCACAGCCTCTCTAAGAGTGAGGACTAAGTACTGGTACCCTCCTCTTAAGTACTCTGGGATAGAAGTAGATGTTGGAAAAAACTCCAGTCAAGACAGCTCTGAATGACCACACTGTGATCATGTGCATGATCTTCTTTCCAGGCCACATGAAAAATTTGACAATTCTTGTGCTCAGACATTTTCAAAGCCAGAACTCAGAGAAGACATGAAGTACAATGTCCAAAGATGAGTGAACACTTGGAGCAAAAGGTTTTTAGAGACATCGACTCGAACAGTTGTGCTGACGTAGCACAGCCTGGTTTTTGGTAGCAGGGGGAGCCACAGAAGTGGCTTCTGTGAGAAGCTGCTGGAAGCTTCCACCATAATGGACAGAGCCAACCTCTGATGGCTTTGAAGATGGACATGCTGCTGGCCCAATTAGAGAGGTTGGTAATGCCTCTGTGATGACATATTTAAGAAAGAAATCAAAACAGCACAAGGGCAGTTTTTTCCAAGGGGCTGCGAGGTGCTGCCACTGGGGGCGATCCTGGTGCCGCCTGCAGCCAGGTGGCCACCGTGGCCACCGCCATCTCAGTGTGGCCTGTGGCGAGCTTTGTCTGCCTGGCCGCCCCTTAGCCAGCCGTGCTGCAGACAGAAGGGACGGCAGCAGAGGCTTCTCCTTTTCGGCGCTCCGCATGAAGAGAGGCGCTGAATGCAGCACGCAGCCATGACTGCCCGCACAGTGGCAGTCGGGCCGTGTGGCCAGCAGCAGAAACATGGTGAGCGATTCCCCGACGCAGAACCTAGACGAGATCAGCTTCTTCGTGCTGCAAGATGCTGCAAGAATCTTTGAATTAGTGAAACTTATTGACAATGATACCTAAGAGCAGCAATTTTTCTTCTAGTCGGAGAAAGAAAAGGAAGTGAGAACTTGTGGAGAAAGACAACATGGCGGCACCAAGGTCAGTGAAAAGAAAGAAGGGGAAGAGGTGCTCCAAATGTCGGAGGCGAAATTAATCTACAAGCTGTGATGAGGACTATAGTAAAACAAACTATCCCCCTGTAATCCATGAAGTCCATGGGGAGTGCAGAAATCCACTCACAGCCCGTAGAAAAGGTGCCCACGCTGGAGCGAGTGGGGGCCAGAAAAAGCTGCAATCCAGCCGGAGACCCGAAGAAAGAGAGAGGGCCCCTACTTCCAAAAATAGAGAAAGAGGGCCCTTGCTTCCAAACTAGAGCATCCTATCCTTAAAAAACGGCACCCCGTGAACCAGTGACCAACATCACAGCGCTTCTGGGAAAACCGTTTTGCCCATGGGAGGGGCTTATGGCATAACAGAAAAAAGAGACTCCTCTCCCTGAGCGAACTGGAAAAGATCTCGGGTAACGAACTGACTGAACCACCCCTTCCCCCCCACGCCCTATCTCCCTGTGCTGTCGGTGGGAAAGAGGGAGGGGCTGGGAAGAAAAAGGTGTTCTAAAGGCTTATTTTACTTCTCATTATCCTCCTGTGACTCTGTTAATAATAAATTTACTTTATACCTTTAAATTTGAGCCTGTTTTGCCCTTAGAATATTTTCTCCCAATCTTTATCTCAACGCGTGAGCCCTTTGTTTTTTTCCCCTCCTCACTATAGCAGAGGAGAGTGAGTGAACAGTTTTCACAGCTGCCTAGTGTTTTAACCAGTGTCAAACCACGACAACAGTCAAAACCAATTGTGAAATAATTTTCAGGAATATTTTAAGAAATAACACTTGAGGTTTGATTGTGCTCTGCTTAAGTTGTTGGGTTTTTCTGAAGTGATAACATTATTTCCTTGTTAACTGTAACATCAGCCTGACTTTTGAGAAAAATGTGATAGAAAACTTTTGTGAAGTGGTTTAGTTTCATAGCATAGATGACAACTTCAAGCTAAGAATTTTTGGCAAAGCTAAACAACCCACTTAGATCACACCAGGTTATCCCAAGAGCTCATTTACTGCTGTGAACTGACTTAAAGCATATACTTCTATCACAGTTTTTATTTCAGAAATGTTTCTGAAAGAGCTTTTCCTTGATGTACATCCTTCTAAAACGTAAACAGGCTCTGTGGTGTCCAAAACCCTACAAACGTGTCCCACCTCCCGAGGCTCCCCGGATACGCATCGCACCTGCTCCTGTGAGCCACAGAGCAGACATCACAGAGCCCACATTGACGTGGTTTGCATCCTGCAGAGCTCCTGTTTCCTCAGCTTCCTGCCTGCTGAACAACGCCTTTCTTGTTGCACTTTTGTCATTCTAAGTGCCCCTGGTACGACAGGGCAACGTATTCATTTCCCTTTCAATGAAAGTACTGTTTTTCTATTAAACATTGTGTCCTCTGAACAGAAATGGATAATTTTCTGAAACACTCAGATTAAAAACAAAAAAACACTCTTTGGAGTCACATTCAAACCTGCAATGTATAAAAAGCTCACAAGCACTGGTGGTTTGATGAGTTTCTCCTTCACTGCCTCACACTGCTGTGTCCCTAAAGCAGGGCTCTGTCACCCTGTGTGCAAGAGCCAACCCACACACTGAGTCTGCAGAACAGGGTGCCAGGCCCCTCACAGTGCTGGCACACCTGGGAAACAAGCACAGGCTTGTATACAAAAAGGTAACACAGAAAAATGACACAGAAACAGGTGACTGGTCACTCACACTTCCATCATGTAACTCTTAACGTGCATCTGGTGTCTTGATCCAGCTCATTACACCTTCATTCACACAAATTTCCCTGAGAGGCTGTTTTTTAGCATAATAATAATCTGAGGTAACTTCAGGCTGTATTTTCATCCTGTCAGCTACCACCAAGTTATTATTTAACCTTACACTCGATTACAGTTTCTGCATGAATCTGCTTGAACAATTGTCAACAAAATAGGGATTTCTGATGTTCTATTCCTGGGGGCTCCATTGCTCTGCACCCTGTTCTCATGGTGTCAAGTTGCTGTGAACTTTCTGTGAATTTTTTTAACTTCATCTGACATCACTACTGCAAGAATTCACACAGAACCTGTTCACTTTAGGCTTCTTATACAACCAGTCCAATCTTGGCTGCAAGACTTACATGCGGCATGGACTGAGTGGGTCCCTTCCCACTCAGGATATCCCAGGATTCTATGATTCTCCGTGTCAAAATGTACCTATGTGATCAGCTCTTTGCTGCCTGCAGAGCACACCTAAGGTAGCTGGTTTAGATCCAGGTGACAGCATTGTTGGCACATGCACTTGGTTGGATGCACTGACCTCACCAAGTATGAAGAACTAAAGACCCTTTTGCCCCAATCTGTTTGTCACTTAAGTTTTCAGTAAGGGACAGACTGAGCACCACAACAAGCGTAGAGCAAAGTTCAAAGAGGCCAGGCAGTTACAGGTACATCACGTACTTGCTCTGAAAAATGTGCAGTTTTAGATGTGGTAACTCCTGGGTTAAGCACTTGTGAGATGTTGTAGCTCTTTACAAACAGCCCTTTGAGGAATAGATCTCTTTTGTCCCACCATGACCACCACGCTGTCACTCAGGTGGCAGATGGGGACAGTCACACAGGTCAGGGGAAAATCCCCCCTCGAGTTTTGTGTCTCTCAGTCAGCTGAGCTCCCTCCACACACCCCTCCAAGGGAGTGGCTGGCCCTGGTTTCAGGCATCAATGGACTCATCAATAACCAGCTGCTGGATTGAAGGCATCCCAGAAGATGTGTTCTCACATTTTCATATAAATTAAGATAGGAAAGAGATGTTTAGAACATCAATATACATTTCTTCTTAAAACAGAATAGGCTATTTAACAAAAATCATAAGAATACAGGTGAAAAAAGAAAGTATATATAACTTTAAGTTCTGAAATAGCACATAATCATTCCACAAAACTACAATTTATCATAGAAATATTTGCATTTTACCTGGACAAGAAAGTTTTTCTCATTACTAAAAATAAATCTTAGAGGAAAAGAGAAATGTGAGCCAGTTTTTAGCATTTCTTGCTTCCTCAGCAGGACAAATACAGCAGTTTTAGTTACAAATATACTGCTTATTATCTCATTGTTTCAATATATATATGTTGAGGAAGGCATTTTTACAGTCCCTCAAAGACTGTACCTATTGAAACCTTCCCCTTCCTGCCCGCCCTACATCAAAAATAAATCAGTGATGGAGTAAGATAAAATACATCGCACCTTAAAACGGTGAAATGCTAATTCTGTAACAGTTTAACTTCCCAAATTTGGTGCTACAGGAATATCACCTGTTCTATCATAATTTCAAGAAATTAATGGAGAATACTTATAGTTCACAGTTCATCTCATCATATTCTTTCAACAAATAGATATGGAAAAATATTGCATTCAAGGTACTTCAAATCCTGTTTGGAGACATAATTATCACAGAATCATAGAATCATGGGAAGGTTTGGATTGGAAGGGACCTTAAAGCCCATCCAATTCCACCCCCTGCCACAGGCAGGGTCACCTTCCACTAGACCAGGTTGCTCCAAGTCCCGTCCAGCAGATTTACTGCAGAACGTGCATTAAACACAACCTATTTATGAGAACTGAATTTCTGACAAGAAGCAGATGTTTGAGCAAGAAGGTTGTAATTTCACACTGAATAAATTATTTTTCTCTTTACATAGAGAGAGGCTTCTTCAGAAAGAGCCTCTGGGCAGGAAGCTCATCCCCTTCCGCGACCAAAGGAAGTTGTTGTTTGCAGAGTCTAATTTGAGAACCAACTACCTGTACTGCGAGAACTTTCAGATAAAACACAGACATACAGAAGCCATGGATGCTGGATTCCAGCAGCAGTGGTCCTGCTTGCTCTTCATAGCTGCTCACCAATATTTGTTGATCATAACTAATTATCGTGTATACAGAAGTCCAACAGAAAAACAGAAAAAAGAGGAATAGAGCAGACTGTAGTAAAAGATAGTTGCTTTTATTTGGCAGACAGCAGACAATTCATAAATTCAATTTCTTATTCTACCTCAAATATTGCGTAATTGTTTCTAGAAAAACACCTAAGGACATCTTTGTGGTGTTAGAAGGGAATGGGTTGGAGCAGGAACAGGGTAATTGTGCTCATTCCAGGGGAGTTCAGCTGGGGATGCAGGGAAACAGCAGGAATCACTGACAGCAACTCTGGGCAAGAAGGTAGTTTTAATTCATGCCCATAAGAGGTCCATTCCATTTCCAAATGGTTCCCAGCTTGAGTCTACCCAAGATTACATTACGTTGCAAACTTTTAAAGCAAGATACCTCATTAAAACTTACACAATCCAATGTTCTTGCCAGCATGACAGGTACCAATTCAAAATAGGTAATTTTGCAATGGGGGAAAAAAAAAAAAGATTTGTTAATTTTGACTCTCTAGAAATAATGAGGGCTGGAACACCAATAAAAAGGAAACACATCATCTCACCATTCAAAGGAAGCAGGTGAGGTGCTCAAGTCTAGAAGCACTTCAGACATTTAGTAGAGAGTCAAAGTTGATTCATTAACTCATTATCACTCATTACCTCTGGCAATGCCTAGAGATATTAAGGTCTGAAACACATCATATTAGTGAAAAAAACCCATCCCTCAAAAACGGAGGTCTGACATCAATCCCACACACAACAACTCCTTTAGTCACTTCTCTCGAGGGTGGGGATTGTCCCGCACTGCTCTGCACTGGGGCAGCCTCACCTCCAGTGCTGGGGGCACTCTGGGCACCACAAGATCAGAAGGATCCAAAGCTGTTGGAGAGTGTCCAAAGGAGGGACACGGAGCTGGGGAAGGGTCTGAGGAGCGGCTGAGGGCACTTGGCTCGTTCAGCTGCAGCAGAGGAGACTGAGGGGAGGCTCCTGGGGGCTGCAGCTCCTCCCGAGGGGAGGCGGAGGGGCAGGGGCTGAGCTCTGCTCTGGGACAGGGACAGGAGCCCAGGGAACGGCTGGAGCTGGGTCAGGGCTGGGCATGGAGCTCAGGGAAAGGTTCTTCCCCCCGAGGCTGCTGGGCACTGCCCAGGCTCCCCAGGGAATGGGCCCGGCCTCGAGGCTGCCAGAGCTGCAGGAGCGTTTGGACAGCGCTCTCAGGGATGCCCAGGCTGGGGTTGTTGGGGTGTCTGTGCAGGGCCAGGGGCTGCACTGATGATCCCTGAGGGTCCCTTCCAGCTCAGGAGATCCTGTGGTTCTATGACTCAGGTACCCTGACAGCTGACATGGAGCCAGAGGCTTCACACAGGCTGCAGTGCCAGGGCAAAGCACAGCCCTGGCACCCTGACCATCTGTTGGCCACCAGCCCGAAAACATCAGTCACCAATAACATCTGTGTGTCCCCAGAGGCCCGGGAGCCACAGACGCCTGACAGGTACCTCGCCGGGGCCACTGCGTTCCACTGCCTACAGAGGGAGACAAGACTGGCTGACACAGGAGTCAGGAAGCCGCAGCAATGCCCACACGGAGGAGAAAATCATGCAATGCTGATAAAGTGACTGTGTGAAGTCTGCCACAGAGGTACTACCTGGCAATAAGCACATTGTTGGAGGTTAGGATTTTTCCTTTTTTTCTCTCAGGGAATTTTCTCCCATTTGTTGCCTGAGAGATGGTTAATGATACTCAAGAGACAAAAGATGTGTTGGGAGGAGGAGGAGGGGGAAAGGTGGAGTTTGCTACTGTCCCTTAGCTGGGGGGCTTTCTCTTGGGAAGTGCACAGATACCGTGAGATTTTGGCTGGGGGGTGAGGGCCTGGGCTCAGCTCCTCACTCGCTGTCAGGACCGGAGGCGAGCCCGTTGAGCTGCGGCTGGGGGGAGAATTCGCTGCCACCGTGGAGTTCTGTCCTGCACTGCTTTCTCCTTACTGTGGGTGAGCTTCTGCTCGCAAGAGTAGCTGTTGAACTGGGACCTTTCCAACACCTGACCTCACTGGGAAGGGGACCCTGACCCCCTCACCCTCCCAGAGGCAGCATCTCCTCTCTGCTTGCAGTAGCTGCTTGTGGAAGCCCGCCTGCTGCTGCCCGGTCCTGCTGCTTTCTGCTGCTGCTTCGGGCCTTTTGGCTACACTTTAACTCAACATCACATGCCCACCCAGATATCCTGTGGCTCCTGGCATGGCTCTGGAGTTTTTGCTACACTTTGTTTGCCACCCGCGTGTGCCCGCCTCTGCCGTTCCAGCCTGCTGCTGCGAGGTTCCTGCTGCAGTCCATTCAGCTTCCCGAGTGCCGCTGAGCCCGGCCACCCCAGCGAGTGTGTCAAGGAAAGCCCCTTCTCTCCCTCTGCCGCCGCCTCAGCCGCCATTGCCGTGTGGAGAGGCGGCCGCGCTCGCGCCACAGCGCCCCCTGCAGGCGCGGGGCAATCAGCGCCCCCGCCCTGCCCGGCCGGGAGCCACCAGCGCCCCTGGCGGCCGCGAGCGGAGCTGCGCCGAGGGGAAGGTGCCGGCAGCCGGGAGCGGCTGGGCCTGGGCTCTGCTGCTGCTCGTTGGTGCTGCCGCTGCTGTTTGTTCATCTCCTTGCACATATCTAGATACACTAGTAAAGAACTCCTACTCCTTTTCACATATCTTTGCCTGAAAGCCCCTTAATTTCAAAGTTACAATAATTTGGAGGGGAAGGGGTCACATTTTCTATTCCAAGGGAAGTCCCTACCTTCCTTGGCAGGCACCTGTCTTTCAAACCAAGACACACATTCTGGTCTGTCCAGCAGGATATCCTCTCTCCAATGATGCCTATAAGCGAATGCTGAGGAAAGAGGCAGCACAGAATCCTCCCTCGCAAGTCCCTCTGCTTCAACTGTCAGCCCCCAGAATAACCCAAGCCTGTCATAATTTGTCCTTTGGTAAAGCTCAAAACATCTCTGAAGTACTTGCTCAGCCTGCCTTTTTTCTCGTTTAACTTTCTGTAGGCGCAACATCCTTGAGCATCCCACAGATACAGTGCCTATTCCCAGGATCCTCTCCTCCCCCATCTGCGTTGCAGCCAGCTCCTCACAGCCTCACTAGCAACCCAAGCTCGTGCAGTGCAGGAAGAGACAGCAAACAATCAGTTCATATTCAGCGGCTTTGTGCCACTTCAGATCCAGTATCTGCTTTAAATCATCTCTCCGGGCTGAAGAGTTCCAGCCCGCTCAGTCATTCTTGCAATGGCAGCTCTGCTATGATTTTGATTATGAAAAATATTTTTTATTATTGTCACCAGCCCCAGGCCCTCCCCACATCCTACATATCCTCTCCAAGAATCACAGAATTGTTGAGGTTGGAAAAGACATCTAAGACCACTAAGTCCAACCATCTACTCATCACCACCACCATGCCCACCACTAACCCATGTCCTCAAGTTTCACATCCACATAGTTTTTGAACACTTCCAGGCATGCAGACTCCACCTCTGTCCTGGACAGCCTGTGCCAGGGCTTGACAACCCCTTCTGTGAAGAAACGTCTTGAAGACAAGAGGAACAGAACTGCATGCCAGCTGTATCCTGAGCACAGGTGAATCACTATCATTATACAAATAGCAGCATAATTTTCTCTGTCCTCTATTTTTGTTCTTAATGTCTGACATTTTATAAGCTAATGCTCTGCAACATCATAAATGCCAATATTTTGCTCCTGAGTGGTGATGGCCAGCGTAGCTTCTCAGCTTGTGGAAAAGCCAGGAGAGTTTCCCCCAGGCTTTACTTCTGTACGTTAACTATTCAGTCATGCATGATGGCTTCCCGTAACGCCTCACTGGATTATGTCACCTCACTGCTCATCTCTTTTTCAAACAATGAATATACTGACCCACACCTCACTGCAAAGTTTAAAACACACTGTGTGACTCATGCCACATCATGTCACCAGCATCACCTCCTATAATCTGGCAGAAATTTCTCCTCACACAAGAGGGAGATTTCAACATAAAACGTACCAGAAACACCCCAAATATCTTAATCTCCAACTAATTGATTCCAAATTTCACAGTGGTTCTAACAGACATTAATGCATAGAGCTAATTGTGTGCTGGATCCCAGCACCTCCTACAGCCACGAAACTAAGATTCAGTTAATATCATACTACTACAGAGCTGTAAGTGATACATACATTCTGAGAACAAAATATGTACAATTCTGTTTTCCTAGTGGTCCATGAAAACTGTGGGAATTGCAGTCTTCAGTCCTAGAAGGGATTTCTCCCTATATGAACCACGCAGTTTATTCCAAGAGGTAATCTGGTGGCCCCATGGTTCTCATCCTTCTCTACACTACACCAGGCATGGGCAGCATTCCAAACAACCTTTCCTAGCTTAAAACCCTTACTGACAATCTTGATTTGGAGCAAGAATAACAAAAGGCCACTATGTTTGGGACATCAGGTCTACAGACTTGCTATCACTGGCATTTAACACGGACCAGGTAAAGAATTGCCACTGTGGGCAAGGAGGGCTTATCATTGAGAAATTATGGGAGCTGGATAATGGTCCTCTTCTTCTCCTGTCCTCTGCAGAACAACTGTTGTGACCATGGAGCATCCAACAAGGATTATGAACATTTTCTGTTCCAGCATAAGTGTCTCTACCTTTGACTGGAGCTTCTTGGCAGCTCACAGGACTCCTTCCACCTCCAAACATCCTATCCTATGCTTGGCAGTAATTTGGTACTTGTCCTTAGAAGCAAATCCTTTGGTTCATGTTGGAAATTCTGCATGGAAAGGGTTGTCAAGCCCTGACACAGGCTGCCCAATGCATTGGTGGAGTCACCATCCCTGGAAATGTTTGAAAAACATGTGAATGTGGTACTTAGGGATACTGACTTCATGATCTTAAAAGTCTTTTCCAACCTAAACAATTCTGTGATTCTATGAAATGCTAGTGACAGAGTGGGTTGGAGATGTTACTGCACCATGTATACTGATGGTCAGTCTAGGCAGTTTTCTACTCTCCCAAAGTTTCACAAACTGACAATTTTTTCTTCAAGATGTCAAATCTACTCCTTTATCAAAGCTCCCAACCTGCACCCAGTGCAGACAAACCTCATGCTTTCAGAAAGAGAAAATGTTAATGTATCCTTATAGACTAAAGGCTGCTGATGAATTTATTCATCCTTGATGCCAAAGCAGAGGTATTCCTATGAAACTGATCAAAAACATTCTATGAGCTCCACTGTCTGCTGAAGTGCTCTCAGTACATAGATTAAAAGAGCAAATCAAAGCAACTCCCTAGTTAAGCAAACTCCCAACCAGCCCACTAGTTCAAAGCCACAAGTCTGAACAAAAGGTCTGTTTTTTTCCTTGGAAAGCATTAGCAATGTATGTCTGTAATAAGTCACATGAGATGTAAAGACAATGACTCACTTCATTATCTTCAAAGCATAAGAACAAAACACTCTGCTGAGACAAAAGTCCCTCAGAAATGCTGATACCTGCTGCACTTTGCTCCCTGGTGGCAGCAAGGAACAATAAAACAATTCCAATAAACCTCCGCAAAAACAGAACTGCAGAGATTACAGGTTTTTAGTCTGGATTTCTGTGTTATACATGCTCATCTTGCAGCTCCAAAAAAGCTCCCTTTAGAGCAACAGGCCTGCAAATTACACCTAAAGTCTTAAAACTAAATATGTGCAGAGCTGAGAAGCAAACGTGCCAGCAGTAAAAGTTCTGGTGGCCAGAGGAAAGGTGATTTACCAAAATGTGAATATTGATCTAATATTGATATCCAACTGAGACAGACAAAAACTCTCTAACAGTTTAGAGTTAGAAAGTGCATGTTTTATTTGGCGCCAGGCACTGCGTGGGATAGCTCCCTAAGACACAGGGCCCCGATATAAGCAAACACAAAGCTTTTTATTTACAAAAATTATGAATATCCAAAATACAAATGCATATTCATAACATTAACACCTCCCATTCTCCACTTCGTATGGAAATGAGCTTAAATGTCATTAAGCATGCATAGTGTGTGTCCTGAATGGAGTCAGTGGTCTTGAATTGGGTCAGTGGTCCCAAGAAAGATGAAGTAACTCATCTTCCTCATTTTGACCTTTTCACCCCTCTGAACTTTAACAATCCTAATTACTTTAGTGACCTCTAAGTTTCCTCTTGCGTGACTTTTGAACAGGTTCCCACCAAGGGAGGAAATTGGTAATTGTCCTTGTTCCCTACACAACTTATCAAAGTTTCTATTCCTCGTTCTAAGCACAGCTAAGCAAACATGCAAATGACAGATCATCAGTTATTTGGCAATCAGTTACTAACATCTTAAAACCCATTTCAGGTCCAGCTCTCTTAACTATTTTAATTAACTCTAGCTGGGCCCAAATTCCTTCCTATTCTAACTAATTTCAACACAGCTAGCCTATAACTAAAATCTTTATGTTTCTTCTAAATCTGTGTTTCAAAGGAACCCTGTGGGACATGGAAATCGTTTCTGTGGATAATCACAAGGGTTAGTTCAATACATTCCAAAACTGACACTTCTACTACAAGCAATAAAAACCTGCAAAATCTTCATAACTTGACACTATGCCAAACCAGGAAATTTCTAATTCACCTAGAGCCCTTACTGCCCACAAGCCACATCCCTTTCTTCTTGAAACTGCCTGAGTACTTACGTTGGACAGGTCTGTTTTACCTGCTCTATCAGGCAGCCACAGGTGACAGGAACCAATTTCTCCTAAAATGATCAAAAATCCTGACTCTAGTCCAGGAAATAAACGTAGTTGATGAAAGCTCAGAAACATGACCATGATGTCACAAAGCCCCTGCCTGAAGATGCAGTGCTGCTGTCAAGGCATTCCTGTCAGGAGTCCCAGGGAATTACTTGCCATAACCTAGACCAAAAGCTGAGATTTATTAATCCTGATGCACTATTACTTCCAGAGTTACGTGAAGAGAAATACGCAGCAGTAAAATTCAAACTGCATTAAACTGCTGTGTGGCAAAGGAAGTTGCAAAACGGGGTTTTCTTTTCATTATCCCATCATCCAAAATCCACATTGGAATGCCTATGTGAACTGTGACGGCTTTGAGAACACTGGAATTAGTGACAACTGAGTCTTTTCAATTAAACATTTGCTGTACAAATCATAGAGAATCTCAGTCTTTACTGTCTTGACTGTGTAATTGGCATACAAGAAACATTGAGGGGCCGGAGTGTGTCCAGACATGGGAATGGAGCTGGGGAACAGTCTGGAGCACCAGGAGCAGCTGAGGGAGCTGGGGGGACTCAGCCTGGAGCAAAGGAGGTTCAGAGGTGAACTTCTGGCTCTGCACAACTCCCTGACAGGAGGGGGCAGCCAGGTGGGGGTCAAGATCTGCTCCCAGGAAACAAATGATAGGATGAGAGTCAACAGCCTCAAGCTGTGCCAGGGAAGGTTTAGGTTGGACATCAGGAAGAATTTCTTCCCTGGAAGAGTGGTGAAGGGTTAGAACAGGCTGCCCAGGGCAGTGGTGGAGACACCAACCCTGGAAGTGTTCAAAATATGAGTTGACATGTCACTTGGGGATACGGTTTAGTGGGCATGGGGGGATTAGCTTAAAGGTTGGACGTGATGGTTCTGAAGGTCTTTCACAATGCTAATGAATCTATGATAAGCAAATACCATCAATACTGGTTGCCAACTAAAACTGCCCGTGGTGTTAATCCATGCTCCCTTCCTGAATGTTTGCTGTTAGGACAGGCTGGGGAATAATGACCTGGTCTGGACAGGCCCAGAAGGGACAGTTCACCTGGGCCAGCAGCCACAGATGCTCACATGGGAGTTTGCTCTCCGGTAGAGCTCACTCCACAGATGAATTAGGCTTAAACTGTACATGGCTGAGTGCTTAAAAAAAAAAAAAAAAAAAAAAAGAAACAAGTCAAAAAAGTTCTATTTAACAGACCCAGCTTCCAGGCAGAGAATTTAGTGATACACCAGTTTAGCATCACCCTGCAGCCAGGCAGTTTGTGAAGACAGACTGACTAATGCAGGTCAATCCATGATATAACACTAAGGCCACAACTGATTAGACATGGAACTAAGATAAAGTCACACAAATCAGACAGAAAAAGCCAAACAAATAAACAAATAGCTCTTGAATTGCTAGCAATTAAGGATTTTAAATAGCTAAAAGGTTTCTGCCCAGCACGACCAGCCCAACTCTGTTCTCTGACTTAGTACGCTGCAAAAAACCAAGTAAACACTGAATTTTTGTAGGCATTGTTTCAATTAAAAAAACAAGCTGCTCTTCTGTCTGTGTGGACAAACCAACAGCAGCTCAGACCCCAGGAGTTACCACAGCCATGCTGAGCATTCCTGAAAGAAAGTACAACCCTGAAGTTTCTACCTTGCAAATTTTATGGCAGAGCTGATTTAGAAAACAAATAAATGATCTTTTCATGTGTCCCTAAGTCATTAACTTAGAACCCTATTCTCCATTCAGCAGCTCTAGTTTGCTGTTAGATTTAAATTAAATCCATACCATGCAGATAAGCCAGGTCATGGCAGTGGGGAAGCTCATGTAGAGACCCAAACCTGAAGGGAGGAAAAGTATTAAGGTCCATTAGTTGTAACAGCCAACAGAACAAGGTCCCTAAAATGATGTTGTTAAATTACACGAGGAAAACTGATTAAAGAACCTGCTCTAAAAGGCTTTATCACATCATACGGTCTCTCCTTACCGAGGAAGGCAGAAAACTATCAGAGCATTCCTTCTCTTGCTGTACCTCCATCGCTCGTGCATATTCTATTCTGAGGCCATAGTTCACCTCAATATTCAAATAATAGAGCTTTTATTTTTAAAAAGTCAACATTTGCAAAGATTTTACAAATATTTTACAGTGCTGTTTGTTTCCATGCTTAGTTATTTAACGGCAAAGGTGAAATTATGGCAAAAGTTACTTTTTCCAGCTTCAGAAATTATTGAAATTGGGTCACTAGCAAAAAGTTACATTTAAAACAAAACATTCTAAAATTCAATACTAGTATTACTGTAATAATTGCAAGCATTAGTTTCCATTCATGAGAAGAGTCTTGAAGACAGAAACAAGAATCATCATGCCTTGTAGAGAGACATCAAAAGGTACAGAAGAATTTGTATGCCCAAAAATCCATAAACTCGAAAAGCACTGTGCTGTAAGTCTTTAAACCCTGGCAACTTTCCATCCTCCCCAGATACAGAATTTTGTCATTTGAAAAGAAAGCTGGGTCTACATTGTGGCCTTGGCTTCAGTTTATTATTGGATTTAGCTCTTCAAATAAACCAAGCCTTGAAGTGCAGGTATCTTCTAATGAGCAGGGTTAACACCTTAAAAAAATAAAGTAATGCAGAGGTGAAGATCTTGTCACTTTTATCAAGAGAAATTATTTAGTCACTTTGGCTTTTTTTCTCCCCTTTTTACACAGCACTGTTATTAAAACCTGTTTTAGAGCTTTATCTAATAGCTAGGTAAGTAGCAAAGATACAAACATCAAATGCATGAGGTTAACCTACAAAGCAGGGAAAAATTATTCTTTATTGCTCTCAGGCAGATCCTGAAGCATTGTGATGTCACAGGAGAGAGTCTGACTGTGTTCAGCAGCCCAGTGCTCACCTGGTTCAAACTGCATTGCACCTTTTCCCACACCACATCCTCCAAGCAGTAGCAGCATGTTATAAACATATATTATAGTATTGGCTTCTCGCAAAGTATTAAGGTAGATATTATATAATGTTAGAAATGCTTTTTGCTGTGTGGATGTAGTTTTCTCTCGTTTTAGCAAGAATGTTAGCAAGTGTGAGCAAGTAAGAGAACCTCCAAGCGAGCAGAGGATGAGGCCCGAGAAGCTGCTGACCAACGCTTTGTCCAGAGAACAAAAGGGCCCAAAGGCTGCTCTGCCCGGGGAACGGGCGGCCAGGAGAGCCCAGAGCCGCTATCACCGCTCTGGCCGGGGGGCAAAGAGGCCCAAAGCTGCAATCAGCCCTGACTGTCTGGAGAATTAAGAGATCCACCCTACCATCGACTCTTACCTAGTGGGCCCAACCCCAAGAATCAAAAGAAATAAAACCACAAGGCCGAAGACTACGCATGCTCTAAAAAGGCGGAACCAAGGAGTGGCCATGCAGAACAGCTCCAGGAAAAGTTTTAATATTAATAGAGAACAGACAGTAAAAATGGTATAAAAAGGACTCACCTCGGGCATCAGGCGTGCTCTTGGCAGAGCGCCAAGGCACCCGGCCGTTATCCCTTTGCTTTATTTTATGTGTCTCTTATTGTCTTTATAGTAAACTCTTTAAATTCTAACAGGAGAGCGAACCTCGTTTTTCACAAGCAACACTGCAGAACTCTGACTGAAACACAAGAGGTCACACTGGGGCACAGCAGACCAATAGTACAGGACAATTAATTATCATATAATTGTCATATAAGACAGGTTACAGGTACCCACATCAAAGCCAGCTCAGCAGGCTGGATCAGAGGAAGGATGGGAAGGGCCTGTCAGCATCAACACTGGGATGTGACACCATCTGAAGGCCACGCTGGAGGTGCCTGGGGCCATTAGGAATCAGTTTGGGCCATAGCTGAGTGCTCACACATGACCATGGTGGCTGATATGCCTCAGCTTCAACTGGGGATGAATTTTCCTCAGGAGCTCCAGTGCTTTGCAGCATCTCCAAGATGTTCTTGAGAAGGATTTTTGAGAGATAGTGCCTTGGCTTCTGTTATGGAATCTTATAAAATTTTGCCAGAGGAGGTTTAGGCTGGATATTAGGAAAAGATTCTTCCCCCAGAGGGTGCTGGGGTATTACTGGGGTCCCAGCCAGCCCCATGGCTCTCATGTGTGAGCACACAGACGCAGGGATGGCCCCAGTAATATTAAGCCGACAGCAAGGAGTTGAGAAGGGTCCTTGCGTAGAGTTCCACAGAAAGCAGATTATTGCTACAACTTGTGAAGGTTTCCAGAGACAAATGACCCCGAACACGTGGCAGCTCAGGCTTAAGTACAGGGGTGTGGCCAACACCAGGAGCCAGCTGGGGAAGCAGAACTGGGGTACACTACCATAACAGAACATCCTGGGAGAGGCTCCTTTCCCTCACCATAACCGCTAAGTGTTTGGCACCAGAGACTGTCTTACCAAGAACTCGCTCTGTCTCTTGTACTACTGGTTAATCGGCCACCACACTGGGGCACTGCCCATGCTCCCCAGGGAATGGTCACAGCCCCAAGGCTGCCAGAGCTCCAGGAGTATTTGAACAACAATCCCGAGGGTGGGATTGTTGAGGTGTCCTGTGCAGGGCCAGGAGTTAGACTTGATGATCCTTGTGGTCGGTCCCTTCCTACTCAGGAGATTTTATGAATCTATGATGCTATGAAATAATATATTCAAATGATTTTTATTTTATAAGCCATTTAAAGCAGATAAATCAATTAAAGCTTGGCCAACCTTTGAATACAAATTCATGATGTCAAATGGACCTGGTGCTACCCAACTGACTTGAGAACTCTAAAGATTTTAGAACACTTAGTCCAGTTATGGAATCCCTCACACACTGAGGCAAGGGCTCTCAGCCTCCAGGAGTTCCCTTGGGCATCCTAACCCACAGGAAGAGTCCTCAACTGCAGACCCACTGCTCCAAGGAGGACTGACCCCACTGACAGCCCTGGCAGGGCTCCACCATAGCCCAGTCAGATCTGACCTGTGGTCAGATATGGCCATGGTCACCCTCCCTGGTGGGCTCTGACCTGCTGCCCACCACAGCCACTCCGAAATGTGATGGGGTCCAGCCTGCACAGAGCAGTCAGTGATCCATCCCTGAAGCCACACCACAGCTCAGGCCAGTTGCAGGTCCCTGCTGGGGGGAGCACCCGCACAGGTGCTGAGGACATGCATCTCCTGACTGCTTGAACACCTAGCAAACTTGTGACTGGATGACTGGAATTTCTGAAGTTAACCCCTTTGAGAGGCACAACTAATGTGGGTCATGTGAGCAGACATTCTTAAGACACCCCACCTATTCAGAAAAGTGTTCAGCATGTAAACACAGACAAAGCATTACGTTGGAAACAGGAGCAAAATATCCCAGCCATCAGCTGTACCACTGGACAGCCACACACATGTGACACAGCAACCAGCACAGCCACACACCAGCCACACACTGACTGGCACAATGTCCTCCTGATGTTGTTCCCCAGGGCTGGGGCAGCTCTGCAGGTGGGGTCTCAGCTGAGCGGGGCAGAGGGGCAGAATCCCCCCTCCCCTGCTGCCCACGCTGGGGCTCAGCCCAGCACAGGGGGGGTTTCTGGGGTCAGTGCCCATGGCCGGGGCAGGTTGAGCCTCTCACCCACCAACACCCCCAAGTCCTTCTCCCCAGGGCTGCTTCTGACCCATTCTCTGGGTTTGTGCTTGGAATGCTTGATCTCAAGACTAACAAACCACTCTCCAATAACATTATTGAAGCACACATCAGGCTCTTCAGAACTCCCTACTGCTAGTTCATAGTACCACACATAGTACCATAGTGAATGGTAGGTTTTGTCAAACATTCAAAAGTACTGAAAAAACAGGTGCTTTCCCTAAGCCATTGGGGAAACAAAAAAAGTAAATTGATCAGTGTGTTTACCACGCGTTTTACTACTGCTTAACATCTTCCTGGAAAATGGGGACTTGAAAATGATGAGAAATGTAATTAATATTGTCTAACTGACAGTCTGACAAAGTGTTTTTCACACCAACAGCTCACTGGACAGATACAACTATGCTACAAATTCATTCACAACCAGAATAAAACCACACACAACCACAAGCTTCATAAATTATGAGCTTGGAATAAAGATGACTCCTGGCAACCAGGAAAGGTTCTGGCTTGCTTCCTTACATTTTGTTGCTTTTTGTTAAATCTTTTACCTACTGATAAATTTTAAAGGAGATGATTTCAGAAACTAGGCTAATAGATAGTGGCTGCTGCACAACAAACATTGAAGGGGGAACATATACAGAGGTCATAAATACATAAAAGAAAAGGGAAATCAAAGAAAGAGTGAGGGAAAAATCAGCTTCAATAGCAGCTTATAATAACTGCAGATTTAAATTGAATTAAAACATTTCCACATCTACCCGCAAATGATTAAGTGTGGCTGGTTTAATTAGAGCAGCTCAGTGCAGAGGAACCTGAACCGACATGTTCCTCAGCCAATGTGCTGCTGGCGGCAGCGCTGCTTCAGAGCTCACACGGCCATGTCCCGTGTTTTCTGCATTGACCTCAGGAAAGCCAGAAAAAGCTCTCCTGCAAATCACTGGGAGTGTAAATGGGGGTGATCTTTCTGCAGCACAACTAGAGACAAACATGCTCCAGGTGACATAATTCACCTCACAAGTGAAATGACAGCACGGGCAGAACAAGAACAGCAGCTACAGGTAACCTCAGGGTAGGTGACTCCCATGGGAGTGAAGTGGCAAGGGTGAGTCCATCCTTCTGCAAACGGCCAGAAGGGAATTCCAAAGAGGACCAACTACTCCAGACAGTGGATATTATTGTTCCTCAGGGGAGGAAATGACCCTTGGAACAAAGAAAAAAGCATCAAGGAACAGGACACCAGGAAAACTGAGGACAGCACAATGGAACACCAAGGAAAGAAAAAGCAGAGTTACCTAGAAGGATGCTGTTAGTGGAGCAATACGGGAGCCCTCAAGTCTGGGTGATGGAGACACAAACCAAAAGATGAGTGATCAAAAAGTGTCCATAAGCAAAGCCTTGGAACAGTGCTGGGGCATGTGCTGAGGGAGGGAGGGGCGAACCAGAGGATAATGGAGAACAGGGGCTGAAAGACACAGGAGAGTGAAGGTGATTGCATAAAGGTGAGAAATCAGAGAACAATGCAAAACCCTGAAGGGACAGAAATCCAGACACTGAGGGGCCAAGGAGGGATGGCTGGAGGCACCAGGGCACTTTTCCAGGGGGGAATCACAGAATCAGGGAACGGTTTGGGCTGGAACAGACCTTAAAACTCATCGCATTCCACCCCCTGCCATGGGCAGGGACACCTCCCACTATCCCAGGCTGCTCCAAGCCCCAGTGTCCAGCCTGGCCTTGGGCACTGCCAGGGATCCAGGGGCAGCCCCAGCTGCTCTGGGCACCCTGGGCCAGGGCCTGCCCACCCTCCCAGGGAACAATTCCTGCCCAAGATCCCATCCAGCCCTGCCCTCTGGCACTGGGAAGCCATTCCCTGGGTCCTGGCCCTCCATGCCTTGTCCCCAGTCCCTCTGCAGCTCTCCTGGAGCCCCTTTAGGCCCTGCAAGGGGCTCTGAGCTCTCCCTGGAGCCTTCTCTTCCCCAGGCTGAACATGCCCAGCTGTCTCATACTGAACAAGGGCGGGAGATGAGAGCAGTAGCAGCTGCCCAGGACGCTGCAGCACCCGCAGTAGCCTGTGCCCTGGAGACAGAAACCTGTGCGGGGCCAAGCGAAGACTGCCCAAAGTATTCCACGCCGAGAACGGGCGCTGCCGCCATTTCACCCCTGAGGGCTCGGGGGACGGGCCTCGGGGCGGGCCAATCGCAGACTCCGCCCCCTCCCCGCAGCCCCGGCACTCCCGGCCGCCATTTCAGAGCCGCGCTGGGGGCGCGGGCTGGAGCGGGCTGGATCGGCGCCGCCGGGGGTTGACGGTGCTGCTCTCTGGGGCCTCGCAGCGCTCACAGCGGCCGGAGCCTAGGGCCCCAGGGACTGCGGAGCCGACACTGCCTGCTGCGAGCGTGTCCGGGGGCGGCCGCTCACGGCTGTGAATCGGGAGAGTGCACTCGAGGTGGGGCGGCTCCTGGAGCTTCCCTGCTGCTTTCTGTGTGGCGTCTGCGCCGTTAGGAAGCTCTGCATCCATCCATCCATCCATCCATCCATCCATCCATCCATCCATCCATCCATCCATCCTCCGGAGTGCCCAGCTGAGGGCACTTGGCTCGTTCAGCTGCAGCAGAGGAGACTGAGGGGAGGCTCCTGGGGGCTGCAGCTCCTCCCGAGGGGAGGCGGAGGGGCAGGGGCTGAGCTCTGCTCTGGGACAGGGACAGGAGCCCAGGGAACGGCTGGAGCTGGGTCAGGGCTGGGCATGGAGCTCAGGGAAAGGTTCTTCCCCCCGAGGCTGCTGGGCACTGCCCGGGCTCCCCAGGGAATGGGCCCGGCCCCGAGGCTGCCAGAGCTGCAGGAGCGTTTGGACAGCGCTCTCAGGGATGCCCAGGCTGGGGTTGTTGGGGTGTCTGTGCAGGGCCAGGGGCTGGGATCGTTGATCCTTGTGGGTCCCTTCCAGTCCAGTACGTTGTGATTTTATGATTCCATATTTGTTCACAGCCAGGTACAACCATTTATCCTTGTGCAGCTGCTTCCATCTGTCAATTCCCGCTGCACGTTTTCCTCCCCTGTCAGAACCACGTTCACCAGTGGCTTCCTGGATCGCCCTGTTTGCACTGAGCTTTTTCCATGTTTCAGGATACCGCAAGAAATGGCATGACTAAACACACCTGTGGCATTCATGTTGCATCATCTTGAGACGATTTCAGACATGCCACCTGGCTTTATGTTACTAAAATTCCACATTATCATGAAACCTTCCGGCGGATGTGTTCATATTGAACTGAAACACTGTAACAGACCATTAATATATTTAGGGAAAAGAGATCATTCCTTTAAAAACTGACACGCTGTTTCAAAGAACAGCATCTTTTAATTGCCGGAACACCTTAAGTAAGTGTTTATGGTGATAGATGAAATTCTGAGATTGCAAATATGCTGTCAAAAGATAAAGGCATCAATGCTCTGTGCAGTGTTACGCTCATGGCCTCAATTTTTTAAGATTTGAGACCTATCTTATTTCCAAGAATTGGATTGTTAATTAAAACCTGGATGATACAAGGAAAGCATGGAATTTGCAGTAAAAGAAAGCTGCCACTGATGTGAATGACAATATTGTGATTTTGGGGCTGGCAAGATGAGCAAATAACAGATGCACAAACGTCTTTAATGTTTTATGAGGCCTTGAAGGATATTTCCAAACCTGTCAGGCTTGGAATTTTCATGTGAGGATTCCCCATCTGGCACTGAGAGCTATTGTAGAGAGGAAAAGAAAATGGCAGTGTTTTTAACATCCTCAGTGCGCTCTTCATGCAGCTGAACATTAGGATCTCTATCACATTGTGCCCATTGGATATGGCAGTGGCTGGGCTGTCCCTGGCTGTCACATGTGGAAGATCAGGACATGGCCCAATGTAATAGGGACACTTGAAGGGGTCTCTGGAACAGGTTTCTGGGCAGTTAAACCAGAAAACATCAGTGCAACCACATTGGGAATTTACTAGACAAGGTCTTGCTAGAGGCCATATCAGGACAGGCAGAGAAAAGATATTTGTATTTTCGTTGTGTAATTTGCTACGTATTCCAGTGGGCAGAGTATTTCCACACGTGTGCACGGAAATGCCAAAGAACACAAACTCCTGTCTTGCTGCTATACCGCAATTCCCATCCTTCAGGTGAGATCTCACTCTTCTAGACTAGAGAAAGGAGCTAGAGAAGGAGAAATTTGATTTTCAGGTATGTCACTCAACTAAGTAAAACTCAAATCATGAGCTGTCTGTGAATGAAAAGGAACATCACGTATTGTAACGCAGAAGTATTCTGATTTTTTTCCCCGAAGTTGAGTACCTTAACACAGGATTTACAGACCTCAAAGCATGCTGCTTTGTACCAGGGTATTATTGCAGAGTACTGTTTGCAATGAGAAAGATTCGGTTTTTTCTGCAGATTAGTGGAATTTTACTCTCACAGATGACTCCTGTGCAGTGTAAATAGGTGCAGATACAAAGGGATGCCCTTGGCTACAAAAAGTGGCAACGAAAGAGGGAAAACTCTTAGGCAGCTGGTCCCTTCAGGGCGCTGTAGAATTCCTCAGAGCACAGGGAAGTGCTGGCCACCAGTTTCTTTGACAGAGCATCATTTGCATCTCATTTACCCAGGAAGCATTTAGTCTCTTAACCAGCATTCCCATGGGTTGTGCCCGGGGAGTTTCCCTGTGCCCCGGCTCCGGCTGGCACCGGCCCTCGGGCGAGGGGAGGCTCGGCTGCCGGGAGCGCTGCCCGCAGCCGGCGGGCCCAGGGCTGCCGTGCTCCATCTTCCACCCGAGCCTGGCTCCCTGGCCAGGGCACCACTCGCGTTTCTCCTTCTCCAAGAGCCCGGCAGGCCACAGGAGCCACGTTCTTCTCAGGACTCCTTTCCACAAGAGCAGCCGGACCCGCGGCCGGGGTGCTGCGGCCCTTCCCGAAGCCCCGAGCCGTCGTGGGGAGATTGCTCTGGTTACGCTGCCGGGCCCCTCCAGCCGCGGGCGCTGCCGCCTCCGCGGAGTTGCCGTTGCCGTTGCCCCGGCCCCGGCCCCGGCCCCGGCCCCTGCCCCGGCCCCGGCCCCGGCCCCGGCCCCGGCCCCGGCCCCGCTCCCGCCCGGCCCCCTCCCCGCTGCGCGGTAGGCTCCGCCCCCGGCCGGCACTTGACGGACGGGCGGAGGAGCCAATGGCGCGCGGGGCACGTGCGCGCGGCAGCCAATGGGTGTCGGCGGGCGGCGCGGGGGCGGGGTCGCGGCGCTGGAGCGGCTCGTTGTGCGCTGCGGACCGATCGCCTCCCGCTGCCCGGGCCCGGCCGCCGCCGCCGCAGGTGAGGCCGCGCCGGGGCCGTGGGGCCGCGCCCGAACAGCTCCGGCGGCGCCCCCGGGGCCAGCGCGGGAGGGAGCGGGCGACGGGGCCCGGGGCGGCCGGGCCGAGGCCTGGGCCTGGCGGGGCAGCCCGGGCCTGTGGGGGGAGGGGCCGCGGGACAGTGCGGGCCCGGGGCGGCGGGCGGACGGCGGGGTCGCGGCCTGCGGGGCCCACGGGGGCCGGATGGGGCACGGGCGGGGAGCGGGACCCGAGGCCACCGCGCTTGCGGCGGGAAGGCCGCGGGTCGCGGTGCCGCGATGCGCTGCGGGTCCGCGCCGCGTCTCAGGGCCTTTCTCCGTCCGGTTAATGGCCTCATCTTTCATGTTTATTTTTCCCGTGTCTGTGCGGACACAGCTTTTAAATCTCCCACGTTGGTAGGACTGGCATGTCCTCGTTGAGTGGCGGTACCCGAGGGTCCGTGCCAGCGCGGTCGGTGCCGGTTGGTAGCGGTGCTGGCAGCGGGTCCGGTGACGGTGTGGTGAGTGCTTGGCGCCGCAGGAATCATGGCTAAAGCAGCAGCCACTGTTGTTTGTGCTCGTGGGAGCAATTCAAAGCAGAGCGTTAGCTCTGTTTTGGGGGTTGGAAGAGACAGGGCAGTCCTAGGGGCCCTTTCACGGCAGTACGCGTGAGAGCTGAGGTGGGACAGCCGTGGGGAGGTGAATGCTCCTGCCGGGTTCTGCACTGCTGGGAGTGCGGGAGCGTTTGCTGGGCGCAGAGCTGTATCCGAGACTTACTAGGAAAGGAAGCGCGGTTTGTTGCATGAGGACTTGCACTGGGATCCTGGGATCCTTGCATCTGTGGAAGACAAAAGAGGAAAGAGTTGGGAAGGGTAGAGATTAATTTTATTAATGCCTGTTGTTGTTACGTTTGATCATTTTCTGAGGTCTTTGTATTTTTGTTCATTTTACTCCCTGATTGTGGGTGTTGACTGCTCATATTGCTCGGCTCTCACTGCTTTACAAGCTGTTGTTTCCCTGTACTCATGTTTTAACCACTTTTTTTTCTAGAGCTGTGTGAACAGTTCTGTGACTTGTGTGTTCCCCTTTACAACTAGGGCGATGCACATGTTTCATAGTCTTTATTGAACTGGTAGAGTTGATGGGATTTCTCAAAGTCCTGTTGACTCTTGGGTTATGTCTGTGTTCGTGATGGATAATAAAATCAAGAGTCCTGAGCCTGTAAGTCTGTGCAGCATGAGATGTTACTGCGAGTGTCCTGGTTTTTGTTCTGAAGCAGAGTAACTGTGTGTGTATAATGATCCCAGTGCTCCTGTGGTTTCCATGAGTCAAGGCGTTCAGCGGTCTGGAGTTAAAGCTGTGATTGCAGTAGGCTCTCCCCAGGCCTTACTGGAATATGAACAGGAGCATCTTAAGCTGGTGTGATTGTTAAATGTATTGTACAGTGAGTATACAGGCCTGCTGTGGGTGGTTCTGCAGGACCAGATGAACTCCTTAGGGGAGTTGTCTTGTGCAGTACCAGGTTTGTGAAAACAGCAGCAGCAGTAAACACAGTCTGAATGGAAATGTGAATGTTGTGTGTAGCAGCTTACTTATCTGTGTTTGTTGAACAGTGTCTGGTGCTGACGTGAACTTAATGTGAAATGTGCTCTGTGCTCTGAATTCAAGCACTATTTTCCTTCTGTTTCTTGCATGTTCTATCACTCTTTTTTTCCTGGAAAAAGCCCTCCTTGTCTTGACCTGAGACATGGCATTTCACTTTCAGAATCCATCTCTTTTAGCTGTTGTACCAGCCTTCTTTCTTTTCCTGAAGCTTCAGTCTATGTCTTGTTTCTTGCTTCTTTGTTGTGAGCTCTCTGAATTGATTCCCAAAGTTACTGGCTGTCACTCTGACCACATGTGGACAAGCTGCCTGTGAAGTTGGTAGACTTTAGTCACAGAAAGATCAAACTTGCTGTGTTTGCAGACTTCAAGACCACTTCTGGTCCTGAGCTATTTTTACTGGCAAAACTGTTGGAATCTTAGGTGCAGTCAAGATGAGGAGAACAAGGGT
This sequence comes from Corvus hawaiiensis, assembly GCF_020740725.1. NCBI lineage: Eukaryota > Metazoa > Chordata > Aves > Passeriformes > Corvidae > Corvus > Corvus hawaiiensis. The sequence continues at coordinate 2,587,978 of NC_063240.1, read as the reverse complement.
AGTGTTCTGGTTTCAGTCTTGCAAAGGGGAAAAGAATCAAAGAGAGGAGATCTGTTACCTCTGGAAAACCCAAAGGGTTGGCAGGTAGAAAGGGTTTGCTTGGTTGCCAAATTTACAAGTAGAATTACATACCAGTATGGAAGGAACATGTATGTACAGCATCTGTGACAACATCCAGAGTTTCAGGGTATAAGAATGTTCCTGTCTGAAGACAAACTTTTTTTAGTGACCTTCAATAGCATGTGTCAGCCCTGAGTTAGTTTCTTCGGGGGGGGGGGGGGGGCGAGAGTTAAAATGCCAATTGAATCAAACTGAATATTCAATTTAAAGTTTTCCTGTTTGCTGATTTAAAATATCGTGGCTGCAGGGCAGAGGAATTCAGATGAGCCAGAGAACGTTGACCTGATTGATTGCTGTGGGACAGTAGAAGGAGAACTAGGGTAACTAGTTTGGGGAAAGAATCTGTGACACTGCACTTTCTGCCTTTAAATTTCCATGTGTATCCAATCATCATGTTCACAGTTCAGGAAGATGGCTTTTCCAGGAGAACTTAGGATTCATACTCATGAAACAGAGCTGCCACTCAGCATGAACAAGGAAAGGTGAGACCAAGACTCTTGCATTGTGGTCACAGACTTTTTAGAAACAGCATTGAGCACCTCTCAAACACGGGCATACTCTTTCATACCTGATTTGGTTTTATTAATAAAAAAAAGCATTACCCCCTGCCCTCACAAATGTACAGCGAAATAATCTGTTGGGAGACTTAGACGTGTTGCTTGGATATGAGTTGAGGCTTTGAAGTGTGTGACCTGTACACTCTGGGATGACCTCTGATTCTCAACTTTGTGCTGTTTCCCCTCATACACTGTATAAATGCTGTTCTTGAATTTAAGACACAGTCTGGATTTTGTAATTTCCCCCTCCCCACAAATAGCTTTTGATGTTTGGTCAAGATTTGACAGAATTCTGAAGGAATTTGAAGGAATAGTTCATGAATGCACAGTGAATCAAATAGCAACAGGGCTTGCACTGCACTGTCCTTGTCCTGTGGTCTGTCTGGATGTTCATATGCAGAGCTCTTGGGAACATTAAAAAGAGTTTGTATAAAGAATAAAAGGTGTTTTATTGGAGATTATGGGGAAAGGCTCTGTGATGTACAGAGGTCTGGATTAAGTAATTGAGAGAGATGTGTTCTGGCTGTGGAGCACTAGGAAACTTTTTCTTAGGAGGCAGGTAGGCCTAGAGGAGGGTTTTCTGCTGGTGTGGCTACTCAGGTAAAACCTATTCTGTTCCTTACAGAGATTTCAGAGAAGAAAGTATGTTGCTTTTTCTTCCCCCAGTGTCTGTCTGTTCTCTGTTGTGATTAAATTCTTGCTTCTAGATCCTGACATGACAGCTAGCTGCAAAGCAAGTTTTTGCATGACAACACTGTGTTGGATAGTTTTTGAAAACTGTTTTCGTGAAGCAGTTTAAATTCGTGGAGGCTCTTCAGGTCCTTCTGCGTGCATGGCATTGGTTTTGGCATGAGTTCCAGCCTGGACATCTTAGCATCTCTGCACATGCCTCCTGGATTGGTTTGGCACTTGCCTGAATGTAGTAGTGTCCTTTTTGTTCTGTTTCAGGTGTGGTCTCCAGGAAACGGCTCGGCAGCTTCAGGATTGAGAGCCAGAGCAGTGTCTTAAGACAAAATTGTTGCCTCTTAGTCAGCCATGACTCTGGGGGGGAGGCATGTCTACAAATGTCCATGTGCTGGAGAGACAGGAGAAGGGCTCTAATAGCCTTGAGGTTCTACTTGAAGCACCCCATTGAGATTCATAAATACACAGGCAGAGCTCAAGAATAAACCTGTGAGACTGAAGTGCGAGTTGATGAAACAGCTCATGGGCAGAACTCTGGAGCATCATGGGTTTCAGGGTTCCTGTTCATTTACCACTGACAACACCAACAGGGAGATTTCACCAGTTCAGGGACTCTGTCAGCTGAAACCCTTCCTGTATAGAGTGTCCTGGGTGATGCTGACTTGCATGTCATTGCAAAGAAAGATGGAGGTTTTGGGTGAGTAGCTGGGACAGCAGCCTCAGGTCTGCTGTGGTTTAAGGACCATGCCGTGCTCACTGTGGCCCACTCCCAGTGCTCCAGTCAAGGTGCCACAGAGCTCATTGATCCAGGAAGAATTTCCCATCTTAAGTTCTGCACTAGCTGATCCATCATCCATCCCACCTGAAGAGCTGCCTCCATCTCTGGGGACCCCAGCACAAGAAAGACATGGACCCGTTGGTGTGAGACCAGAGGAGGCCACAGAGCTACTCCCAGGGCTGTAGCCCCTCTGCTCTGGAGCCAGGCTGGGAGAGCTGGGGGTGCTCACCTGGAGAGGAGAAGGCTCCAGGGAGAGCTCAGAGTCCCTTGCAGGGCCTAAAGGGGCTCCAGGAGAGCTGCAGAGGGACTGGGGACAAGGCATGGAGGGCCAGGACCCAGGGAATGGCTTCCCAGTGCCAGAGGGCAGGGCTGGATGGGATCTTGGGCAGGAATTGTTCCCTGGGAGGGTGGGCAGGCCCTGGCCCAGGGTGCCCAGAGCAGCTGTGGCTGCCCCTGGATCCCTGGCAGTGTCCAAGGCCAGGCTGGACATTGGGGCTCGGAGCACCCTGATGTAGTGGAGTCCCTGCCCATGGCAGGGGGTGGAACGAGTTGGGTCTCTAAGGTTCCTTCCAACCCAACCATTCTGGGATTCTGTGAGCATCTGTTTAGGTGTCTACATTCAAGTTTGTGACCCCCATAGTGGTCTGGTGCCTTTTTAGTCCTGTGAACAAGGTGAAGGTAGACAAAGCTTCTTGTCTGATGTTGAAGACAGACAGTTCTTCTTGCCGGTGTTCTCGTTTCACATGATCTCCACAGATCCATACAGGTCTTCCTTCTTAGCAAACATCTTGAAGTGAAATAATTAGTAGAAGTGGTTCCTGGAATTCTGGATGGAGATACAGAGTGTCATTGGGAAAAAACTTTTATTGGTCTGTTGCCAGAGCCAATAAACCTCTTGGGATCTGGTGTGCTTTTGTGAGAAGGTGATTGTCATGGTCAGTGCAACATTTCTGAAAATAATGCCCACGAGAGCTTTTCATTCCAGTCCTGGGAGTGCTGGCCTGGCTGAGGGTGCCTGAGCAATTGTTGGCACAGGTGGTGAAGTGTTGGACTGTGTGGATTCGAGCACCTCCAGAATCAATGGAAGATTTGGGCACAGCACATATGGTTCCCATTGTTGCTCTGTGCACCCTTTGTGTTGTAAGTTTTAGGGCATCTTACCCAAGGAAGAATGTGGCTGCTGCCTTTTTGAACAAGCTTCTGCAGCATTTGGTTATTTTTTAAAAAATTGTCATTTCAGGAACTGCAATACAGTGGAACCTAGTCCTAAAGTTTCAGGTTTTTGGGACATAGAATTGAAGGCCTGTTTTGGAAAGTTTGCAAACTACTGGTCTCTTTTCAGCCAGTCTTCCCAAATGGAGCCGTTGGGCCTTCTTGCTGTCATTGACCTGTCCACCGGGAATATAAATGCATTCGGTCTTCTGATTTATGTCATTGTGGATTGTCAGTTAATGAAGTTCTAAATGCAATTTAGTGTCTAGGCCTGGTTCTCAAATCTGGAATATTTACTGATAGAAATAGATTGTTATCTCTTTGGTAAAGAAAGATCAGGACATTCCCTCAGCGTATTTCAGTGAGAGCAGAATAAAAACTTGTTTTCTGGTGTAGCACGACTTTTTCATCCATCCTGACTATCTTATAGCACCTTTTCTTTTTGGAACTCTTTTCAGTATGCAGAGGTGACAATTCTTCAGGGGCTCCTTTTAACTTTGCTGGCATGAGAACTGGTCACCTGTTGAGGAATACACCTGGTGCAGGTGGGCAGCAGCAGTGTGAGCTGCAGGTTGTTCTGGGAGGGGGTTCTTCAACTCTGACAGACTTGGGGCCATGACCACTTCCCTGGGGTGCCTGTTCCAGAACTTTTTCCTAATATCCAACCTAAAACTCCCCTGGCACATTGAGAAGGCTCTGGACTAAACACCAGCATCAGGATGGGCACAGACTGGGAGGGGGCACAGCCCAGGGAGGCTTTGGCCGGGGTCCCTCCCCAGCACCAGCTCGAGCTGTTCTGTGTCACTGCAGCACAAAGGAACCGGAGGCTGGGACTGTGCTATGGGAAGCTGGGACCGAGCCGGTGAGAGGAGCTGGTCTGACTGGGGGAGTGTGGGGTGTGTGGGGAGTCCCACGGGGCCTGTGGGGTCACTGGAGGCACCACTGTGAAGGGGCTGGGGTGGTGCCAGTGGGACCCCCAGAGTGGCATCAGACCGGTCAGATAGGGGAGTTTCCTTAACACCCCACCAGCAGAGAAAGTGGTTTCCCAGTGACTTCCAGGCTGGCTGGACAGTGTTAGTCCTGCAGCAGATTGTGTAAGTGCTCAACGAGAGATTAGGAAGAAAGAAGCATCTTCTCTCTCAGTGCTCTGCTCCTTTAGCTCTTCACTGTGCGTTTATTGCTCCTGCATACTTTCTTCCTGGTATCCCATGGAAACGTTTGCCAGCCCTGTGTGCAAGGGCTCCTATGTTGTTTTCTAAACACCTAAAGAAAAGCAGGTGGAAGCTTCCTTCTCACCTTCTAATGGCTCTGAATCAGCACTGCCCCAGGCACTGCTTGAGTATCCTGGGAGGTGTAGACTCTCACTATTGCGGACAGGTTAAAGGATGTGGGACAGTGATGGAAAGTCAGTAGCCACTTGCCAAACTCTTGTCAATTCTGCTTTATGCCAAATATAAGTAATGGTAACTTGCCGTCATGGTGTGCTGGGCATGTTTCTCTGCTTGGTATCTGACTGTGGTGCCTCCTTTTCAGGCAGCAGATGCACCTTGGAGAATTGAAAAAACCCCAAAACCCCAATCTCTTAAGTGTCTGTTCTTGAATTCATTACAATATATAGCAATTTCCTAATCTCAGCAGCAGGAAGGATTTTTATCATAAATAAATGGCAATAAAGGGCAAATTTGGTTAAAGTGAAGGAAATTTTAACTTTTTCCTCTTAAAGGAGGAAACATTTCAATGTTTCTTCTTTGCTTACTAAATATTCTAGTTGTGCCATACAACTTGCAGACTCATCAACTTATTGGTGTGTTCTGTTGTAGGGCTTGAATTTTGTAGAGGGCAAAGGCAAGCAAAGTTGCCTTCTATTAAAATAATTTTGAAAATATGAGTTATGTGGTTTTATAACTTAGATACGGTGACCAGAGACGGTTCAGCTGTTTAAGTGTTGTTTACCAGAGCAGGAAACTTCTCTGAGATTGTGCTCGGCCAGTTCTGACAGAGCCAGGAGGAAATATGTATTTAATGACAGAATTTGCAGTACAACTGAGATGACCTGGCAGCTTAAAAATTGTCTGCTGAGGGGAGTCTTTTCCCCCGCTTCCAGCTTTGCAGCGCCTCCCTGCTCTCCTATCCTGTGGCATTAACTCCTGGTGCTTATCTTGCTGCAAGGAAAGCAGATTAAAACTGCTGACACAACAAAAAGGGCTTCCCTCCTGTGTAGTTTTCCATTGCTTTCCCAGTACAGGTTGGTTATTCCCATGGGCAGAGGGTGCTGGGATGGGCTTGTGTTGACACGTGAAACACAGAAATGGGGGTAGAACCTGATCTGTGGGTGAAGGGGAGCAGGAGCTGCCAGCTCTTAATGCGTCAACACATATTGAAAAGATAAAGATTCAGTTCACATCCACACTGTGTTAAATCTCAAATTAGCATAAGTCTTCTCATGGTTTATTCTGTAATAATGTGCTCAGGTATTGGTTTAAAAATTTGGCCTTCACTGTCAGACAGGAATTAACAGCAGCTGCTGGTGAAGGGCCTGGAAGTCCCTTCATGCAGTGAGCATTTCCGTTCTAGACCAAGGATTTCTGGTTGCTGTTTCTCACTTCTTCCATTATTCAACTTCTGGCTATCAGTAGTGGTGCAGTTCCCAGAAAGGCTTATCCTTTAGCAGATCCAGATCTGTAGATCCTGTTGCAGGAACAGGGTTTAGATATCCTGATTTTGACTATTTCAAAGTGGTTGAAGTGCTTTAAAAACTACGATTCTGGCAAGCCATGAGCAGCTTGAGTCTGGTGTGAGTTTCAGTTGTAGGTCAACTAAAAACATCAGGATTCAGTCCCTGATGGTGGACTGAGGCAGAGAGTATCTTCCTGTGATAGGAGTTCTGGATGTTTTCTCAAGGCTTTCTTTAAAAAGCTGCAAAAATAGAAACTCTATCAAATACTCACTATGGCCCCGAGTCAGTGTGCAGCACAAGCTCACTGGTTTCATACACACAGTTAAGCAGCACCAAAGGCAGCGTTGAACAGTAACAGGCCTTGAGGTGCAGGATGGACAACGTTTACAGGGGAAAACATTCAGAAAATTAATAGTCCCCAGTTGAAACACTGAACTGGGTCAGATCTGGCTGCTTCTCCTCTCCCTGTCTGAAAGAGTTCTGGGCATAACGCTGGAATTCAGGTTGAGGTGGCAGTTTGGTTGTGGCTGGTCAAGTACCTGGACATAGGGGACCTGATTTTTACCTTGGCTGTTGGGAATACTTTGATTTTTACAGGAATGTCTTAAAAATCTGTCTTGATGCTTTTTATTAATGTAAAAAAATAGAAATCCGGAGGAGCTCTTTAATGGTACATAGTTCTGTAATATGTCGTGTTTGTGCTTTTGAAAGAATGAATTGTTCTGGAATTTTCAACAAATAGTGTTTTGTTCTGTGAGTTGAAAAAAATGCATTGCTGAAGCAGTGGCTTGTTCTCAGTTTTTTTAAATAAACATTCAAACTTATTTCAGGTGGAGGAAGTTTGGTTTATGGAAATGTGAAGATCTAAACCTCACTGATGATTTTTCCTCTTTGCAGATATATTGTAAAATGTCCAATGGTTATGAAGATCACATGGCTGAAGATTGCAGGGATGATATTGGTAGGACAAATTTAATTGTGAACTACCTCCCTCAGAACATGACGCAGGATGAATTACGGAGTCTGTTCAGCAGCATCGGCGAAGTGGAATCTGCAAAACTTATTCGGGACAAAGTTGCAGGTATGATTTAGTATTTCAGAAATTGTCACCTTGTGCTAGACTGCTCAAACAAATACTTGATTGAATACAACTTAATGTAGAAATATTAAATATTTGTCTCTGTGTGTGTGTGTGTGTGTGTGTGTGTGTGTGTATGTGTGTGTAATCAAACTATTGGCAAGTTTGCCTGGAACTCCAGTAATGCTAGGATTGGGTATTGGGAGGATGGAATGCTCAAGGCTAAGTTAATGACTGTTGTGTGTATGGGTAAGAATTCCAAGAAGTACAGTTCCCAAATTTGAACATCAATAGACAGGTCTAAAACTGGTTTGGATTTAGTCCCCAGCTGATTTATTCTTCCTACAGTCTGAGTATTTTTGACTCTACCAGAGCTCTGAATATACAAACAAACCTTTTGTTCTGATTTTGATCTGTAAAATGAAGGTGTGCCGTGGCTGTAGGTCTTATCACTGTTGCGGAATTTAACTTGTAAGTTCCTTAAATAGGATTGGTAGTAGTAGCTTTAAAATATGAGAGGAATGAATTGTTCTGACTTGTGAAACTTTAAGTTGCCTTGAAGCAAAACAAATGCTGACAGAGCAACTGCTTCCATGAGCCATATCTGTTTAGTTGCAGGAGCTTTTATCTGCTCTCTGAAGAGGTTTTAATCCTTGCACTGTTAAAATACTTCATTTACAAGTTTTGGTTATTCTTGTTCAGAAGTTGCACAGTCTTGGATTTAGTGAGAGCACTTGGTTGTTTCTGGAGGGAAAAAGAAAAGGTGCTGTTAACTAGCTGTGCACTGATGTTTGTTCCCAGCCTGCAGCTCAGTGCTTGTGGAATTCTCTGCTGCACATGCTCAGTGTTGTATTTCAGAATCCAGCAATACTGATCGTTATCTAATCCATAACAGAACTGGCCTGAGACTGCTCCCCAGTCTATAAAAGCTGCATGGGAGCTGATGGAATGCATGAGAGCTCTTTGTGCGTCATCTTTAGTGCTTTATTTGCTTGAGAATACCCATGAGAACTAAATAATTAAAAACTTCAGAATTTCCTTTCTGAGTAGCCTCTCTGATTTCCATGTCTCTGGCTTTCCTGATACCTTACAGATGAAATATCACATGAGGTCTGTCTGTCTAAATCTGTGTTTAAGGGATGTATATGTTCAGTCATGATAAAATAGTTACATAAATAGTGATTTCTTTGAATGTTTTGGAAGGTGAGTGTTCGGCCCAGATGTTGTCATATGCTTTGAGGCTCTTACTCTGAAGGCTGGTTTTGCAAGGAATAAGACCCGTTGCTTAATGATAGCAAGTCATAGCTGACCCATACCTTAGACTGTAGAATAAGCACAGAATCACGTGTGTGGGAGGGAAGGATATTTTCAGTGGGGAGCAAGAGACTCATTAGTGCCTGAAGTTGAGAGTCTGCTTCACACTGTTTCCTGTAGCATCAAACACTCTGGTAAAGTCTGGTTAACTTTAACTTACAACTTGACAGTGCTGGGTAGTTTAAAGTCCAAAACATACACTTGTGTGCTCAAGGTTGTTCTTAACCTCAAGAATCAAAAGTAAAATTGCTGTTACTGTTGCAGAGAGTCCTTGAGTGCCTGTGGACAGAACACTGGCTTTTCTCTAAAGTGGTTGCAGGTGCTGGATCCTGTGCGGCTGCTGTGGTCAGGCCACTGAATTTTGTTGCTACCTAATTTTTCATTTGCTTGCAACACTATTAGGAGCAGTTACCAATCATCTCCATGCTTACTGATAGTTCTGGGCTGTCAGTGCCAAAGAATTGGCTCTTTCTAAGCATTTTCTCTTCCTCTTGCTTTTGTTTCTGCCCCTTGATGTTCACGTTATATGTCTCTATTCTCAAGCTCTGTTAAACAGATGGATGGGTGGCAGTCCCTGAACAGAGCCACAATCCTGTGGCAGAGTTCTGCTTTTCTTGTGCCTCCACTTGGATTTCTCTGACTCCGTGGCAGACAGCAGGAAACTGGAGCTGCAGAAAAACCTGTTCAGCTCCCTGACCTTGGGTCATAATATTGGCATGTGAGATAGAGTGGGTTGAGTGGCCTAGGCAGGAGGGAGGGAAACTTTGCTTTTGTTGGAATTACTTTTTGGATCAGTTTAGTTCTTTGCAATGAAGTCATAGCTTTTGATGCCCCCATGAAGTTCTAATAAGCAGAGTATTTTGTCTTTGAAGTTTCCTTTATTGTTTGTATTTGCAGAGTTAAAATCAACATTTAATTGATAATGCTTGCTTTTCGTAACACATTGAATGATACGTGCAGGTCTTCTCAATTTATTGTCTGTTAATAAAATGTGGGGCAGAAAATACTTCTGCCTGGAATGCAGTTTTTCATGACTTATTGAACTGGCATAAGCTGTCTGGAGACTGATTACTGGGATTCCAGAATTGATTTGAAAGCCAAAGTTTGGGGTTGTTTGAACAAAGTATTTAATTATGATCATTACCTATGTTGTTGGGTTTTGCTTCAAATGCAGCAGAGTATTGAACAATCTGTGTTCCATGTGTTAGATTGTGGTTATAAAATGTAGAGAAACTCTTTGAAGCCCCCAGAGTGCTTGTCCTTTATCTCACTACTTATGAGTGTTACAGGAAGGTGAAAGTAGCAGCAAACTATAGTTATAGTTCACGTTCCTTACCAGGAGCTTTTGGCTTTGTGTACATTTGGGTTATAACCACTGGTAAAGGTGTGACTGTGTGTCTGGTTTGTTGTTTGAGATGTGACAACTTCTTTTTCTGTTGGTTTTTTTGGTTTTTTTTTTCAGTTACTATACAGAGGAGCTTGTGCATTAGATGAGCATTAGAAGGGTGCAGGGCTCCTCCTGATCATACTGGAGGAATAGAGTGCTGGACTCTGCATTCCCCAGTTGGTGTATTGCATTCCTCAGCACTTCCAGACTTTGCTTGAGTTGTGATGAGTGAATCAGTAGTGGGGCTCAGCAAAATACTGGATTGTTGCTGTGCTGCTCACTGTACTTGTGTTTATGGCGAGGATGTCTTGGACATCCAGGATTTTCATAAGAGAATTACAGAATTCATTGGACACTCTTCTTTCTGTCAGATCTTAATTGAACACCAGCCATACCTTAGGGCTCTGAACCCTAAGGACATGTTAGAAGGCTGGTTCCCACTTCCCAGTATAGTATGGCACAGTGTCCAGCCTGCGATGTAACTTTTCACTGGTGCATCTCCTGGGCTGTCATGATGATTGCTGAGGTCTGTGAGTAGCCATTGACCTGATTCCATCAATGAAATCCTCTCTTCCTGTGGCTCTGGCTCATGAGGCTGAGAACAAGAAGTCTGGGGTTGGTCCAGTTGGCCTGCACTGACCAGACAGTAGTCCTGCAGGGTTGACACAGCGGGGCCAGACTTGTGCTCTGCACTGATTCCCTCTCCAGGGATATGATGTTAAATGTCCTCTTCCTTGGAGCAACTGCCTCATGCCAGAGATGATCCAACAGAAGAAATATGTCTCGTGCTGTATTTTGCATGGGAGATGTTTGACTTTGCTGCAACATCCAGGTTCTGGGGTCTGGGTTTCCAGCCAGTGTGATGGGCTGAACTCCTCTAACACGTGAATTTTTAAAAAACGTTTCTCCTTCCATACCTATTAATGCAGGAATGCAGGCCTCTGGGCCCCTCTGGGTTTGCTCAGTTTCTTGCAGCACAGATTCTGATGGCTCATTGTGTCAGGATGTCTGACTGTGCACAGCACAGATGCTTCTGCTCAATAGCTCTAAGTTTTCAAAGACAGCCTGGTCATCTTTAGCCTGCTGTCCATGCAGCTGTACACAGGGTGTTAGTCCTTCTGGACCAAATGCTGAAGCTGAAAGTTAGTCTGTCATGACTGTTTTAGTTTCTCTGTCTTCCCCTTACTCTGCTGAAGTATTGGTACTTTCAAACCTGGCTGTCCTAAAGCTCTGAAAAGGTTGAGTTAAACTGCTTTTTGTGGAATTATTCAAAAATAAAAAGCTGCCAAACTCACATGCAATGGCAGCACATGGTAGTATTAAAAATACTATTCCTGCTTATTGGAATAATTGTGTGAGCTGTAGGGTGCTCCCCACTCAGCTGTGATACCATATGTAACTGTCCTCGGAGTGCAAGGGAAAAGAATTCAGCAAAACTACCACAAAGCTGTGTTGGGGGAGTTTAAGCTGGATATTAGGAAGAGGTTCTTCCTCCAGAGGATGGTCGGGCACTGCCCAGGCTCCCCAGGGAATGGTCCCGGCCCCGAGGCTGCCAGAGCTGCAGGAGCGTTCTCAGGGATGCCCAGGCTGGGATTGTTGGGGTGTCTTTGCAGGGCCAGGGGTTGGAAGGGCCCCAAAAGGATCATCAGTTCAACTCAGAATATTCTATTCTAGGATCCTATGAACCTTTTTCCCTATCTGTTTATGGTCACAGACTTCTGTGGGATCTGTTTATTGCTCCTGACACTGTATCCGTGCTCTGAGTCCCTGGTGACAGGTTGCTGTGCACACCTCGCTCTGTGAGGGTTCCTTCTGACAGTGATGGATTTTGTAAAGGAGGCATCCAACTTCCTGAGGTTTTCTGTTCCTTCCCTCACACCACCTGTACTGCCTGAGCAGGGAATGTTTTCCCTCTGGTGCTCATGACTTTCTACTCTAGGAAGTGTAGGATATGATCCTTCACACTGTTCCAAAGGCTCTGTCTGTAAATGTCAGCTCCCCAAACGTGACCCCCTCTGTGCAGAGGCTGGGAGGGAGATGTGGGCTTCCTCTGCACCCTCTGCATTTGCTTGTGTCAGTGTGAGTTCTGGTGGAGCTTGCTGAGGTCAAACTCTGTGATCAGCAGCTGTTGGGGCAAAGGGATCTCTCCACTGCTGCTGGAAAATGTGGAGCAGAAATGATATTTTGGGGTGACTTGCTAAGGTTGTATGCAGGAATCTGGGGTCCATCTCAAGCATTGCTATCGCTCACTCTCTGCAGGTATGCCTGGGGCATGTTGCTTACAGGACCAAAAGAAGTCACTTTCATATAGTTGTAATTCCTCAGGAAAGGATATAAAACTTTACCCTTTCTATGCCTTTTTCTTTTCACGGTGTCTTCTCTGGAAGACTCACTCTCAGAAATTATGCAGCAAAAAAAGAAATGAATGTCCTTGTCCATGTGAGCTTTCCAAGCAGAAAGGAGAGGAGGCTTTTACTGCCCAGCTGTCAGGTGCTGCAGGGTGGTGAGTAGGTCAAGTTCACGTGGCAGGGCAACCACTCATTTCACCAGTGCAGTGAACTCAGTCTAGAAACAGAATTCTGAAGTGTTCTTGTTTGTGGAAAATACTTAAGTATTCTCTTTGGCTGAAATAGTTTCCTTTTGCATGAAATTGTTTATGTAGTTTTGCTGTTAACTGTGGAATTCAAATACATTGTTACATCTGGATTTTTTTTTTCTAGCTCTTTAATCACATTTGGTGGTTCTTTAAATGTGCATTCAAGAATGCCTTGTGGCAATGGTTAACTTAACTAGAAGTGCAAATGGTTTGCAGACAAATTGCCCAAACACTGAAAATGTGAACACCAGCTTTGCCAGCTCCACTTAATTCCCTTTGTCATAAAGGTGACCACATAAACTGCCTCGGAGGTAGTAACTGAGTTCTAGCAAGGGTATAGGAATACAGTTAACCTAAGTCAGAGAATCCTGGAATATCCTGAGCTGGAGGGACCCTCAGGGATCATCAGTGCAGCCCCTGGCCCTGCCCAGACACCCCAACAACCCCAGCCTGGGCATCCCTGAGAGCGCTGTCCAAACGCTCCTGCAGCTCTGGCAGCCTCGGGGCCGGGCCCATTCCCTGGGGAGCCTGGGCAGTGCCCAGCAGCCTCGGGGGGAAGAACCTTTCCCTGAGCTCCATGCCCAGCCCTGACCCAGCTCCAGCCGTTCCCTGGGCTCCTGTCCCTGTCCCAGAGCAGAGCTCAGCCCCTGCCCCTCCGCCTCCCCTCGGGAGGAGCTGCAGCCCCCAGGAGCCTCCCCTCAGTCTCCTCTGCTGCAGCTGAACGAGCCAAGTGCCCTCAGCCGCTCCTCAGACCCTTCCCCATCTTTCTGGCCCTAAAGGTTGCCTGGGTTCTTTCAGAGGGATCAGAGCACAGCCAGGAGCAGCAGCTGCGGCAGCAGTTCTTGGGCTCTGCTTCTCAATGTTTGGGGCATGTCTGGGGTTGTCAGTGGATTTCTGGTACCCCTCTGATGACCCAGAGTGCCGGCTGCTGTCAGGACGAGATAGCTGCACAACACCTGGGCTTGGAGCAGGTTGCTCTGAGCTTTGTCAGGTGTACTTGATCAAAGGATGTTAGGGTTTTTGTTCTGGTTGACCCCTGCTTGGGGAGAGTCAAGCACTTGTTTAGCTGTTGCTTAGGCCAGGCCTATGTACCAGTCTGGCCTAGAGCACAGCTCCCAGAGCCCTGTGAGCAGGCAGAGCAGGGCAGGGACTGGGCACTCTGCTGTGTTCAGCCCATGTGCACTCAGGGCTGCTGTGGCCTCCAGCTGTTGTGGCAGCACCTATTCCTGGAACAGCAGAGGCCTTGGCCAAAGAAAAGCTGCCTTGACTGAAAAGGATGGTGGAGCTGTGCAGGGAGTGCCTGGGGCCCCTCACTCAGGCTGGGCGGATGTCTTCCTAGTGCTGCAAGTGAGGAGGACCTTTGTCACCGGGTGAGGAGCCTGTGGGTGAATTGAAAACCAATCCTCGAGGTTGGGAATCATCAGCACAAGGTGCAGCTGGAGGGGAGTCACTAGTGAAGGACCCAAGGGTTTAACATTAGGGCCAAATCTGTTAGAAAGGTGAACTGGCCAATGGTTCCGACTGCACCCTCGGTGTGTGCACAGTTCTACCGGTTTGGCCAAATTTAGAAATATATCCTCTGAGAGAAGGCACAACCACCCCTCCCCCACCAGGTTCGGGAAAAATAAATTTTCCTCAAAGGAAAGTGAAAGAGGTAAAAACTATTTATTTAACAAACGCACGAGAAACGGAAAATAATGTTAAATAATAAAAATCTCTCACTGTGGAGAAAAAACCTGGGAAAGTGTTAGAGTCCTCCCTTTGGTCCCCTTGGAGCTGGGGCTTGGCCCAGGGCCAGGCCCTCTGTGCTCAGTGGAAAGTCCTCCTGATGTGCTCTGGTATTGAAGCAGTCCAGCAGAAAAGGGAGAAACTCTGAAATTCCAGGAAAGAAAAAAAAAACTCTCAGTCTCACTCCGGAGAAATAGAAGCTGAACCACTGGACAAAAAACTGACTCCGGGAGCAGCCAGCCGGGTGCTTCCTCCCTCCCCTGCCACAGCTGGGAAAAAGAAGTTGCTATCTCAGTGTGACCTTGAAAAAGCTGCAAACTGCTTTGAAAAAGTTTTGCTCAGTTTTTCCTTCCCCCTCTTTCCTTCCCCTGCTCAGTTTAGAGGTATAGAAAGGCACAAAGTTAATTTCTTGGCATAGGGCAGCGATATGGGGTACACATCCTAAAGTCACCCCAAGGCAACAGTGATGTCAGAGTGGGAGCAGTGGCTGGTCACCAGGTGGTGGTGCTGCCACTCAGAGGGACCCTGAGAGTGTTCTCTGAGAGTCTTGAGGCAGGGCTGGCACAACAGGCAGTGGCTCCCTGCTCTTTTGGGGTCATGGGTATCCTTCTGCTCTGTCTGGATACGGAAAGGGTTAAATATATCCCTCCTTACAGTACAAAAGTCATAAAGGCCAAGAGAGCTGTACAAGCCATTCATGGCTCTGCTTCCTTTGCTTTTCTTTTCCCTCATCAAGCCATACAAATGAGCCATGTAGCAACATCTTTGGTTGTGTTCTGATATTTCTCAGCATGTTTTTAGTGGGAGTTATTGTTCCACATATTACAATACTTTCATTCTCTTCCAGTGGAGCAGCTGCGTTTCTGCAGAGTAAAAGTTGGGTTCAGCTCAGCCTATGATTGGGGTGACTGAGCACTTGCTGAGGTTTTGTACTGTAATGTTTGCAGCTAAAGAAGTGCCATTATTTGAAAGCTGAAGTTTCTTCCTCAAGAGATGGAAGAAGTGAATTTTTGAGCCCTCAGCATCTTGAACAGTCAGATTTTTGTTCCAACAACTGTCCAGATTTTTGTTCCAAATTCTGTCCAATTTAAAGAAATGAGATCTTGCAGTAAGAGGCGTTTTCCCCCCAGACTCCCTCCAAAAAAACAGCTTGTGGTATTTCTGCACAGTTTTGGGCCTGGTGTTTTCTGTGTTCACTTTACAAATCCTTTTCACTTCACAGAATCTCGGATGCTGGCAATTCATCTGGAAAAGGAGCCCTGGAGCAACTGAAATTGAATCTCAATAGAGAAATATTCTGGAACTGAGAGAAAGGAAAAATAAAAAGAGAACATATAGAAATTATAATTATGCAGAGAGGCTTTGTGAAATGAAATTAATTACTAAAAAACCCCACCCTTTTGTTTTCAGGATTTAAAGCTGTTGCTCTTATGGTCGAAGTTTTGCAATATTGTGGAGATGGTGAGATCCCTGTGAGCTCTCTGAACCAGGGTTGACAACAGACTTGTGTCAAGTTAGCTTTGTAGCTTTTGACTTTTTCCCAAAGAGGTGTCTGTTTGAGTTGCTTGTATTCATCTTTGTTTCAAGGCAAATACCACTGATTTTGCATAAGAAGGAGAGGGCACTTTATTTGTAATTTATAATGTTTTGCTGAGTTGTTTGAAGGTCAGGCTTTTCAAACTGGCTAAATGTGCTTTTGCCCTTAAACTTCTATAAATGAGACTCTAAATGGTTCGGCCATGAACAGAAAGAGAGTTGTGTCCTAAAGCTGGGGAAGCAGTGAGGACACATTCTGGATTGGAAAACCATTATCAATATAACTAGATATTTTCTTTGTTTCCTTGCTAGTTCCTTTCTGTTGCCATCAAGTGTCTGTTCAGTAGGATGTGCTGATTTGAAGCCACGAGCAGAAGCAGGAAGTGGCTTGGTGAGCAGTCTGGGTCTTAATCACAGGAACCGCAACAAAGCTGGGTTCAGGTCCTGTAGAAGGAAGATCCTGAGCTGCTGCACGGACTGACCACAAAGGGTGAAACATCCTGGAAATGCTTCAATATAAACCTAAACTTTCAGCTTTGTACTCAGTGTAGGTGGTGTGTGGTGCGGCAGTGGCTGGTGCAGTGCTGGTCTGACTGACCCAGCCCTCCAGCAGCACAGTGCTTGCCTCGATTCTCTCTAGGTTAGGCACAGCCCCGGGCTCTTTGGCTATGCTGAGCTTCCCCCCCAGCCTGACACAGACAGCACTGTGTGGGGTTTC
The DNA here is from genome assembly GCF_020740725.1 of Corvus hawaiiensis. Taxonomy (NCBI): domain Eukaryota; kingdom Metazoa; phylum Chordata; class Aves; order Passeriformes; family Corvidae; genus Corvus; species Corvus hawaiiensis. The sequence goes on along the minus strand of NC_063240.1, from coordinate 2,571,593 downwards.
TGGTGCTGTCTTGGTGTTTCAGTGACTAATGATAATTTTGGGCGGTATTTATGACTTAACTGGAGATGAGGCAGGTGAAAGTATTTGAGAATGATTAATTGTTGCTTCAACAAATTCTTTAGGTAAACAAAAAAGTACTTGCTTCCATTTCCCAAAATCTGCATAGGAGACAGCAGAATATTTTTGGCAGGTAAGGTAAAAGTGAAGTTTACAATTATCTGCTTCAGTACCTGCACTGAAGCTCCTGTACTCAGTTCTGTCTCCAGTAGTGTGTTTTCTGTGACTCATTGTGGTCACCACAGCACAAATGGTTGTGTCAGAGACACAGCAGCTGCTCAGTGTTACAGGTGGGGTGGGTGAGAGGACATCGCTGAACTGTGGGCTAGGGGACTGGATAGGAGAAAAGTTTAGGTTCAAACTGGGTTTTAGCTTCAGCTTCCTGTGTTTCCAGAGTAGCTGAGATGCATCATCTATACCATTAAAGAAGGATTGAGTGCAAGGCTGGAGCCCTTCTGCTCTGGAGCCAGGCTGGGAGAGCTGGGGATGCTCACCTGGCGAGGAGAAGGCTCCAGGGAGAGCTCCGAGCCCCTTGCAGGGCCTAAAGGGGCTCCAGGAGAGCTGCAGAGGGACTGGGGACAAGGCATGGAGGGCCAGGACCCAGGGAATGGCTTCCCAGTGCCAGAGGGCAGGGCTGGATGGGATCTTGGGCAGGAATTGTTCCCTGGGAGGGTGGGCAGGCCCTGGCCCAGGGTGCCCAGAGCAGCTGTGGCTGCCCCTGGATCCCTGGCAGTGTCCAAGGCCAGGCTGGACATTGGGGCTGGGAGCAGCCTGGGACAGTGGAAGGTGTCCCTGCCCATGGCAGGGGGTTGAATGAAATTGTCTCTCAGGTCCCTTCTAAAACCAAACCATTCCATAATTTCCTGTCTTTTAAAAAACATACTATGAATTATGTGCTAGAAGTTACTCTATTTATTACTGTCTGTGTTGTGATGGTGGAATTTGATCAGCATAGACATGGAATGGAAAATCATGCCCTTCAACTGTTAGTTTTGAAAATTGGTGATTAGATACTTCAGATGTTTGTTCACATCCAAAAATGTGTTTTGACAGAAATCCTTCATGAAGCTGCTTGCTTTTTCTTGTAAGGACACCTTGCAGTATGAAAAAAAAACTGCCAAGGATGTAACAAATAGCAAGTGCTTGTCTCCAGAGTCAAGTCAAGCAGCACCTGGAGAACATGTCAGGTTCTGAAACTGTCATTTTAGAACATTAAAATGAAAAAGTGGTTAAAATTATCATGTGGAGCAGATTTAATGTTTGGCTGAAGGATATCAGGAGGAGCTAGAAACCAGCATCATCTCCCTAGACCAGCAGACAAAAAATGACAGAAGAAATCTTGTGGAAACCTGTGGAAATGAGTTTTCACACAAAAATAGACTGAGGAAGGGCGTGCTTCCAAATTGTGTGATAGAATAAATAGTCCACTGAACATTGGCAGAGTCTTTGTTCCAAGCTGAGTAGCAGTTTTGGTAGTTCCAGGCTTTGATTTAAGGACTCACTAGACCTCAAAATTTAGAAATAGTTCCATCAATGGGAGAAAATCCCAAGAGGCAGAAGAAAAGTGAGATTCTTTACTTTTGCTAAACCTTTCTTTAGTATTCAGTTCTGTTCCATTCCTCCTTAGCTGGAAGGTGCATCCAGGCTGTCAGTAGAAAAAGACCTTGTGCTGTGGAACTGAAAGAACCTGAGGCTGGCATAGCGTTGAGTTCCTTGGGGATCATAGGATGGGGCAGTTCCAAGGGGCACTAGTCCAGCTTCCTGCTCAGAGCAGACTCAGCTGTGAGGTCAGACCAGGTCCCTGAGGCTCTGTCCTATAGGGAAACTTCCATGTACTCCAGTCTCCTGAGCATCTTGGTGGTCTTTTCCTGTGCTTAGTCCAGTTTATCAATGTCTTTCTTGTGTTGGGGGATGTCAAAAATTGGATGCAGTACTCAAGGTGTGGTCTAGTGAGTGTTGAGTAATGGGGGATGATCTCCTTTCTTCTGTCTTCTGGCTGTACAGGATGCTGTTACCCTTCTCCCTTGGGACATTGCTGGCTCATGCTCCATACCCTGATTCCCAGCTCATTTTCCATAGAAGAGTCTCTGTCCGCTAAGTGGCCAGTCTGTTGTTGCCCGGGTGTCTTCCTCCCCACAATCAAGACTCTGCATCTGTCCTTGCTCAGGACCTCATTCCATGAGGTGCTTGTTGGCTTGTCCCCTGTGGCAGCCCGACCCTTCAGTCTATGACAGGTTCTTCCCAACTTGGTGTCATCTCCAGTCTTGGTGAGAGCACACTCCCATCACCTCCTCCATGACATGGATCACGAGGTAAACTGCAGGTCCCAGCAGAGATCCTTGCAAACTCCACTAGTTCCAGGCATGGAGGTAGAATGTGTGTGGGGGGGTGTGTGTGTGTTTTTGTCTCCTTTTGAAGATGGATTTGGTGCTTACGTTCCTTCTTCCAATTTCCTGATCATTCAAAGATGAAACGGTTTTGGCAGGGACATGAGCCTGGTGTCTCAGCGCCCTGACAAAGAGCCCATTTCATCCCCCCATGGGTTTGACTGGGACCAGTTCACTCAACCAGTTAGTCCCTGGCTCAGTCTTCATCCACTGACCCTTCTCTGGGAGCTTTCTGAAGTGCTGAGGCCTGTTAGACTCTGCTGGTGAAGTGAGGCACAGAAAGCATCGTGTGCCCCTTTGCTCAGATCACATGTTAAACCTGCTCCCACACTTCCAGCCTTGTGCTGCTGGAACAGCAATAGAACATTTTCTTGTTACCGTTGATATTACTGTTTTGTTTCTTTGCATTCTTTTCAAGTCTGAACTGCAGTTGAGCTCTGCCATTCCTCAGACAGAGTGGACAGTGTTTCCGAATTCCTCTTTTTGTAGCTGTCACTTCTTCCATCTCCTGTGCTCTCTGTTTCTCTTGGAGCTCTGCCACGGGCTCCCTGCTCAGCCAGGCTTCCCTGCTCACACATCTGCCTGTTTTCCTGGCTGTTAGGAAACAGAGGATGCTGTATGTGTTCTGTGACTCGCTTGGGAGTTAGGGTACAGCCTCTTGATCACCTACTCTGCCAGTCCTACCTTGCTGCACTTCTCCATTGTCATAACACTTTTTGGGAAGTTTGATGCAGGATGGCCGCGTTTTTCTCCGGGCTGATGTGATCATGTAGCCCTGGCTGTACAACAGTGTAACTGTGCTAAAGAAGCCCACACAGGGCACATCTGAGCACTTGAATCTGTTCTTATGCTCAGAAAGTCACTGCTTTGAATTCTGCTGATGCCTCGTATTTTACGTGGTACTTCTCATTCACACGTATTTAGGCTCTCTGGTTATCACTCTCACAGCACAGTTTGTAAAGCCAAACAAAAACCTCAAACCCAGCTCACGTCCTCCAAAAACCAATTCCCAGTTCAGAAAACAAGTTCTAAACTAAATTGCCGTCGTGCTGAGGTGCGCTGATGTAACAGGAGCCAGGTTTGATTTTGGGGTTTCTTATGAAGGACAGGATGGGGAAGATCTGAGTTGGCTGCTCTCAGTGAAGTGCTCAGGTGTGTATCAGACTCCTTGGTGGAGCTGGAGTTGTCAGCAGTGGGCTGAGAATAAGGAAGGAGCTGGTGACTGAAGCTGTGTCTCGGGAGCTGGGAAAGGAAGCAGAGACATGGACAGAAACCCAAGTGATGCACGGAAGGAAAACCAGTGCCCTCTCTCCTGAAAGGGCCTTTTATCATGGAAACAAAACTTGATTCTTTCTGCTGAAGGACTGTAGTATTTTGCTTAAAACTAGGTTTTATAGTTACTTTGTTAATTATTCATCCAAATAAGGGCCTACTTGTTGCTCTTTTTTAGCTTTTCCTCTTGAGTAAATTTGCATTTGTGTATATGCAAACTTCTAATAATATTTTTTAATTCCTATCCACTAAAATGTTTTGAAAACTGTTAGAGCACCAATTTCCTTTGCACTGCAGGTTTCTATAGCAGGTTGGGAACATCAGGAGAAAGCAAAAAACTTCTCTCCTTGCCTGGGATAAACACTTGACAGGAGTCATAATGCTGTGTAAATGTCAGTTCCTTATATATTTCCTGGCATCCCTAGCAGAGAGGTAGACTGTACTGTTCTGGAGTAAAACTATGAAGCAAAGAGCATTCCTGCACAGATGGAAATGCCTCCTGCAGTGACAGGACTGTTGTGTGTTGGTCCAGCCTGTGTAGAGATGAACACTGGGCACTGAGTGGGAGGAGATGGCTGAGGCTGATGCTCTTGGGTATTTTAGAGCAAGGAGAATTAATATATGCTGTCAATTTTGCATGGGTTGGGTTTTTCTAGCACTTAAGGGCTATAAGGTCATGTTATACTAATGTAGTTTAAAGGCGGTAAGTACAAACTACGAGGGAAGGTCTGCATTCTAGGTTATTGTAGAGAAATACAAGTAATTGATAGTGTCTTACCTATTGTCACGTAAAAGTTAATGGCCTGTAATATTTGGGTTCAGTACAAACTTACTGTCAGATGTCTAGAGGGAATATGAAAATGTCTGACCTTTGTGATCCTGCCACTTTCACAGCCTTCTTTTTTTAATCTGTGTTTGAGTAAACCCCATTATGTCCCTGCCCCCTCACTTCCCAGGACATTCAAACTGTTGGATAAGAAATAGTCATTGAGCAACTGGAAGTGGAAAAGGTGCAGAATTTTGCTCCGACAAAAACAGTAAAGAAGGCCAAGAGGATACAGTCACTGAGGGTACTTTGGGGACAGACACTTGGAAGGAAAAACCTATGTAAGGTCTAGGATAGGACTTGTACAGGAACAAGTGGACACAGAATTTGCAGACTTGAGTTTGGAAAAGGAGAGCATTGGCTGGAGGCTGTAGAATGTGCTTTCAGTCAGAATGCTTGGGACAAAAATCAGAACTGCTTTTAACGTGGACTTGTGTGTGTGTTAGGGCACAGTTTCTGTTTCCAGGGACTGGACCCAGCTCTCGTGCCTTTTACTCTTGGGTGTCCATGAGCGCTGTTACTTAGGTTTGGTTTTATCCTGTAGGTAAGTAACTTAAAATTCCTTGTCACTGATCTCAAATGGTGCATAAACACATAGCCTGTGTGATGCTTTGGAAGGAAACAAAGGAGTGTGGGCAGCAGGAAAGGGGGGTATTCTGTCCCTCCACTCCGGTGAGATCCCGTCTGCAGAGCTGTCTCCAGCCTTGGGGACCCCAACACAAGACAGACATGGAGCTGCTGGAATGAGTCCAGGGAAGGCCATGGAGATGGTCTGAAGGCTGGAGCCCCTCTGCTCTGGAGCCAGGCTGGGAGAGCTGGGGGTGCTCACCTGGAGAGGAGAAGGCTCCAGGGAGAGCTCCGAGCCCCTTGCAGGGCCTAAAGGGGCTCCAGGAGAGCTGCAGAGGGACTGGGGACAAGGCATGGAGGGCCAGGACCCAGGGAATGGCTTCCCAGTGCCAGAGGGCAGGGCTGGATGGGATCTTGGGCAGGAATTGTTCCCTGGGAGGGTGGGCAGGCCCTGGCCCAGGGTGCCCAGAGCAGCTGTGGCTGCCCCTGGATCCCTGGCAGTGCCCAAGGCCAGGCTGGACATTGGGGCTTGGGAGAGTGGAAGGTGTCCCGGCCCATGGCAGGAGTGGAATGAAATTGTCTCTCAGGCCCCTTCCAAACCCAAACCATTCCATGATCTACAATGTTGTGCCTGCTATGTTCTCTGGGAATTTGTTGCAAGGGACTGGGGAAGGATACTCATTGTACTGAAAACAGCATAATAAATTTATATGAGTGGAACCCTGCTCTTCTTCATCTATCAGGAAAATAGTCCCCCAGTTCTCCCCAGTGCAGCATCCATCCAGGAAGTGAGAGTCCTGACTGGCAGGGCTCACTGTGGGTCACAATTGGAGGGATTAGTCTTGTTTGGAGTATATTTCCCTGGTCTTTAAGGGCCCATTTCCATAAGTTTTTTTAGGACCTGGTTCTGTTCGGTAGTTTGCCGGAATATTCATGTTTATGTGACTTTTGGGACAGACTGAAAATACCCATAAAGCAGCTGTTGCTCTGAGCCTTCAGAGCAGAGCTGGTCCTGTGAGTGATGTTGGATCCTTCCCATCCTTGCAAGAGGGAAAGTCATTGCCAGATGTCCACCTGGTATTTTTTCCGTCTTAGACTTACTTTTGTTTTCTTAGTCAGACCCTGAAGAAATAAGGTAGGGTCCAGGTGCTAAACATTTTTCTAATTGTTCAATTATTCATTTTCTTAATCAGAGGTAAATAATCTCAGTAGGTAAGTGGGTATGAACCAAGCATATTTGATCTAAACGATTTACCATCTTTGACTGATAAACAAAATGAATGTTATAAAGAAATCACAAAAACCATGCTGTGGGTACATGTAAGAACCATTGATCAGAATTTCGCACATGTCACCTGTAGGTCTCCAAAGGATGGCATTAAATCCTGCTTGACTGGCACAGAGCAGTTTGCCATGTGCTGTGTCTGGTATCATGAGAGGCTGATTGGAGCTGCTTTAACACCAGGTCTCTAAGGGAGCCGGATGTTGTTTCTGTGTGAGATCTGCCTTCTCTAAGAGTTTTAGCAGACAGCAGAAATTACCTGTGGGTGTTTATACAAAGGGTCTGTCTGTTAGACAACAGACTCTGACGTTGCCTGGGTTCAGCTGAGTTACTGCTGGATTAGGTTTCACGAGGAAGCAGCCAAAGGCAGAGGCTGTGCCGGGAGCTGGTGCAGTTCTGCAGTCAGTCTGTTGGCATGAAAACACTGAGGGTTATTTGGGGTTTCCTTCCATTCCCTTGTGGATTTTATACTTGCAATCTCGATGTCTCAGCAGACTGGGCATTCTTTTTTTCAGTATCTGGAGTTAATCTGCAGTTGTCTTGCAGCCCTTCTCCTCATTTCCTCTGATGTTTGTGCCAGGATACCATCATTTGACACCTGTGTCTGTATTTGGTGTTCCGAAATGTCTGGAAAGCATAAGGAAACTTCTTGTCAGCTAAGACCATTGCAGAGCCAAGCAGTGTGATTAAAAAAGGGCTATTTCACCACAGAATCCTTTATCATAACAGTTAGATTTGTCTTCCATTGTTAGGCTTGAGGACACTAGAACTTAATAACTTAAAAGTAGTGTATTGTTAGAGGAAAATAGCACATTTTCCTATGCATGCTTACGATTTTCTTTAGAAAATCCCACAGATCTGGCAGAGACAAGGAGAAGTTGGCTGAAAGAGGTGTGTCTTGGGTTGAATTGCAGTTGGTTTATTGCTCTGAGACAGTCTTGAATGTATTTTAGTTATTTTTAGGCCTACATTGATAAGAGCCTCTAATTGTTGGGAAATTGCAACCCAAAATGATCTTAGTATGTAATGTTATAACTGGTAGTAGCAATTGTGGAGATTGGAGATACAAGCAGAACACGTAAGTATCCAAATAAATATACTTTTCCTTAAATATATTAAGGATTTTTATTATTAATATCAAATTCTTCCTGTAAGAGTTAAGAGTAAACTTAGATAAAGTGATAGTACATGAATTGTCTGCCTTAAAGAGAATTTTTTGCTCTTCACTATGATGCTGTGTTTGGGAAACTTGCTGCTTGTTAGCTGTATTAATGAAGGATTGGAAACTTCTTTTTCCCTCTTGCCCGCAGGGGTGGAGGTTGGAATAGCCAAAAAAATCACGAGGCTCTTCATTTCTTACCTGGCAGTTCATCCGTTGACATTTTCTCACTTTCTGTTCTCTATCCACAAGAGTTTGTACTGATGAACTTGGTTAAGTGATTGCCTTTGTCCCACACCCATGAAGTTTGCAAGAGTGATCAGAGTTGGTGTTTTAGTCTTAAATTTCTTGCTGTTGATGTGTGCTCTGTCCAATGCCTGCTGTCTGTGAAGGCAGAGGGATATCCAGAGTGGAAATAAAAGACCTCCAAGTTATTTATGAGGTGTTCCAGCCTTGGGAAACCGCCTTGGCTTACTGAAATATTTGCTGTGTGGACTATGTATGTTGAGTTCACTTCTTGTTTGCATTTCCTTTCATTTTAGTTTGTGATAACATTCTTTTGTTAGGATTAATTTTAAAAAATGTTCTTCCCTTTAGGACACAGCTTAGGCTATGGCTTTGTGAACTACGTAACTGCAAAAGATGCTGAAAGAGCAATAAACACACTGAATGGCCTCAGACTTCAGTCAAAAACTATCAAGGTAGGAGCTCTTCAGTCTTCTCTGAAAACGGCGTTGTAGTAAACTTCATTCTGATGGTAAGGTTTGTGTGCTCCCAGCTGCAGCAAGCAGGAATCTGGGAGGAGAGTAATGAAGTGTTTTGAAGCAGCTTAGCATTTGAAGATTCCCTTTCTTTATATTCCCACCATTTTTATAGAAGTAGGGGGACCATTCCCAATTGCTGCCAGGCTTTTTAACTCATGCACATCTTGGATGCTTCATAATGTTTATTGTAAATCTTGTTAATACACACGCACTCCTTTCCTTATCCGAAACAACAGCCTGTGCTCTATGTGTAGGATTCACCCCTACTTGGGTGATCCTTGCAGCTTTCTCCAGTAGCAGAAATTAGGACAGAAAACTGCATTCTACTCGTGCCATCTTTTTATGAAGCATTAGAAAATCTACTGGCAGGACAAGTTCCTGATGTGAGCTGTGACAGGTCCAGTGTCCGAGTCAGAACTCGGGATTCTTGGCAAAAGTGTTTGCTGGGAGCATTGGTATTGGTCAGCTGCTGTCTCCTTACAGCAATGCTAATATAGTTGGTATCTCTTGGGTAAGCCTAAAATGAATGGACTTACGTAGGGACATGCCCTTTTCCCTGTTGTTTGGTTGATTTTCCCCTACTCTCTCCTGGTTCCATTTTTTTGAACTCCAGTAAAAATGTGTATGTTGGTAGTGGGGGAGTAAATGAAATTGGCTCATGACAATAAATTGATCTTCCCTGTTAATACCCTGAACATGTATTTCTATTTCTTTTAAAGGTGTCCTATGCCCGCCCAAGTTCTGAAGTTATCAAGGATGCTAATTTATATATCAGTGGCTTGCCCCGGTCAATGACACAGAAGGATGTAGAAGATATGTTTTCCCGTTTTGGGCGCATCATCAACTCACGTGTGCTTGTGGATCAAACCACAGGTGAGTTCTGGGGCCCTGGCTGCACAAAACTGGAGTGTACAGCATGTGTTTGGTGTTTTTCTGAGACTAGCAGTACCTAAACTTAAGTAAGTTAGCTTGTGGAAGTCTAATCATGACATCTGGGGTCAACCACTGATAGAATTTTAACAGGATATCCATGTTCGGTGACTTTTTTAAAACACAGAATGACTCATGCTGCCTCTTTGCCAGCTTACAGCCCAAACCTTGGACCATACTAAAATAGGATTATTGTCATTTTTATCAGTTACTGATTTGCCAAATCTACTTTCTTGCTCTGACACTTGCTGTCACTGCAGTGCACTGTGTTTCTGGGCCATGTGTGTAACCTGGAGTGCTGACCTTACCTTGGCTTTACATGCATGCAGCTCTTATGCACAGGTCAATTCCAGGCCATAGTTACAGATTTAAAGCAAAACAAAAATGTGTTTTGTCTTTTGTACCAGCCTGGAACTCACTCACTCAATTTTCTCATATTTTAAACCATTTGAGATGTCTTACAGGCCTCTGTGGTTATTGCTAAGCAAAGGAATTAATTTCATACACTTAGTACTGCCCTGAAAATTCTAAATGTATTTTGCATATTGAAAAAAAAAAAAAAAAGAGAGGGGAGAAGTTACTTAGTTAGGCACTTGGCTCAGGGGAAACCAAAGTTAAGGTTTTCTTTATGATGGTAATTCTGACTCTGTGTTACAATGTATTTTCAGTTTTAATTTCTTACCCCATTATTTCAGACAGTATAACTGCAGAGTCTGGCTTATCCTGTCACCCAGGTGTTCTGTGGTTTTACCAGTAGCCCATATGTCATGTATTAATCTGGAGAGAGCTTTTACAAATACACTTTTCATTGATTATGCATGTCCTGTATTAGAAGACAATCTAATTCTAGCAATTCCGCATTTAACGTTTATAACTGGGATGTGCATTCATACACATCAGTTCAGAAGCAGCTTTCCTGCTCTGTGAGGAATCTGCTGTGGTTTGGAGTGGGCCACCAGCAGCTCCTGGTGGGCTCAGTCTGAGTGCAGGCTGAGGTCTGCAGGGCTGTGTCCCCATCAGAGCCAGCTCCTGGTGCAGGCACCACTTGCAAGTATTTGGTCAGATGGTGCTGCAAATGTGACTGTGCATCAGAGCAACCTGAGGTGACTTTGTGAGATCTGGGGACTGACATGGCAGACACTCCATGGTTGAGTGAGGAAAATCCCATCCTGCCTTTCCTGGAGAAAATTATTTGTTTTGCTCAGCTCCAGTACCTGCATGGTTCTGTCTCTAGAGCTGGTTATCCAGGGCACAGCTGTAATGAGAAACAAGAAAAAGACTTGTGGAGCACAGCAAACATATTAATGCAAGTGTCCAAATTAGTCATCCCTCTCTGTCAGTCTGTGGGGTCTGGAGAGCATCTGGATTTGACAGAGCTGTAAAATGAGATGACAGAAGTCATACAAATAAAATCTCCCCAAGAATAATACAGTTTTCATGTGTGTGCTGAGGCCTGATGCTGTGTAATTCAGCTCAGAATACAGCCTGCTTCCCATAGCCTTAACAATGCATTGACTGGAGAGTGGCTTCTGTTACACCTCACAGTTCATGCCTGCAGAGCCTGGGCTTGCTGTCCCACCAGGAGTGTAGCTGTGCCTTGGCTTTAAGCCTGCCTTTCATATCTTGGTCTACTCCCACTTAAGACGTGTTTTAATTTGTCCTCAGCTGTACCTTCTCACAGAGGTGGTGCTCCAGCTTTTGAAAATTATTCTGTTTAAAAATACACTTTCTACAGTATTTATATTTTAAGTGAATGCTTTGAGAAGCACTAGGATGAGCAGCATGAAAGTGGAGGAGTCACAGTAAGCAGAGCTCTAGGATGGGCCTTGCTGAGTTCTTAGTGGTGCTGCTACTCCGGGCCTTCCCAGGCTGGGACATACCGTGCCCCCTGGCACGGGAGGCTGATCTCAGTGGTACCTGAGCACATAGTGCTGTCAGCTCTACTCTGGTGAGCCCATCTGGTGTTATTTATCAAAATGCAAACACACCTTGCTTGCTGCAGGCCCAGGTTTTGACATGTTGCATTTCCTTCTGTGGAACAGAGAAAATGATCCTCAACTGTTAATCAACAACCTTGTGATTTATGATAAGCTTAACTTCTGTATCTGGCTTTGAAGATGGTCCTGGGTGGATGTGAAAAAAACATGAAAGTATCTGATATGTCCCTTTCTGAAACAGAGCTAGTGAAGACCTACATTTAGTCTGGCCACATTATCTGCTTTGGGATGGCATTTAAACAAAATGTGCCCTATTAGCTTCACTGTGATAAACCGTATTTTCAGCCTAAGGTCAAGTCACAGATGAGAAGCAAGGGGAGGAGAGGAGAGCTCAAAGGGAATAACTTGTACCTCAGTCAGAAGGATAACAGCATCCAGGGCCTGGGACTAGGGAAAAATATGCAAATGTTTAACACTGTGACATTGGTTCAGTTCAGCTACCAAGAGGTAATTCTTCATTGATTTTAATGAATAAAAATAATGTATGTGCCAGCTGGAAATAACGTATGTGGTGCAGGTGAAATTGTGATCTCCCCATAAAAAAGGTGAAAGTCCTTTATTCTAGTCAGACATTTGTTCCCTCATCTCTGAACCTGAGTTTGTTTGCAGCATGGAAAAATGAAAACATTTGCAAAAATTAAATTCTGTGTTTGCAGATGCTTTTTAGTGATAAAAGTAATTGAAACTGAGGGGTTTTTAAACAACTGGAATTAATTCTTTTTTTTACTTAATTTGAAATGTTGAGTTTTTTGTGAATGGAAATGTCAGTTGGTGATGAATACCATGGAATTCTACCATGTATTTTTTTAAGCGTTTAGTCACTGTGGTTGTTATAGCTGAAATGAGTATGCTAATTTGTCTTTGGTTTCTTAATTTTGTACTTTATGCTTCAGCTGCTGAAGAACTGTAAATGTAGAGAACTTGAAAGCTGTGACCATAGAAATACTGAACTTTTTTTGGGTTTTGTTTTCAAAGTTATTTTGAGTTTATCCTGAACTTCAATTTTTTATTTTTGTTGTTGTTTTTGTTTTTTTGTTTGTTTTTTTTTTTTATTGGTTTGGTTACAAGGTTTGTCCAGAGGGGTCGCATTTATCCGGTTTGACAAAAGGTCAGAAGCAGAAGAGGCAATTACAAATTTCAATGGTCACAAACCCCCAGGTTCCTCCGAGCCCATTACAGTGAAGTTTGCAGCCAACCCTAACCAGAACAAAAATGTGGCACTGTTGTCGCAGCTGTGTCATTCACCAGCTAGACGGTTTGGAGGGCCAGTGCATCACCAGGCGCAGAGATTCAGGTAGGTTAGGAAGAATAAATGCATTTAAGGCTGTGCTCCTGTTCCCGTGTCCGTCTGGGGAGCTGCGGCCCCACAGCTGGGCAGTTATACCTTCATTGCAGCATGTGTGAATGAATACATAGTGCACTTTGTGTTCTGCAGTGTTATGTAAATAAACTGTTGCATTAAAATATGATTAAAGTAAAATCTTACTTGTAACATTTATATTGAAGTTAGTATGTAAAGGTACCTGCACTCTGGTGTCTGTTTCCACTACTGGGCTACAGTGAGGGGACAGCAGCAGCAGGTTCCAGGTGGGTGTTGGTAGGTGCCTGTCTCAACAGATCCCCATTCTGTGGTCTGCATATCTGAACACAGATAGAATTTGGCAACTTAATTAAAGCTCTGAATCGTTGGTTCCAGCAGGGAGGTGTTACAATAAGAGAGGAAAACCTTATTTCTGACGAGGAGGTTTTGTGGGATTCCTGCCTGCATTGCAAACTGTGCAGGGTTCTGCCTTCCTTCGAGGCCTCATGACTTCACTGGTGAGAATATTGAGTAGTTGCAGCATCCTGTCTGCTTCCAGGGCTGTGGAAGACACTGTGCTTTGCCATAGAAAATTGCTTTGGTTGCTTTGAGTATAAATTGCTTGAATTGGAAATGCCTTGGGTTCTCATGGAGGAAGCTGATGGTTGGAGGGTGCTCTGGAAAATGCTCTATATTGACTGTCTTGCAGAGAAGCAATGGGCTTTGAGATGATGTATGTTTCTGAGAGCAGTGGTTCCCTGTTGAGAATTTACTCTTTTTTTGTTTTATTTTTCTCCTGTGAGGGATCCAATGAGCTCAGTTAAATTGGACTACAGTCTTAGCCAGCTTTTAGCTGTGCTGCTGTTCCAGTGTTGCTGTCACCTGCCCATAGTCCTGTAGCTCAGCATTTCAAGCACAGCTCTGTGTAATGGGTCTCCAGAGAAAATTGGTGGTTTGTAGTCAGCTGTGGTTTTATACTGAGCGTGGTTAAACAGTTTGCCCAGGGAGACAGTGAAGTTTCCATCCTTGGAGATGCTGAAACCTGGCTGGAATTGATACCAAAAGGGTTAATCCAATTTCTACTGTGCCTGTGTAGTTTTAGCAGGAAACAGGGTATCCAGGATCTGCTTTCTCAGCAAGGGTGGTTGGAAGATAAGGGGAAGACATCTGGCTTAGGAATGCAGCCACGGCTAAAACAAGGACTGAACCTGGGAAGCTGGGGAGGGCTTTATGGTAATAAGCAAAACATGCCCGTGGTGACTGTGTATAAGCAACACACTTGTAGAAGATCATGTGCATGCAAGGTGGAGTTATCCCCCGTGCAACCAGGCCTATAATGAATAATGCCCTTCTTAATGCTGTATTGGTGTTAAGGAGTTTTATTTTGACCGGTTTTCAGTGAGTTTTGGTGACAGGATGAGCCTAAGCAACCTGTTCCAGGTGCCCTGCTTCAGGCAGGGGGATTTATTAGAGGATTTCCAGTGGTCTCTGCCAGCCTCAGTTGTCCTCCAGTTCTCTTCAGCTGTAGCCCAGGGAAGTTTAGCTCAGGCAGCTCCTCGTTTCCCCGAAGCAGACACCCAGATCTCCACACCAAACCTTCTGAGCCATGCCAAGGAATGAAATTCTGCATTGTTTGCATTTAGGTGAATTATTAAAAAACTCTACCTATCTGCCCTTTGTCTCAGCCAGGGCTTCAGTGTGTCCTGGTCCTAGTAAAATCTTGAGACTTATGGCTCATTTCTTCATTCTTAACATTCTTAATTTAATTGGACATTTTCATCATTCTTCCCTCTAAAGTTTATGCCAGGATCAAAATGCATCAGAATAAGCAGTGTAAATAATATTCACATTCATAATTAAGAGACCGAATACCTTTAATTCAAACCTATAATGATCACTCAGGAACAATAAAAATGATTAATGTATTTATGTTAATTGTTGCTGGTGAAACTAAATTTTAATAACCAGTTTGTTCATTTTTCTCTTACTGTAGCATTTAGAGCAGCATTAATGTCAAATTTGTGTGCGTTTTGTAGAATCACAGACTGGTTTGGGTTGGAAGGGACCTTAAAGCTCCTCCAGTCCCACCCATGAGGGACACCTTCCACTATCCCAGGCTGCTCCAAGCCCCGGCCAGCCTGGCCTGGAACACTTTCAGGGATGGGGCAGCCACACCCCGTGTTCCTCTAGGCTTGGGATGTCATAGTGGGGGGTTAAGATGGGAGAAAATGTTCTGTCTCTGTTCCGTTCCTGCTGCCATGGGAACTGTGTCCCCCTGGATGTCTGTGCCCAGTGCTTGTTTGTCAGCACGCTTTGGCTGGCTGCTGCTCTCAGTGACAGACCTGCTGGTGGGGAAAGGGCTGAAGATTTTGAGGTCCCACAGCCTGGCAGAGGGTGGAATAGAACAGCTGGGGGTCAGGCCATGCTTTCAGGAAGATGCTGTGGACGCAAGAGCCGCCTCTTGACTTGCAGACACAAACTGTCCATCTCTGCCTTGTCCCAGACTTGAAGAACTCCAACACTTACTACAAAGCATCCTTCCCTGAGTCGCCGATGCAGGCACATCGGTACACGTATGCACAACTCTTACCCCTGGAGTCATGGAATGAGTAAGGTTGGAAAAGACCTCCAGCATCATCAAGTCTGTCCTGCAACCCTCTGTATTTTTCTTCCCACCTTTAGTGTTAGCTTCAAGTTTTTTTAGTGAGTCTGTCTTCCTTGAAGGATCAGCTTAGCGGTGGTTAAGATCAGGACCCCGAGTTTGGGTTGAGTCTTGTTTGTTTTGGTAGTGAACAAGAAATGACAAAGGGATAAGCAGCTTCCACAGAGCTTGCAGTCTGTATAAATTAAAGTTGTGACCTCCTGCTCCACAGAGGTTGAATACTTAACCTGATATTTTGATTACATTTCATCTCGTTTCATCATAATCCCTGTAAATCCAGGATTAAGCCTTTAGTATCTAATTTGTAATTATTAATTTCCTACAGAAATTTCTCCAACCCTTTGTTTAATGTTCTATTAATCCTTCAGAGTTCCTGTGGTATTTGTGGCTCACATCAGGAACTGGTCTTAGTGCTGTGTCCCACTGGATTCCTGGACTAATTCAAAGACCTGGGCTCTCTGCTTCCACCCAGAGGGAATGATGCCACAGCATGGGGTTGTGTCTGGAACACAGACATCTGGGGCAGGGGTTTCTTTAGGGTGTAAGATTTGTTTACTTAAAGAGAATAGCAGATCTCCAGGTGCTGACCTGTGATGAAGTGGAGGGGTTTAGCTCCTGAAGCATGAGGAGACTGGCCAGGGCCCCTGAAGTCCTGTGGTTTTGCAGCTCACCAGAGCTTTATAGTAGAAGAACATTCTTTCAAATCTCAAATATTGCCAATTCAGCTGATTTTGCTTTTAGACTTGTTCAGGGTTGGAACCAGTTCCCAGTTCCTGTAATGGGCATAACTGCCGGTATCAGTGCATGAGTTCTGCCCTGAATGCCTGAAGGGGAGTCATTTCTGATAGTTCTTTGATGCAAGGGGAAGTGCAAGAAGACGTAAGTGTTTAACCCTGGTTGCTCAGACAGCTCCTGTATACCTGCTTTGTTTCACTCCAGTGAAATTGTTTAAATTTTCAGTTTTTAGACCAATTTTTAATTTGGATGCAAGCTGTGTGTATTGAGAAGAAACCGTTTCGTCCAGACTAGTATTTCATCAAAGTTCTGGAAGAATGTGGGACTGAAACCCCAGTTGCTTCTATTCTTCCATGCGTGGCTGTTTAACTCAACACCCTGATTTATTTCAGGCTTAGAGCTGCTGTCACTGAGTTCTCAACAGGATTTCTGTTGACCATAGCAGATCATTTCTGTAGCAGAGAGAGCAGAAAAAGTTGCTTGTGAGAAGGACATTGTCATTGTAGCTGCGCTCCTGCTCTTTGTGGAACTACTGAAAAATAAAAAGCTGCCAAGCTCAAGTGCAATGGCAACACAAGCTGATACTAAAACTAATGTTCCTGCTTACTGTCATCCCACGTGTGGTGCTGTATGTAACTGTCCTCAGAGTTCAGGGAAAAGAGTTCAGCAAAACCAGCACAAAGCTGTGTTAGGGGAGGTTTAGGTTGGATCTCAGGGAAAGGTTCTTCCCCCCGAGGCTGCTGGGCACTGCCCAGGCTCCCCAGGGAATGGGCCCGGCCCCGAGGCTGCCAGAGCTGCAGGAGCGTTTGGACAGCGCTCTCAGGGATGCCCAGGCTGGGGTTGTTGGAGGGGGCCGAGAAGGGCCAGGGGTTGGACTTGATGAGCCTTGTGGGTCCCTTCCCACTCAGGAGTTTCTGTGGTTCTATGAAAAGAATTTATAGGACTTGCATAGATGTGAGAAGAAATTGCTTTCATTTAGGAGTGTCATTTCTGAGATTACATCTTCCAGTGGGTTAAACTAATCCCAGGATCTGTTAAATGAAGCCGTCTGTCTGTCTAGTGGCAAAGGAGCAAAAGGTCATTCATAGAAACAAGAAGGATAAAGTGAAAAAGAGTTACAATTGAAAATCCACGGCTGTTGATACTTAATGCCCCAAGATGTTGGAGTTTTAGGTTAGCATGGCTTGAAAGAACCATCCACAAATAACACTGGCTACCGACTCTTAGGGAGGGTTGAAAAAGCAGTGTGGGGGAGACAGTATAAAAATAATTACAACAGCAATGAGGACACCAGCTGTAAGTGTGCTAAGACTGAGATCATTCAAATTACAATACTAAAGGAATTTTAAATCCACTTTCTCTGAAACATCCTGGATCTCTGTTGGCCTTAGTGTTTGCCCATGTTGGACAGTCTTTTAAACATCCTTAATAAGTATAACTTCCTAAAGGTCGTCTTAAATTGGTGTGGCCACAAAAATCTGTCCTGGTAGGACAGAGAGCTGTGTGTCAGCTGCTCCAGGCCCTGCTCATGCAGGCTGTTACCCTGAGATGAGCCAGAGATCTGGTGTCCCTCTTGTGCAGAGTGAGAACAGAGGCTCATCAGATTGGCTGAATTGTATTTCCTAGGGTTTGGGGTTTTTTTTGAAATTACTTTTCTAGTCTTTTAGGGGACTGTTTTGGTTTTACCCTGTTTTGTTCGGGTTTTTTTATAAACCTGTAACAGTTTTGTGAGTCAAAGCAGGAAGAGAGGAGAATCTGTTTGAACATAAGTGTATCCAAAAAGCAGAGGTACTTGCTATTTTAAATTTTTTTGTCTGTAACAAGCATTTAGATTTGTTGTTTTCTTGCATTTAATACCAGTTGCTCTTCTACAACTGATGGCAGTCCTTGATGTGGTGTTACCTGGGCTCATGGGCAGAGCCTGAGCCTTTGGGGCAGGCAGGGGCAGAGCTATACTGACTGCTGGAACCAACGTCAGGCAATGCTGAGCTCAGTGGTTTGAGCAGGGACCCAGGACTGGTGATCTGTTGAGATGAAAACTTGATGGATATTAAGATAAATTCATCCTACCAGATCGTTACTCACTTGGAAAGAAGCTCCAGAGCTGAAGGTGTCTGTCAGAACAAGTAAGTGTATCAAGCATGCAAGCACAGGAACGTTTTTATACAAAGGCAAAAGAAATAGCAGATGTGTCACCTCATCATCAGATCACACGGGTTGGTATGTCTCATTCACCTTGTGGTACTTCTAACTGCTTTTTCAGTTTGGCTGTAGTACAAGGCTTCCCAAACTTGGATTTGCTTGGGGCTGGCTGCCAGTGTGTTGGTGCAGCTCAGGAGTGTCCCACTGTGTTCTGGGAGCCCCTGGGCTGCAGAGCAGCAGCAAGGGAGGGATGGAGTGATGCTTACTCTGGGGACAGGAGAGTCCTGGAGCTCAGGTGTCCAAGGCAATGAGCTCTGAGCACCAGAGAGCCTGGGGGAAATGGGCCCTGTGTGAGTGCACTGTGTGTGTGTGGGTGTGTGTGTGTGTGTGCACTGCCGCCCCTCTGCTCTCTTCCCTCCCCGTGCACCTCCTCAAGCCCTCCCTCCTCAAGAAAGGCAGTAGCAGCTCCTTGATGCAGGGCAAGGAAGAGTCAGAGGGGAAGCATTTGGCACTTACGCAGCATTCACTGCCCAGACATCCCTTCCCTGTTTCCTCCAGGTCAGCAGAGAATCAGGATCTGCCACCGCCCTGCTCTTGGCAGAGAGCAGCTCGTGTACCGCTTTTAAGGGGTTTGCAAATCACCAGTGGTACACCTCAATTTGGGAACCCCTGGTATAGTATCATTATATTTCTACGATCACATGACCTCATATTTTTAAATAATAAATAAGCACTAGGGTTCAAAGTGAGTTTTTGACCTGAACTTTTACATTTCCTGGCCTTTGAGTGCTTAGCTGTGTAACCTTCATATTGCACTAAAATATTGAGAAGCTTTGATTTTCTTGGAGTGTAGGCCAGAAATAGAATAAAGGGGAATTAGAAACGTGGGCTATAGGGAAAAGAAATTAATATAAAGCAAGACATAAAAAGGAGAAGGTTTTTGCTCTTTATTATGCATGAATCCTGCTGCGGTATTGTGAAGGAGGCAGGATTCAGGAAGAGTGTGTAGGTGATTTAAAAAATCCAGTTCAGTAAAGTCAGTTCTAAGTTTTCCTGGTATGAAGTTGGTGTAAAATTAATAAAACCATCCATACACACTGGAACAGTAAAACTGCACTGAGCCTGCTCATGTTGGGAGTGTTTGCCTGCACCTGCTGCCTTTGAGTGGAAAGGGAGTAGGTTTTGTTCTGTTTCACAAACGAAGAAATTAATACATACAATCTCTACTGCTCAGAACCCAGCCCACTCATCCCCTGCCTCAGCAAACCCAAAGAAACTCTTTGATTTAAGAGTTTCCCAACATGTTCTTTTAGAGGCAAGAAAAGGAGGATGGGGTGGAAAAAAATCTCCTGTGAAATAAGTGGGAGATGGCCAGGGGTGTCTGGGGCCTCTGGGGAGGTGCTGCCTGTGCCCCCAACTCGAGCAGTTCTGCAGCAATGCCCTGGACACTCTGAGCAGCCTGGCTGAGTTCAGAGATCCATCCAGGTCCCCTGGGAAGGTGATCATGTAATCTTGTCTTGCCTGTTCCTTGCCTATTTCTAGGATAGTTCCCTGTTGATAAAGCAGTTGGAATACTTAACTTTTTTTTTCCTGGCAGCTGTCAATTTGATTGTCAATTTGAATGGGGAAACATTTATGTGGCAGTTTTGATGTGCCATGTATAAAATATTCATTCTCAGTTGCTTCCCATTCAAGTTAATTTGCTTAATTGAATTGAACTTTTACATGAAATATTGTGCTTTTTATTTGCTAGGTTCTCTCCTATGGGTGTAGATCACATGAGTGGGCTTTCTGGTGTAAATGTTCCAGGAAACGCATCTTCTGGCTGGTGTATCTTCATCTACAACCTTGGTCAAGATGCTGATGAGGGAATCCTCTGGCAGATGTTTGGCCCCTTTGGTGCGGTTACCAATGTGAAAGTTATTCGAGATTTCAACACCAACAAGTGCAAAGGTTTTGGTTTTGTGACCATGACAAACTATGAAGAAGCTGCAATGGCCATAGCAAGTCTTAATGGCTACCGCCTGGGGGACAAAATCTTACAGGTTTCCTTCAAAACCAACAAGTCCCACAAATAACTTGCTCGTGCTTTTTGTATGGAATAGATAATGGAGTGACAGAAGTTGAAACATTTTTGTTAGTGTAAAACTCATTTTGCGCCAATTTTCACAAGTGTTTGTCTTAGTCTAAATGAGAAGTGAAAAGGTTTTATATTCTGGGATGCAACTGACATGTTCAAATGTTTGAAATCCCACAATGTTAGACCAATTTTTAAGTTCCTTTAAGTTATTTCATTTAAAACATGTTAAAAATCCCCAGAAATCTTAAGTAGATTGCATTAACTAGACCCTCTGGATGGTGGTAAAATTGAAGCATGCTTTCACTTATGAGACTAACATTTGTTTCATTGAATGTTGTCTGCAAAAACTGGAATTTTCTGAAAAATATCAGGCTGAATTCATTGATTTTCTTTGGTTTTATGTTGTTTTTCCTACCCATCCCCCTGTCCTTTTGTTCCCCCCCAGTTTCAGTAGTATGGAAGAAAAGTTGAGAAATACTAATGTTTTAGTCGACAGTAAATTGTTTGATTAATTAATATTCATTACTCTGTGTCTAGTTGAGGATCAGGCTTTTTAAAGTCAAGGTCTTGTAAGTAGTAGCATGCCAGCCTAACTTTAACACCATTGAGGAGGTAAGTTGCACACTGAGCAGTGGCCAAGCTGTCCAATTCACAGGTTTTAGAAACGTGACTTTTAAAGCCCACTTTGAGAGGAATGGACCAAAGAGTTTCAAAGAAACTCCGGGAAGATTTCAGAGTCAAAATGAAACTCCAAAAAAGCGAGTGTGAATATATGTTGCTACTTTATCAGACTGAATCTCTTCTGTCCAAATATTTAATGCATGGTGCACTACTTACTGGTACATTATAATGCAGCAAGATACTTACTCATTTTCCAAGATCATTGTAGTTGGAATTCCTTTGGCAGTTCTATTTTGTAAAGAAAAACCAGTTATAAACATTTGAGCATTGTATTTCTCGCATCCCTTCTAATGAGTGCTAGATTTTTCTATTTTAATAGGATTTTGTTTTGGCAACTAGCTTTACTTATTGAACACTCAGCAGAAAAGTACTTACAACTTGCAAGTTAGATATTAACCAAAAAACCCCTTTGATTTGTAGATTTAAAGATTAATCCCCCAGGTTTTCTGCAGACTGCCTTGAAACTTTGAGTTGTTCTGTTTCTGTTAATTTTCTTTTGCTTTTTTGTGTTTTTTGTTTGTTTTTACTTTTGCATTTAAGAACATTAAATTTGATTTTGTTTTGCTCAAATTTTGTTTTGTTTTTTATTTTCTGTTCTTTTTTTTGCTAAGTATTGCACAAAGTGTCTAGCTTTCAGAGTGTTGTTTTAAGGAACTGTAGCTCCTCTTTAAGAGAATTTTAATTTACTGGTTTGACAGATGAGTAGAAGAAAAAGAGTTTTGAAACAAGCACCACAAGACATCTGTCACATAGAAATGGTGTGCCACAGACTGATGTAACCCTCAGGTGTGCTTGGGTAGGAACCTGGGAAGGCTGACCCTGCCTGTGCAGGTGTGTGAGCTGCTGTGCACAACTAGAGACTTGGCTCTGGTGTTTATGTAGGTAGAGCAGGTGTGGCAGTGGGGTCTGTGGCAGTTAATGCAGTATCTCCTTGTTTTGCCTGAATCTCTGCCAGCCCCAGAGTTCATTTCCAAACTCCAGAGGCCAGTCCATGCTGCCTGCTCGTCTCGCTCCACCCCCAGCTGACCTTGCCCTGCGCTCGCCATTTGTCCTCTCCCTGTCCTCTCCTTGCCATGGGATCTGCACAGCCCGAGGGCTCTCTCAGCCTCCACATGTGGCTGAGCTGCTGCCCAGCTCCAGGGATGACCTGTGGGAGCTGCTGATGTTCCTGGACGTGCCCAGGACATATCTAAACCCTACAGATAGGCCTTGGCCCCGTGAGCGGCCTCCCGCTGAGTTTGAGCTTGTGTGCAGTGAATGCAGGTGGGATTTTTCCTGTCAAAACATCCAGCCTTGCCTCTCCTGCCAGTCTGTTCACTCCCCATCTCTTGAGAAGCTCAGTGGTCTGTGAAATGGTGACTGTGACACAGCGGCCAACCCACTCCCACCCCCCTGAAGCTGCTCTTGGCTGCCAGAGGTTTCCTTCCACCAATTCATCACCATCCATTTATTATGTCAATGATTATTTCTTTTCTGTGTACAAAGAGAGATTGGGAAGGAATCTGGGGGTTCTCCCAAGTTAAAGCTGTGTAGTACAGAGAAATTTTTCTCTTACTGTGTCCCGTCACTGCTGAACCCTGCACTGTCCTGTTCCACAGGAGTGGGCTGTAGTCATTCCCAGTTCCTGTCATTCTCTCTTGCTTTATTCCATTTAAGATAAATTTGCTACTGGACTAAGTGGGAGTTGCTGTTTATCACAATATATAGCTGGGGGTTCAGACTTGCAGCAAGTGACCCCTAAACATGACTGTATCAGTCCTGGTTCCAAGCACACTGGCTATGGCAGCAGCACATTGCTGTGCTGCCACTTCTGAAAAAACCCCTTCTCTTGGATGCTTTCTGGCATCGCTGTTCCTTGCTTTTTCCACTGCTTCCCTATTTTTCCATCTCTCATTCTTTGCTAAATAACAAGGAAGTACAGGATATGGTTTTGTACCGCTACTACAAGAATCTCTTTTAAAAAAGGTCTGATTCCAGCTTTCCTTGATAGTTGCTCTGATAATTTCCAGGCAATTGGTCTAAGCAAAGCACTGCTGCTTGAGTTGGGAAAAGAGGAAAAACTTCTGCTAATATCCAGAGCTGATACCAGAAGTAGTTTATGATCTGCACTATTCTAAGTCAATAAAACCTTGGCATAAATAGCTGAAGTACAGAAAAAATTGTGTATGTATTCTTGATGCTTTTGGTCCTAAACAGCAGCCTGTGCATCCTACTAGTAAAGACCAAAAGGAAACTTCTGGGGGTGGAAACTAAATTCTAACAAGACATCTGCTAGGACTTTTTCTACCCAAAAGGTAGGAGCAACTGATTTCCTCCTCACATCGTTCAGCAGACCCTGCTTTGAAGCTCCCACTTGAACAGATCTGTTTCAGGAGAGGTTTTGGCCTCTTAATTCTCAGAGTGTTCTGCTTTTTCATCCATTAATTTGGTGGAATCCAGGTGTTCCTGTCAGGTGATGCTTCTATCAGTCAGTGCTTGCAGGATCTTTGTAGAACCAAAGGGCTATCTCAAAGCAGAGGTCTCACATTGCTCATGAGATGCAGTGGTCTCATCGAGGTAGAGAGTTCTGGAAAGTCTTCACTGCTGGATTAGGATGTGATGATCAGATTTTGAAGACCTGTTTTTGTTGGTCTGTACTGGAGATGTGCTACGGGAGCAGCTGTGATGGGAGTGTTTTGGTGTCCTTTAGAGTAGGTTAAGGGTCTCTTAGGACAGCCCCAGGTGTGGCTTCTGAAGGACCAGGTGTAATTCCTGCTGCAAACACAGTTGTCCGTGCTGCTGTCTCAGGGGCTCGTGTATAGATGCCAAGGGCATTTGCTTCCCAGATGTCCACATGAATGGAATTCACCCTGTGTAAAACGCTGGCCACGAGCCTCATCACCTATAAACCTCCTGTTAACCATCAGCAGATAGGGAAATCCCACATAAATATGGAAGAGGAATCTCTGTTGTTGCTGTATGTGCTTGTATGAGCTGGCAAAGGCACGTGCAGATCGTTCAGGTGAGGGAATGGCAACACCAGAAATCCAGGCATGAGCAGAATCAGAGCAGCTCAGTGTGTTCGGTTCTCAGTGATTCCCTGTTAGATGGTGTCTGTGCACTGAAGTGTTGGATTTATTTTATTTTGTTCTTCAAGCTGCATTATTGTAAAGTTTGGTTTACTTGAGCTGCTCCACTCTCCCATCAGAGACTGGCCAGTGCAGTTACTGTTGCCTCCTGAGCCCTCCTGTGCACTGGGACTGGGAAAGGCTTGAGGATCCAGCTCTTAGGGTGAGGGGAGAAGTCACCATCACCACACTGCTGTGTGGCCGCACAGCTTTTCCTTCCCTTTGCTTGGATATGTTTTCTGTACATCTGTATCGTGTGAGCATGAAAACCACTGAAAATCCAGAGACAAGTCACTGGAGCAGGATAAATTGTCACCGCAGTGAACACTGGTTGGTCAGTGTGTGGTCACTTGCCTTGTCCAGATGACCAAAGGGTGTTTGCATGGAGAGGACACCTATTTTTGTAGGGGGATTGAACGTTGTAGTAATGTTATTTATACAAAGCAGTTAAAAATCTTTTTTTAAAAAAACCTGGTATAATTTATAGAAAGAATGTCCAGCAGGCAAAACCAAAATGATGAACTAACTGTAAAGGTGATCCATTATTTTAAAGCTGAGTTTGGAAAATGAATAGTCCTTAAGGTCCTTCAACATTTGTTACAATTTTATGTTGCTTTAATGTTCTGGGTAAGGTCAATAAAGTAGAAATTCTTCAAATATTTCAGGAGAGATTTTTTTCCAGTGCATTCTAAATGGCAATAACGCAAGTTTCTTTTTGGATAGTTTATCGTTACATATGTGCTTTAAAACAAAAACTTGGAGGATGTCCCCACATTTACTTTTCTAACACAATATACAAATCATATGATAAAATAAACTGTTTATTCAAAGTACCTCCTCTGATAGCTCTGCCTGCAGAAGGTTGGGGTTTGTGGGAGGTTTTTAACACACGGCTCTTGCGAACTGCTGGTAGCCTGGTTCGATCACAAGAACACGGAGCAGTTTGTCCGGATGCTGCCTCTGCCAGAAGGTCACCATATTTTTTATTTCCATAATGAAGAAACGTGTCCTTTATAACTCTGTCAGCGAAGCACCTTATTGTTACATTTCTATGTTTAGGCATCTGCAAATAGCTTTAGAGGGAAGGGACCAAATTCACCTTTAACATAGGGAAACACCAACCCCTTGAGCTTCCTGAGTGGAGCTGCACTTGTGTTTTGGCTTTTGGTTTGTTTTGTTTTTATTTTCCAAGAGCTGAATTTGTCACCTGAGGTACTTTAATCTCTATTTGGAAGCAGGAGAGCCTTTTTGTGCCTTCGGCAAGTTCCTCTAACATAGCTCTGCACTTCTCAAGGCTGGCTACTCAGCACAGCAGAACGGATAAATCCAGAGCTCAAGAGGCCAGTGGTTATTTTCTCTGGTTATTATACCTTATTGGATTTCTCCTTATTAATATAAAAAATAAAAAATGTGGAGTTCATAAAAAGGGTCTCAGTTCCCTCCCTCTCGCTCGGAAGAGGCAGTACCTCCATGACAACCAGTGGATTGAAAATCAGCATTAATTTCTAAGTGTCCACTCCTAGGTTGATCAGGTATGGCATCGTTCCCGTGGTTGCTTTTTGTAGTAGTCTCATGTAGTCAAACAAAACCAATTCAAAGTGTTGCTTTCTCCTCCTTCATCATTTAAAATCAGTCAAAGACTTTATGATCTCTAAAGCATAACCCACCACCCTGTGAGTGGGTTTGACGTTCAACCCTGGTGATTCCTTCTAGATCACACTCGATCAAACAGCAACAAAGGTTTAGAAATATTTTTCTGTTGAGTGGACTTTTCAGCACTGAAATTCTCTTTTGTTGCTAATGATGGGAAAACAGTAATGGTAGAACTGCCACCTGAAACCTTGGAAAATTGCTTCTGTGTTCACATTTTAGAATCTCAGTATTCTTCTACTGTTGTTCCTTATTTTTAAACATTTTTGAGCAAGGTTTTAGTGGTATGGCTGAACTTTTTCACTTGGTCATTGAGAAGAAAATGACTTGAGACGTTTGAAACATAAGTTGGGATAAACCTTTATTTGATGAGTAATTTGAATAATACTGTACTTCTAGTCTTTTTATTGATTTCCTTTCCTTTAACTTATGTAATCTTTTGTTTATAAATTAATCTGTTTGTGGGACAGAAGGTTTTATCAATTGCTTTCCATACTGTACAGTATATGGTTACACATTTTGTATATTTAGTGTGTTTTTAAGTTATTGATTTGTTTTATATCAAATAATTTATTTTTCAGGTACCATTTTCATTTAAACTTTGTTTTTACATGGGTTTACTTTAAATAAAGTATGACACTGCTTTCCAAATGTCTAAAATGAAGTTGAATCCCATTGTGTTATTTTGAGATGATTTATGTAAATTAACATATTTTAGAAATAACTGCAGAAATGTATCAAGTTCATACTTTGGTTGTGCTTCAATTCAAGTGCTTGGAAATTCTCTGCAATGATTTTTGAGCAGTTTGAAAAAATGGAATTTTTCATATTGAAACAGTTCAAAGATTTGTTGATGAAGCAGCAGCTTTGTAGAATCCTGTGGATGGAGTTATGAACATTGTTTTCTATATGGATTTTCAAAATTAAATGAAACAACTCATAGATATTTTACACTGGTGTTAAGACTTAAATGACATTATCTATGTTAATAATGCAAAGGAGTTTTGTACTTTTGTCACATGTTCATGGTTAGTTTTGTTGAGCACTTGTTTGGAACATACTTGGGATGCTTTTACTTGAGCCCTGGTGAAGGGTGATGTACTTCAAAATAGAATTAGGCTTTTACTTAATTGCTCATATTTTGTCTTTTTTTCCCTGCAGGAATTGGATTATTATTGTGCAGTTTGGAATTTGACATGTTTTCAGAAGAATCTGAGCTGTGTTCAGGAATAGGCCAATCAAGGTTCCTCCACTAAAGATTTTGTAACTTGTGGCCTTGTTAGAAAGATGGAATTAAAAGAAGGGGCTTAGCTTCCTTTTTATTTTTCAGGGAAAAAAGTCATCGTCTTTATCTTACCTTTTTCTTCCTGATTAAACCA
The DNA here is from genome assembly GCF_020740725.1 of Corvus hawaiiensis. NCBI lineage: Eukaryota > Metazoa > Chordata > Aves > Passeriformes > Corvidae > Corvus > Corvus hawaiiensis. The sequence goes on along the minus strand of NC_063240.1, from coordinate 2,544,616 downwards.
AACCCAAAGCCCAGCTATGCTGTTACTCAGAAATGTGTAGTGAGACTTCTTCAGGGAGCTCTTGGGGAAACAACCTCAAGTTGGCATAATGGAGGTTTAGGTTGGATGAAGACTTTCTGCAAGTTGTGCCAGGGTTGTCCAGCCCTGGCAGCGGCTGCCCAGGGCAGTGGTGGAGTCACCGTCCCTGGAAGTGTTCAAACAACGTGTGGGTGTGGCACTTGGGGTCACGGGCTGCTGGTGGTGCCAGGTTGATGGTTGGACTTCATTACCTACCTTAGAGGGCTTTTCCAACCTAACAGCTGTAATTCCATGAGAAGGGACCATCAGTGCAGGTCAGGCTCCCTGGTTCCTCGGGTGCGGCTGGGGCAGGACAGACACCCCCAGGTAACACCCTGGGGGTGGTTCTGTAAGGGGCTTTTTCAGAAAATGCTTCTGAAACTGCATCCTTTTGGTTGAAGGAGCACATAAAACCCTGCTGGCTCTGCACAGACTGTGTTCCAGTCTTAGTCCCTTCTTCACCAACACAAACTTTTAGTTTTGGTAAGCTGAAGTCTGTTCTGCTGCGTTTCAGCAGGTGCCTCCTGTCCTTTAGTCACAGAAATAATCCCTCTCAGAGCTGGGCTAATTGTTGTATCTTTGAGATGTTGCCTCTGATTTTTCTCTTAATGGCTTACTGAGAAAAATAAGATGTGGAACAAGAAATATAAATAGTGTTTCATGTATGATGTCATAGAATGTGTGGCAATGCTGCCTCAGCTCAGGATCTCTTTCAACTCAGGAGTTTTTGATTTGCAGTTATTTTTTCTGTGATGGGAATTTCTCAGTTCAGCACTGTACACCATATGGAATTATTCATTGTGCTAAATTGGTAAAGAGCAGAAGTGAGAATTTTCTGTCCTACCAGTATATCAGTGGACTGTTGAATGTTCAGCATCTGGTGCACTGAGGAATGCTTCATCAGGATTTAGACCTTTCCTGGGTTTCCCTTTGCGTGGAGCTGGAACGCCTTCTCCATTCTTGCTCCCACCAGAGTTCATCCCATGTAGTTTGCTTTGCTCGTGTTTATTTTGACCACTGTTGTATTTTCCATGTTTTTCTTCTGTGAAAAATCATGAGGGGAAAAAATGTGTTTAATTCCAAAAAGCTTAATAACAGACATGGCCATGTGAAGTTTGAGCCCCTCAGAAATGGCTCTTTTTAAAAAAGCAAACCAGAAAACTTAGTGTAGACCCATTAACCCCCAGGCAGAGACTCTGGTTTTGCAGAATTCCTGACAGACTCCCTGGCTTTTGACTGTTCCCCCTCCTTGCTCTGCTGTTTTGGTATCCTGCTTCCAAATTTCACCCTCTTCATTTCCAGAACAGTGAAAGGGGGAGGGGGGGAGAAAAAAGGTGTTAAACTGACACGTCAGAGAAGGATGTCTGAATCGTTTTCTCTGTATTTCCTATCCTTTAAAAAAAAAAAAAGACGAATATGACCATAAGAAATGTGCAAGGTCATGCTAACGGTGCTCTGGATTCTGTCCCAGCAGTGGCAGTGAGCAGCTATTTAAGGAAAGCCTGGCTGCCATCCCCCCTCCCGTCATTCCCCTCATGCTTCCCCAGCTCAGCAGTAGCTCAGTGTCAGAGGGACCCTGCCTGTTCCCCAAATATCTCCTCATCTTTAGAGTCCTGATTTTTGAAACTGACTTTCTTTTCCCTAAAGTGTCCTCTCCTTCCATCCTGTACTGACAGCAGGAAGGGGAAGTGGAACGTTTGGGACTGGTTTTATGTGTATGTGTGTTACCTGTGCAGCTTAATGAAGGTGAATAAATCATGATGTTTTGCTCTTTGCACTGTGACACACTTTCTTTTTTTGTCTTTTTTTTTAAAGTGTTTATGTGTAGAAACAGTGATGAGCAAAATGGGACTCCGAATCTAGTTTGTCAGAACATAACTTGTACTAACATCTCATTGGCAAATAATACTTAATTGCAACAAAATTAATTTAAACCAAATTTGGCACAGTTAAAATGCAGACTTTCTTTATTTGAATTGTAAGTGTGGTTTATAATGTTCTAAATGTTGAACTTTCCAGAATGGATTGACTTCTCCCTGCAGGGCTGGAGCTCCATGCTTATAAAAGAGCATGTGCTCAAACTAAAGCTTACAAAGAACTGAGTTTAATACAAGTAAGTTTGAAGCTTCCTGTGTTCTCAGAGTAGGGATCAGAGGAGCTGTTAAACCTACTTTAACAAACCTGTTAAACCTACTGTTGGAATGTGTTGGAACAGATTCTGCCCTAAGAGAAGGCTCTTAGAGGAGAGCAGAGCAGGAGTGGTTTGACTTGGGAGCAGAGTTGGGGCAGTGTCAGCTGTGCTGAGCTGTTTGCTGCCATGGGCTCCAGCTCTGCTGTCACAGGAGGAGCAGGCACTGGCACTGGCAGGACTCCAGGGCTGTCCTGCACCCCATGAACAGCTGTGGTAAGTAGCTCGTGTGCTTCTCAGTCCTGGCATGGAGGGCTTTGGTCTTGATCTAACCAGACTTGCAGAATTTGTGATGAAACACTTTTGTGAGCATGTATCCTGCTTTACCTTTCTGTCCCAGGTGGTTCCTTCTGCTTTACATCTTTCAGGAGGCAGGGTGCATATATGTTTGTGCGTGTGCACACACACCTGTAATACCTGTGTGTTGTGAAGCACATGTAGGCTGTATTTATGCATTGTTTACATACACAGACCTGTCAGTTGTGCGTGTTCCTGCTGTGTCTCTGCTGTGTAGATGCTATGTATAGCACATGGGGAATGGCACATCTGCACTGTCCCACATCCTGCACAGTGCAGAGGTAATTCATGCAGGAATGTATGTCCTTAAGATGATATGAAGCTTTCTAAGGCATTGGTCACAACTGTACAGTGATCTGAGGAGTGTGCTGTGGAGGGTTTAAGAAAATTAATGTCCGTCTTGGAAAGTATTTCACATGCACGTTTTTCTAACTCTAGAAAACAGCCATGTCTGTATATTGTGTCTTAATATTTTTCAGCAGTGGTCCTGTACTGTACCATATCACTGCTGCTCAGGAGACACCTCCCGTTCCCTTCTCCCTGTGAGATGCAGTGCTATCACTCCATGGGAGTCAGTGACTTCGGAAATCAGTGATTTTGTTTTAAGCCACCTTTACTCTGTATTTTGCCCGTTCTGTTTTTACTGTATTTCATGGGCCTTAATGTTTTAATCCTTTCTTACTGCAGGACTGGAGGAAGGAAGACAATTCAGCTGCAAGAAGGACTGTGGTTCTAGAGAGATGGCAGTGACTGACTGCGCATGCCACGGCACACGGCATGATAGCCCAGGGTGCATGGCTGGGCCCCTCTACCCCCACCACTGGATTCCTGGAGGGACATCGGGGCTGCTCATGCTTTTTTAGATAAAGCACAGCAAAGCCTTGTCCCAGTGTGTTCAGAGCTGCTTTTCTGAACAGCACAAAGTTCAGCTTTGAGGTTTGACTCACTGTGATGTCTGTGCCTTGTTCAGTCAGTCAGGTAGCTCATGAGGACTTGCACGAGGTGTTTAATTCCAGGGCAGTGGTGCCTCCAACACTAATAGTTCCTGGAGAACATCCTGGCTGCCCTGATTTGCATCTTATCTTACTTAAGCACAGTGATGCTCAAAGGCAGAGCAAGAGCTGTAAAGTGGAAACTGGTTGAGAAGCTTTGTGCTTCCCTCCTGATCTTGGTGCTCTGTGCTCAGCTGGGCACGTGTGAGCCTCATGTCCTGTTGGATTGCTGGGGGCCTCGAAGAATGAATGTTTGCAATGGAATATTTGCCCTGATTTTGGTCTTTCTGCATTCATATGACGAATCCTGACGTTACAGAAGAACATCTCTAGTGTCCACTCTGTGGAATCCCATGTCCAGCTTCTTTGTCATTATCCACTCTGGGTTTGGGTGAGGGAATAATGAGAGCTGGTTGTATCCAAGAAGGAATAAAATAAGAACGGGACAGACTTGTTGAATTGGTGAAATTAAGGCAGCTTGACATAATTTGTGAAACGTGACAGGAAGGATCCCTGTGGGAGCGTTGGGGTCAGCATGGGGTAGGGAATTGGTTGATAGGACCTGTGTCAGCCCTTTGTTCAGTGAGGGCGGTGAGCAGCACCTAGTCCTAACAAAAGGTTTGCTTAGTTTGCTGCACAAACAAGAGGAGAAGAGGTGTGATGTCCTAACGTGGACAGGGATGAAGTGGTTTTGCTCAGAAATACTTTGGTGTTTTGTAGTTTATGTGCTGCAGCTGGGAGGCAGTAGGGCCTGTGGGGCAGTGCTGCTGACTGAGGTGTCAGCTAAGCACTGTCCATCTGCTGTTCCTTTTTGGAGACGGAGGAGGAATTCCTTGCAATGGCTGCATTTTCATCCTGTATGGAAGCTTAATAGGTTATTAAAATAATGTTACATGGTAAAATAATGTTATGGTACAGCTTCATAAATGTTTTTGTATTAGAAGATTTTTAGATATTGAGGTCCTAAAAAACCACCCATAATGATAATAATAATCATCATCAAATGTCTTTGTAGATGTAAATGAGGCTCCAGAGGTGAGCTCTGGCTATGTTTTAGGTGCTGGTGTTGCTCCAGTCTCCAGCATCTTACACCAACCCTCCACCATCATCTTATTTGTGCTGATAAAGCTGTTGTTAGGACTTACTTTAATTAAAAGAAAGATAAGTCTTACCAGTAGTTCCTTTAAATCTGGATCAGTTCTTGGATCTGGTTCCCCTGTAGTCCCACAGGGATGCACATTCCAGGCACGCTAAAGGGGCAGTTAAAGGGTGGGATCAGGCAGCTGAGCTGGGGCTGTGTAATATGGCATTTTCATCAAAAAGTGGACTGGGTTGTTCTTGGGGTCAGTTGGAGGCTCAAGGAAACTGGAGGAATTAATTATTCTGGGAAGCCAGCTAGACTAGAGGGTGTACTATGGATCTGAGGGACAGTTGGAGTCACTTCTTAGTCAAAACTGCTGGTACAATCGTCAGTCCATGTTCCTGGCAAAAGCCAAAAAACCTGCACTGGCAAAAATCCAACCCAAGGTATTAAAATCAGAGTAAACGGAGTAGTGGAGGACTGGTGAGCAACCAAAGGTACTTGTCAAAGGTCAGGAAGGAGAAGAGCTATCTGTAAGCTGTGAAGTGGGGAAGGAAGCAGCTCCGTGTTCAGCTGAAGGGAGAAGATGACATGTTGGTGACAGAAGGGCAATGGAAGTGCAAGGACCTGCAAGGGAATGGCTGTGCTAAAGCCAGGAGAGATGTGATCTTGAACGTAAGTGCATCATTAGCACGAGAGTTCTGGTAGGAGGTACATTAACTTGTCCCTCCTGGCAGTGACTTGTGTGGAAAATGGCTCATCACAGAGAAATGTGTGTTAGGGGTGTATGGCATGGGCTGGTACAACCCTGTTAAACTGATCTCTGTGCTGCACCATGTGTTTCCATAGACAGGACCCTTACCCCTGCAGAGTGATGAAGCAGGGAATGAAGGCTGTGGCACCTTCTTCCAAGGGGCTCTGAACTGAGGAGGCTCCATCCCACCATGGCCTAAAAAGCTACTCTAAAGCCATATGCTTCAAATTCTGAATAACAGAATTTGAAGGTACAGAGCTAAGTGAAAATGTTCAAATACATTCTGTCACAGAATAATAAATTTGGTGGCTTTCTTTAAGAATAATAAGTAAATAGATTTTTAAAATTTAGTAATCCCATTTACCTGGACTTCTGTAAAGCATTTGATAGGGTGTTGGATACCACTAAATAAACTTTGGTAGTTACAGATACAGGAAATTTAGGGTGGCAGTTGCTTTAAAGAAGGAAGGCAGCATGGAAGGGTAAGCAGGAGGTTTTCAGCTGGTGGGATATGACTGATTTCCCAGATCTTTGGGACATATGTTTGGCATCTGCCTATGTTGAAGTATTACATATGTGCTATGGCATCCTCTGCTGGAAATAGTGGAGAGATGCTGTAGCTGTTCCCTGGCTTCCCTGTTCCTGCTCTCCTGTTTGAGGGGAGGTTTTGGAGAGGCAGAAGGAGTGTAAATGCTCTTGCCCAGGGCACAGGTCGAGCGTGATGCAGAGGAGTGCACAGACACAGACACATTCAGGAGCCAGGTGTGTGGAGCTACGACACAGCTGTGAGAGGGAGCTTTGGGTGCAAATTGTTCGGGGCCTGTGGGAGTAGGAGAGTCCATGTGAGTCCTGTAGGCTCAGTCATGTGCTTGGTAGCATCTTGTGACACAGGACTGAAGCTCTTCAGAAGAGCTTCTTGCTGAGGGGGTCCATTTATTTCTGTGTGTGCCACCAGTCTGTATCCTTTGGCTGGGGGGTGCACAATGCTGGGAGTGGGGAAATCCTTCCAGGACAGGATTTGGCAATCTGCTGTCAATATTGTCACATGCTTGTTTATGAAAATGCAGTGGAAGGCTGTTGATGAGAAGTTCAAAATCTCAATGCATCTGTTGTTCAGGGGTTGGTCACACAGGTGACATAGGAGGCTCAGAATGGGCAGATAGTGATTTCTTTCTCCCAAAGAAGCTGGAGTAGAGAAGCTTTTTGGGTGTCCCATTCCCAGGTGCAGCGTGTGGCACTGCTGTTGAGCTCTTTCTGCTTACAAGGGAATAGATGGAGAGGCCCAAGCCCTGTGACACGGGTTTGTGCTGATCTGAACCATCCTGCCTTGCTTATTCTGACAGGGAACCAGCTGAGCAATTTGGTGGTTTTCCTCATGGGGGTGGGAGATGAAGGAAGCGAGAGTGTCGTGTAGGGTAAGGATGTAGTGATGAGAATGAATTGTGCACATCAGAAATCTGCTGTTGACAGCTCAACACACTTCTCAGGTGAAGTCAGTGCTGGCACTGCAGTGATGATGGGCATGGCTGTTTGCTGTCCAGAGCCAGCCAAGGAGTTGTGGGGGTTGTCACTGAATCGATCTCCTCCTCAGAGCTATCTTTGTAATCCTGGGTTAAAGCAATGTGTTCCTGATGGTTGCAGGTGAAATCCAGCTGGAGGGTGGTTTGGTGAGGAAGGCAGAGCTTACCTGCTGTGTGTGGCTGCTGGGAGCATCAGGGCTGTACAGCTGGGGCAGCCCCGTGAGCTGTGCCCACAGGAGGGGTTTCTCTCTGCCCAGGACTCACTGCCACAGCTGTGTCGGTACAGGCACCCAGCCCTGGGTTCTTCCTTACAAAACAGGGTGTTGTTACAGGGCCATTTGCTTTGGGGACCAGGATGTGGTGGTCCTTGTCCCCAGCCCAGTTCAGAGTAGGTGGAATCGTGTGGCTGTTGGCGCTGGCAGCAGCAGCAGATGTTCCTGGTGGGTGCTCTTTTTTCATCTGTGGTTGCTTTGAGGGTACCATGGACAATGGAAGAGGAGTCCTGGTTGTTGATATCTGCCCATTTGCAGGGTTCTTGTGTCTCTGGTTGTTTTATATCTGCCAGTTTTGGGGGATTAATGCCCCAGTAGAGCTGCTGGGGGATGTGTGGTGTTCACCCTGAGCAGTGGGACTCACCAGGTTGTTTCTGTTCTCTGCTGCTCGGCTGTGTCACTGCTGAGACGTACCTTGGCTCCTCACTGAGCTCCTGCCTTTGCTGGATCATGAGGGGAGAGGCAGGTTTTATGATTGTGGGTTCAGGTGAAATAATTCAGGTCCATAGGTGAATCCAGAGCCTGAGCAGTTCCCTGTGTGTTTGGTTTGCACCTGGTTGGAAAAGTGAGGGGGTGAATTAGAGTGGGTAATTGCTGCTTGGGAAGGATACGTGTGAATGTTTTATTTCCTACTTCAGGCTTCATGTCTAGGAAATGCAGATTGGTGCTCAGGTCAGAGGGAAGTGTGGTCGTGAAGAGCAACTCATAACTTTGAATAACAACTGGGTGGATGCAGCGTCCTGAGGGGAAGAATCCTTTGATACACAAGCAGTAAAAACCAACAATTAAAGGTCAGGGTTGGCATTTTGTTGGCATTAGGAGGAGAATTGTGAGGAATTTAGCCTGGCTTGAGCTGTGACACCACCAGCAGATGTCTGCCAGGCTGTAAGTGCAAAGAGCATGTGCTTTGTCTGTCTCTAGTGGTTGCAGCCTGTCAAAGTAAGTAACTGCTTGGGGTAGAGACAGCAAGACAGAGAAATGGAGTGAGATGTCTAGAGACAACACAGTGTTCCGAAGTTGGGATCATGATGCTGCTCTTCTCAATGTTTTAGCACCAGAATCTGGTTTAAAATCCTGCTTTGCAGATGGTTGAAGACTCCAGGAATATTGAAGGGGAAAAAAAGAGGAGAATGGCCAAATACCCATTTGTTGTGTTTCAAGGAAGGACAGTGAGTAGAAGATCTCTGAGGTGAAATGGCCAGGTAAGTGGAGCAGCAAGTTTTGGGTTAGGTGTAATGTTTCAGCTTTACTGTTCTTTCCTGTCTGTGTTGAGCTGTGGTTTGCAGAAGTCCATGGCTCAGAGTGAAAGCTAAAATCTGGCCTTTCAGAGTTTGAAGGCTCAGGATTCTAAAAATAGCTCTCTTGATCAGACATGTAATTTAGTGTGAGATTCACCCTACTGACTCAAGCTATTAAAATCTTAGCACCCAGTCCAAACCCATCAGTAAGAGCCGTCTGCTCCTAAAGCCTGGGATGTACTGCTCAGAAAGGTGCCTGGCTCTCACTGTTGGCTACAGACACTTCATCTGTGTAGTTAAATGAGACACGAAGCTTCTACAAAACAAAGGTAAGTGCACATTGCACACTTGGGTGCCAGGACCTCGGCACCTGCACAAGTCTGGCTACTCCTGACACGGATTTTGGAGCATCTTACACAGGGATGCTGTGGCTTCCTCCCCACACTGAATCCTGGGAAGTTTGCATCTGGAGAATGTCCAGCACAGTGAGGTGGAACACGCTGCAGAATTGCCCAGGCTGGTGGAGGCCCAAGGTAATGAGTCCATGGGGCACCTCTGCACCCTGTGCTGTGCATGGCTGGGGGCTGATGGGATCTGTGGGGCGGTGAGGGGGGGTCTAAACACCAGCCCTGAGGGCCCAGCAAAGGTGCAGATGCGACTTTAGGGAGCCTGCAAGAGACCCGGAGAGGGACTTTGAACAAGGGCCTGGAGGGACAGGACACAGGGAATGGCTTCCCAGTGCCAGAGGGCAGGGCTGGATGGGATCTTGGGAAGGAATTCCTGGCTGTGAGGGTGGGCAGGCCCTGGCCCAGGGTGCCCAGAGCAGCTGGGGCTGCCCCTGGATCCCTGGCAGTGTCCAAGGCCAGGCTGGACATTGGGGCTTGGAGCAGCGTGGGACAGTGGGAGGTGTCCCTGCCCATGGCAGGGGGTGGGATGAGATTCTCTGCATTTGAACACTGAATGACAATGTATGAGCTAGATCTGAACTGTTAACTGTTGAACAGTGTGCAGATGGTCCCATGAACACAGGCTCTGATGTGTCTGGCTGTGCTCTCGTAGCGCTGCGTTCTGAGCAGGATCTGCCCTGAGCCTGGGCTGTGGTGTGTGTAACCCCTGGATGATGGACTGAGCTGCACCTGCCTGCACAAGGACTGAAGTAATTCATTCAGATTTTCTAGAAAGTTTTATTATCACATCAGACAAAATGAGGAATTCCTCAAGGAAAGAAATACGTACAGTGAATTGGAAAGGGAGGGGGAGAAAACATCCCTAGGGAGGCATTCACTCCTTAGAGGAGAATTTAGTGGAGGTTACATGCTGTGATTGTCAAATAAAAAGTTATTTGAGTCATATGTGTTATTCAGAGCTGCTTTAGAAATCTGGTTTTACAGAGAAACCTGGGGTTTTAACAGATTTAATTAATTACCTTCAAAACTTCATGTAGAATGGAATTTTCAAAATGATTCTAGAAAACTTGCACAGACTAATTTTGAAGTGGGTAGTATTTTAAATGAAGAAGGAGCTTTGGGCTGGTTTTCACTGCTGTTGTTTGGATTGTATTTTGCCACATGCTACAGCATTGAATTATTTTGTTGGTTTTTTCAGTTTTAGTAAAACACAAACTGAGGCACATGGTGATCCAAAGGAAGGATGGCAGCAGTGCTCTGCAGACTGTTCCCTTCCAACTCCATTTATACATCCTAAAAAGGTGTGAAAATAATATAAAAGTGAGAGTCCCTGATCAAAACTCATCATTTTTATAAATTCAGATATGTAAAAATAATTTGTGCTCTGGAAGACAACTGATGCACAGAAAAGAACCAATCTGTAGGATTGAGGCAATTTGTCCATGGGCTGTAGAAACAAGCCAATGTCTTTTGAGTAAAGTATACACTCAAGTCATTCAGTTCAATGAAAATTCTTTTAAGCTGAGTGTTCATGGTCAGTCACATCCTCAAATTCCCGAATACCATTGTGGAAATGTATTCCCCAGTCAAGCCTCACGTGGCCATTGAGTGGGTTTTCTGCCCATGTCTGGGAGGTGCCCCAAAGCCAAGGGCTGCTTCAGCTTTTCCTTTCACTTAATAACCTCAGACTCCATAAATACCTTTCACATGGATTTTAGTTCACCAAAGTAGCTTTCCTTGAGTTTTTTCTCAGTAAAATAACACTTGTGTAACAGCCAAATTCCTTCACCCAGTTGCGCTCCAACTTTATTCCAGTATTATACACAGCAGTCATAACCCAGGGATCACCTATATTACCATAGCAGCTGAGATTTTTGGTGTTTGTAAGGAAAACAAGGATTTCCAAGGAAGGAGTACAGGTTTGAGCTTGTGTGCTTTCTGTACTGCAGATTTCTGTGTTGTAGGGTGTGTGCCTTGCGCTGCCTGTACTTCTCCAGTTGCATGGAAATAAGAATTAGATTTTCAGTGCTAGAACAGGGAGAGGCACCTCTTTTTCTTAAAAAAGGAAAGTTTCAAAAACTTTGAAGGTGCAGTGTATCAGTCAGTGGAATTTAATAACAGAATTTAATACCACAGAATATCCTGAGCTCGAAGGGATCATCCAGTCCAGCCCCTGGCCCTGCACAGACACCCCAACAACCCCGCCCTGGGCATCCCTGAGAGCGCTGTCCAAACGCTCCTGCAGCTCTGGCAGCCTCGGGGCCGGGCCCATTCCCTGGGGAGCCTGTTCAATTCCCCTTGTTTTTACCTTTTTTGAGGCTGAATAAATGGGTTTCAGTTTGCCAAGCAAGACCCCTCAATTTTCCTGATGTGGGACATGTGGAACTTCACCTTCCTCCCATCCTGGTCTCCTGAATACAGTTGGGACAGAATAAAACTCCTCCAGGTGATGCCCAGTGACAGTGTCCAGACTGCTACTTTCTTGTCTTCTAGAAATCTCTTGTTCCTCCCCCCTGATGAGCTTGTGTTGCTCTCTACAAAAGCCCTGCTGACATTCTGGGGTTCTGTGGGTGCCACTGGCTCTCAGGGCTGGCACAGGGAGGCTGCTGTTACCCCCTGAGCACTGGTGTCAGTGTTCCCTCAGCAGCAGATTATTGAAAACACAGGTGGGGTTGGGATGGTGCCATCCCAAGGGCAAAGGCTGGGACAGTGGGCCCCTCACCAGCTGGGCCATCTTGTAAATCTGCTTTGTTTATTTTTCCACAATTTCCACCCAGTTAAAGGTGTTCAGGTGCCTCTCCTGTGCAGTGCTGAAGATGGATTGTCCTTGCTGCCTTTAGCTTTTCCCCATCAATAACGATGCCTTCCCTCTATACCAGATCACAGAGAGACTTTCAGAAGCACTTGAATTATTTTTTCCCCTTGTTTTATCCTGTTAGAGGGGCACAGTGATGACAGCCCAGTTTTGAGGCTGCTGGGCTCAAAAGGTCTCCCTTGCTGTATTTGTCACAAGGCCCAAGGCTGTGTGGGCTCTGGCATGACACTTTATTTTAACCTTACTAGCACCAACATACTCCCTGCTGATTTCCAAAATCAAAACTTCTCTGCTAATGTGTATCCCGCCAGATACTTAGAGATGTTACCAATGCTTTCAAGGCCAGGTTGAACAGGGCTTGGAGCAACCTGGTCTAGTGGAAGGTGTTCCTGCCCATGGCAGGGAATGGAAGATGAGCTTTAAGCTCCTTTCCAATCCAAACCATTCTGGGATTGATAAAGCACCGGACTTGCAGCTCCTGGGGCAAGTTGTACAGAGTGGGGTTAGCTTCACCAGCTCTAGATTTATTACTGAGATACAATATTCAGTTTTTTCAGTAATTATTTGTTCTTTGTTGCAGTGAGCTCGAGAATGTGCTCTTAAGTTGTTTTAGTATGACTTGCAGCTTCCAGGGCAGGGCATAAGGTGGTCTGGTCTGCAGCAGCCAGAGCCCAGTGATGGGAGTGACTGCCCAGAGGCTCATCCTGCAGCCCCAGCACTTACTCAAGGACCTCTGCCATGGACATTCTGTCCTGCCTTTTCTTGCAGGGTTAATTGTGTGCTGTAATATCCAGAGCTCATTAGTGCGAGGAGAGGGGATGTGAAAGTGGGGCTCATCTCTGCTGCCTGTGCTGGTCGGCCTGGACTCACCCGGGGCATCCAGTGAGGGATGCGGGCGCTCCCATGCACCAGAGACTGCACCAGAGACTGCACCAGAAAGGTCTCATAAATCTTGCCTGGTTTAATTACTGCCTTGGAGCAGGTGCATTGGAGGTGTCTGTCCAGCTGTGTTTGGGGGATGTGGGTAACTGTTGCAGACAGACAGGATACTTGGATCCTTGTCCCAGAGCTGGGGCTGCCTGGGGCCTCCCCAGTGTTCACCAGCATCTCCCAGGGCATTTTGGGTGGCTGAGCTCACGCCTGATACAGAGGAACAACCAAAAAACCCTTCGGAGCCAGTGATGCTGAACCAGCGTGTATCAAGGTGATCATAAATGATATGGGAAGGAGGGAGGAATGTCTGGGGAAGCTGCAGAGATTGATTTGAAATGTGATTTTTTTGGGCTTGCAAATGATGTGACTGCTGCTATTGAAGAGCAGTTGGGCTGTAATGTTTAAGAAGGTATTAATTAACCTCACCAAGGAGAGAGGGTGAGAAAGGCCAAAGTTAGCAGCAGTGTCTCAAGCTTACATTGCCCAGGATTCTAACTCTGTGAAGGCTTTTGTAAGTTAATAGAAGATGAGTAGTTCTTGTGCAAAAGCTGGTTTATGATATTTAATAGTTTCTGCTTTTCATTTGGCAAAACTGGAATGAATATTTCTTCTAACTTAAAAAAAATTTTATAGCCTCTGACTTCAGCATGAAAGAATTCTGCACAGAAAATGTTTTCTTTATGTGCAATTGGAGAACAGTTCAGTGATGTGAGTATGGGTCTGAGCTGTGTTACGAGTCCTAATGCTGTGGCAGGAAAGATCAAGAGGGGGAAAAGGGATGAGGTGACATTTTGAGAGACAAATTAATTCAGTGAGATGAATCCTTGGTATAAAAGGCTTTTGTGTAGAAGGCTGCCCTGGGAAGCCTGGATTTTAAGGCTGTAATTGGAATTTGAACTTGGGGACAGATCCTTAGCTGGGAAAATCAATGCAGTTGCAGTTGGGCCTGGTTAATTAGTTGTCTGTAATAAAACAGCTGTAGAAACAGGTGTACAGCTGGTCCTTCCTTCCCTCCAGCCAGTGGATCCCACTGTCCCTGAGAGAGTGCAACAGCTCAGCCATCCTGTCTGTTACCTGCCAGATGGGAAATCCAGTTATGTCCAACTTAGATTTTGAGCTCTGGACAAAAATTCACGTAATCTTAGTTTTTAGATGAGAACCCAATAGTAAAATAAAAAGCAAGGATTAAAAAAAATAATCTCTATAATAAGGAAAACAAAAGCTTCTGGAGCACAGCCTGGCTTCCAGGGAAGAGCTGCTGGCCAGAGGGTTCGGAGTTATGCCCCATCCCTACTGCATTCTCACCAAATCCAGTCTGCTAACACCTGCTCACCTCCCTAACTTTCAAAAATAGCTGAGCTTGGAAAAATGGGAGTTATAAATCCTTCAAACCCAGCCATTTAAGACAGGGCAGTGAGCTCCCAGCTGTGTCCTCAGGCGCAGGGAGGAGCTGGTTGCCTGCCCATCAGTGGCAGAGCCATGGTCTTTGAGTGCCTGCTGGGAGTCCCACAGTCTTCAAAGGATAAGAGAGGCTTTTCCCACTTTTGTGCCAAGTAAGGCCTTTATCTTGCAGAGCATCCATATGTGACACTCACAGTGTCAGTGTTTAGCACCAAGATGTCATTCCCAGGAGCAGGAATGCTGTTATCTACACCTGGCAGATGTTATAGTGAACTCCTGTCTGGTCCAACAAGGTTTCGTCAGTCATTTCAATCACATTGTCTTTGGGATGCAGGTGTGAGGTCTCTGCAGAAGGAAACTTGTCCGTGTTGCTCACTGGGTCTTGCTGCAAAAAGAAAGAACACAGTTTTAATTTCTGGAGTGAGCAGGTGCCTTGTGCCTGTTCTGCCATGTCCCACGACCCCCTGCCCTCCACCATGCCCTACATACTGGGACGGGCTTTGGGGCAAAGTCCTTCTCGCAGACATGTGCTATGATGCCAGCAGCCAGGGCGTCACCAAGGACGTTGGTCATTGTTCGTAGTCGGTCCCTGCGGAGAGACAGTGCCAGGATGCAGGGGGTGGCCACAGCCAGCGTGCCCGGGGTGTTGATGGCTTTGGAACATGTCAGTCCCCGTCCTGAATGTCCCTCCCACTGGTGTTGGCAAAGGCTGTGTTGGTTTTGCAGATACAGAGAGAAAACAGTCCCTATGTGAGCCCTGTGCTGGGGCAGCATCTGTCTCACCCTGCCTGTGTGAGCAGTGCAGGGACCTGCCAGTGCCGCCTCCCAAACTGGGACAGCCACTGTTGTGCTCAGTGCAGGGAGAGCGCCTCAGCAAGTCATAAAACTCCTTGAGATGCCTCTTGAGGAGAAATCCTGTAGATCCAGCCACTGCTCCTCTCTTGTCTACCTCTCACATCAGTAGAAGGTGCCAGTGGTGCTGGGTACCCTGTGATGCTGAAAGGTCGAATTGGTGGTGTGTTAACCTTCCTTTATATGAGGGAAAGAGAAAAGCAGCCGTGATACTTGGCACTGTTCCCTCTTCTCCCTGGGGCCCTGTGAAGTACAAACCAGCCACCCACGTGTTGGTTCTGTAACTCAGCATCTGCTCTTTGTGGTTTCTCACCTAATGACTTGCTTTGTTTTTATCTTAGTACTTTAGAATGGCACATTTCACAAGCTGTGTGTTTATTTGTCTGTGACAAGTGTAATCCAGCATCAGTTTCTGTCTCGAGAGCAATCTGGTTTCATCCATCAAGAGGAAGATCCATCACCATGAACTGACACTGGTCACTGCCTGTGGCAGTGGCCTGGAGAGCACTTACAGAGCCCAGTCGACGGCGATGATGAGGGTGATGTCCTCGGTGGGCAGCCCCACGGAGGTGAGCACAATGACCATGGTGACAAGCCCGGACTGCGGGATCCCAGCGGCCCCAATGCTGGCTGCCGAGGCCGTGATGCTGCAAAGAGAAGGCAGCTGTGCAATTCAGACCAGCGTGTTTGCATGGCAAAGTGAGTTATTCCTGTGTGGAAGGATTGGATTGGATCTGACTTCCTCCACCTTCCTGCTCCCAGGTGTTATCACAAATTCCCCTGTGCAGAGCAGGGGCTGGCAGCGGATGCCCTGGCTCTGTGCTCTCCTCTTGCCTTCAGGGTAGGGAGTCCCTCCTTAAAATTATTAAATATTTGCAGATGTATTTAATTATTATTTAGTTCCATGCTTTATTTCCCTGTTTATAAAATGAGGCTATCCCATTCCTGAAGGGAAGTAAATGGCACCTGCACAAATCCTTCTGTGCTCAGCCCTGCAGCGCTGACCTGCTCCAGCCACACATCTGGGCAGCTGGGCTTTTCCCTACAGGCAAAGTCCTTGACTTGCAGTGGATTCTGGGATGCAGAGCCAGTCCAGCTTTCCCTGGTACACAGCACAGAGACTGGGACATGCTGCACCCTCCCTTCCTCCTCAGCTTCCCAGCAAATGTCACTGTGCATTAACAAGATCTCTGCAAATGGCAAAAATGCAAGAGGTTGTCCTAATATCTATAAATAGGAATAGAGAGAAATAATCTGGCTGCTACAAAGAAACTTTTACCTTATAGTTATAATTTGTCCCAAATCCAGTTCATACTCATTGACCTGGGCAATGAAGATGGCAGCGACTGCCTCGTAGAGTGCGGTGCCGTCCATGTTGATGGTGGCCCCGACGGGGAGCACGAACCGTGCCACGCGCCTGTCGATGCCGTTGTTCTCCAGGAGACACTTGAGGGTGATGGGCAGGGTGGCTGAGCTGCAGGACAAGAAATGAGCAGTAATTGCTTGTCATTTGTGTTGAGCTTTCTAAGCTGGAGTCAGTGTGATGGGACAGAAATACCAGCCCTCCCAAGGGTGGATACCGCAATGTTACACAAATTGCGGTAGCAGTGAAAAGTCTCTTCAGTTCTCACCATCTGGGGAATAGACATCATTAGCCAAGTGAGCTGCAGGCTGAGAGAGAAAATGTCAGAATGTCCTTTCAGTGGCTGAAGGCACCACTTTAAGGAGCTGTGTGCCATGGCTGCAGCTCTGTTGAACATCCCTGGTGCCCAGATGAATCCTGCAGCACCTCCTGGAGTGTGGTATGGCTGTGCTGAGGTCCAGCGAGACCCCTGTTGTCCTCACCTGTCTCCTCCATGAGGGATGCCTGCCTCAGCTTCTCCACCCCTGACCTTTCTCTCTCGTTTCTGTCTAGCATGAAGACAACTGTCCCACAGGAACTGGGATGAGGAATGGAGGAAGAAGAACAGGCTGAAGAAAGGAAACCACGGAAAGGAAGTCGATGGGCTTGTGACAGACTCTGGGAGGCAGGGACTGCATTTGGGAAAGGCTCTGGATGCAGCACGGTGGCCCCAGCCCTGGGCACAGACCGTGGGGCTGGGACAAGGAGCAGGGTGTTCTCCCTGAGGCAGCTCTCTCTCCCTTAGCTGGCTGCAGAGCAGAGGGAGGAGAAGCCTGACAGAAACAGAGCTGGAGACCCAGGTCCAGGTCATGAAGAGTTGCAGAAGCAAGAGTTGCAGCGGTGGGCACTGGGGAAGGGAGGCACAGTCTAGGTGGTTTTATTGGGATTATGGGGAGGAGCAACAGGCAGGCCAGAAAAACCCTTTGCCTGGTCAAATGTTCTCCAGGAAAATGTTTGAATTTGTGTGTCTTCTGGAAGGGGTGGTAGTTTATAGTGTGAAGGGTTTTTTCATTGTTATAAGGAAAGTATTTCAATGAAAATAGAATAGATAAATATAATCTAAATTGATTAAAGTCTTTTCAAAATAGGCAAGATTTTTCTGTGGATGAACTTGGGATACACTGTAGTTGATGTTAGATTGTCAGTAAAGTGTTCAGAAGAGCTTTAACCCCATGCAGTTTATAAAGCACCTACAGTCCTAGTTTGAATGCATGGAAAGAAAACTGCAGCAATTTAATGAAGTGTGCATGCACACACAAAAACATTGCTGGTTTGCTCTGGGAAAACCCTGGGAGAGGGTGAGTGGAAGAGCACCACGAGCTGCCCAGGTCTGTCACCCAGGGCAGGGGCAAGCGTCTGCTTCCTCCTAAACCAGGAGCATTCTCATTTCAAATAGTGCTGGAGTGTAATTTTCCTTTGAGTCACACCTGTCCTCCCAGAGCTCACCTGGCCGGACACAGCCATGTCTCTCTTGCTAAACCAGATCCCTGCTCTGTGGTATCTGCAGGTTCCAGCCACGTTTTCCTACCTGGAGGATGTAGCTAAGGCGATCAGCAAGGCTTGCAGTATTCCCTGAATGAAAGCAAAGGGGTTTTTCTTGGTGATGAGCACAAAAAGCAGAGGTAAGAGGAGGATTCCGTGGAAGGCAAGCCCTGACACTACTGTAATGACATACAGTCCCAGCTTCTGTCCTATAATGGATGGATCTTCCATCTCCAAGATCTTTCCAGCTATGAGAAATACAATGCCAAAGGGAAAGTACCTGCAAAGAATAAGCATAAAAAATTATGAGGATGCAGCAATCACTGGAGCACTGCAGGACAGACATTGCAGTGTTTGGTACTGTGTGGTACAGTCGTACGAAAGCAAATTCAGTCCTCACAACACACACTTGCAGACGTGCAACCGGCATTGCCATCAGATAGCAGGAAAGAAAATCAATCAATCAATGAATCAATCAAAACCAGATTTACCAAACGGCCATCGAGACAATTTTCATCACTGCTTCGTTCAGACACTGGCACACGTTAACCAGCGGGGCTCCTCGCTCGCCCATTTTTCCCAGGAGAAGTCCTGCAACCAAGCACAGCAGGTTGCATTACTTGGGAGCACCACGGGAGCAGCACCTGTCAAGCCGAGTGTCTTGAGGGTCTGGTGGCCACAGAATGGGGCTCACCGGGCAAAACCTGATTTCGTACAGGTTGCCATGTGCTCTTAGGAGTCACGGCCATTCTTTGCTCCAAGCAAATACAAGCACCTGGCTTGTGTTCCTGGCATTTTCTCACAAAGCCCCACCAGACCCAAATCCAGGATTTGGACTCTTCCTTGCACAGAAAACAGATGAACTTCACTGCTGCTCAATGCTGGAAGAGTCATTTCCTGGGATGGATAAACTGTGGATTAGCTGGATTAAGTGGATATCTGGATTGCTATAATTGCTGGATTGCTTTGGTAATACAAGAATAAGGAATTCTGGAAATAAAAATGGAATTCTTTTAAGGACCAGGTGTGGTAGGGCTCTCTCTAGCTGAGGATGTGATGCTTTGCTGCATCCCTGCCCTGCTCTGGAGTGAAAGGGGTCCTGGCTGCCACACAGTGACTGAGCAGTGCTCGGGCCCCCGGTCCCGTGCCCGGTTCCCCTGTGGGCTGGGCTGTGCAGTGCTGGTGGCTCACAGGCTGTGCCGTGGTGGTGACAACACGTGTGGCTGTACAGTGATGGGTCAGGAAGGATCTGAGTGAGTTGCTTAGATACAGGCATTAAGCCTTCTCTCCTAAGTCTGTGTTGGGGTCCCTCCCCTGCCATGGAGCCCTGGGAGAGGGGCCCTGGGCGGGAGACACGGGGTTTCCCTGCCCCTGCTCAGCCTCGTTCCCCAGTGGTCGGTTTGTGTTCCCCGGGGTGGCCAAGGACCCTCGGGTCCCGTGACTGCGGAGCTCCTGAGCTGAGCCCCGGCCATGCGGCTGGAGAAATAAACATCTCTGAAACATCTACCACGAATCTGTCCATATATACTTCGCTTTCCATGGGACTCCTGGTTTGAAATATACTTGTTGCAGTAATCCCCGCTGCGACAAGTCTGTTTTTTTCTTTTGATGTTGTTGCATTAACCTAAACCAGCCTAATTTTCTGTTCAAGGAATACTAGAGCAGAAATACAGGAATGGGTATGGTGCTGTCCTGTCTTCCAGTGCTAAACCCCATTGCTTTCACTGGAGGTTTTCCAAGAACCGATCAAGTAAAGGGAAAAGGAACCTTTGAGCATTTGGCCATCTTGTTTCCAGCTTGGTGCAAGGCCTTCTTCCTGTGTTGGCTAAAATTAATTTTGAAGCACTGTGCAGGTGTCTGTTTTATCTTGGAAAAGAAGAATATAGACAGGATCTTGTCCTGCTCATCCCTCTTCACTCTTCAGGGTTGAGGACTCCAAGAAGCCCTTGGTTGGTGGTTGGATCTCCTGCCTTGCTCAAAAGAGAGATGAGGTGGGTTCACATTTGCCAGAACTTTCAGAAATGAGACAAGGCTTGGCGTGTTTAAATACCAGCTCTGTGGATATTCATCAGTATTGGGTGGACACAACAGCTGCTTTGGAAGAAAGTCATTTCTCTTCAGGTCCTACAGAGCTGATTTGGGAGACATGGCCCAAGCAAATGAAGAGATTCCTGCAAGGGTCTTGAAAGCTCTGCCCTCTGATGGGTTTCAAAAGCAACAGAGAGGCCCTCAGGGACAGTGAAGAACTGTCAGAGCTGGAGTAGCTGTGTGGGGTCACCCCTCAAAGCAAAGTCACTCTGGGTACCCAGTGGGTGCTGCATGGACACCCACAGCCCCACAACCTGCCTAGTTTTGGTGTTGAACACAAATACACTTTACTGAGAGCTTGACCAGCTTCCACCTGGCCCCCCCACCTTGCTGCACGGAGGAGGTGATCCCCATTTCCCAAGGTATAGAGCTGTGGTGCCCTGCCTATCCCTCTCCTCTTTTCTGCCAGGCAAACCCCATTAATTCAGCCTCTCCTCATAGGGAAAGCATCCTGTGGGTGTACAAATGCCCTTTATCAAGCTGCCCGTGTCTGGTGCAGGTGATGCTCTGCCAGTCTGTGGCTTTGTGGAGCTCTAATCTGTCCTGGGCAAAACATGGGGAGTGCAGGTGGCTGGGGCTGGCTCAGGTGATCTCCCACTGCCTCCTAACTCAGGCTGATCCCACTCCCACGCTGGAGGGGTGGTGAAGTGTAATCTTAGAAGAGAAAAGCAGCTTCTCCTTGCAGGTTTGGCAGGGCTGGAGAAGGGCACGTGTCCTGTGGGCAGGAGCTCAGCACCTTTCCTGGGTGTCCAAGGTCTGCAGAGGGTGTTGGTTGCTAGGACAGGAGACTGCCAGAGACATCTTCTGGCTGTAAGGATCTGTCAGACTGGCTCTGCCCAGTCTCGCTGTGACCAACTCCTCTGAGGTCTCACATTTAGAACTGGCCGCTCTCCGTGTGTCTGACCACAGTCCAGCGCACTCCAGTGCTGTGCTGGCTGCGCTGCCTCTGCATCTCAAATCCTCTAATTGGCTTTCTGGTTCCTTATACACAAAGTTCAAGCTCCTTGCCCTCACCTCTTAACCTACACATAATCCTGCCACCATGCTCATCTTACTGCCTCCTACCCTTTTTCCTTCCTGATCCCTCCCTCCTCCCTTTCTCCCTCAGCCTTGCACCCCATGTCCTCTTCTTACACTTTGAGCCAGCTCCAAGTTCCTCCTTTCAATGACTTTCTCCCCTTTAAACCTCCTCTCTTGCACGTGTCTCTTCATGACTTCTGCTCCTTCTTCCTTCCCGAAATTGCTGCCGAGCACCATGTCCGCACAGGATTGCAAGCTGTTCAATGCAGGATGCTTCCCTACCTCCTTCAGAAAGTCCTGTTGGGAATTCCCATATATTTGTAACAGCACCAAGTCTGACCCCACTGTCACATCCTGCCTGCTCAGGGGCTGAACACTCAGTGTGAAGGGTTTGGGTCATTGTGGCGAGCTGTGTCCCAGGCAAAATTATACCTCACTTCAGACCTCATTAGAAGGACTCCCCAGCTTATGTAATGGTTTGAAAACCCTCAGGACCTGCAGGGCTGTGAAGGCTCATGTGGGAAATAGGGGGTGGAAACAGCCTTCCCAGTGCCTACAGCTGCAGTGAGCTCCACCTCAGGTGGTGCTGACAGGGGCCTTGGTACGAGCTCCGTGCTGGGCCTGGAGCTGTCCTCTGGTTCCCAGGGAATGGGGCAATTAAAGCTAAAAGAATCTTGTCCCACATCTTTAGCTCAGTGACCACAGCTGTGGCCACCCTGGGCTGCCTCTGGGCCTATGGAGGAGCAGGTACCTATGGTTGCTGAGAAGATGACAATCCCCAGGACATTCATCTCATTGCTGGTCCCAGCCAGGGTCCTGTAGGTCATCTCGGGTGATGGTGTCAGCTCAAGGAACACAGGCCGATGGATTTCAGGGTTTTTGTCATCAGGTGCAAAGTAAATAAAATTGACAGGTTTTCCTGGGATCTTTTGAAAACCAGGAGACTTCACCACTGGGACAAGAACAGTTCGATACTGGAACAGAAGCAAAGGAGGGAGGTTATGCTGGCATGAGCTTCATCCTGCTCTGAACACGGAGGCAAAGCCAGCCCCAGCCCTAGGCTGGGTGCTCCTGGAAGTTAAAGGTTTGGTTTCCAGGCAGTAAAAGCCTGGTGGAAACAAGCAATGAGACACAGGCAAGGGGAGCTGTGGCTGTTGGCTGCAGCCCGTCCTCAGCCAAGGCTGCAGAGCAGACTGGCGCTGTTGGTGAGTCGGGTCCCCTGCGGGACGCCAGCGCAGCCCTGGGGTAGCGCTCTGGTCCCTCCGTCCCTCCTCCTGCGAGCTTTACCGATGCTTTCCCAATGCCGTGGGTTCGCTTGTTTTCCCTGTCCCTCCACCCTGCCTGGCCACTCAGTCTGTCCCCTTTGACCACTCTACCTTCCCTCAAGCGTCCCTTCTTTGTGTCCCTTCCCCTGCCTGCTGCCTGCCCACCCCGCTGCCGCCCCTCCCCAGGGACTAAGAAGCCTCTGCACAGGAGCGGGATGAGGGAAGGGATGTGTGCTGCTTCTGTACAGGAGTCTCGCAGGCAGAGGGCAGGCACGGGGGTTCCTGTGAGCCTGTGCCCCCCCAGCACCGTCCTGCCTTCGGGTGCCCACCCTGGGGTGAGTGTGGGGGGATGAAGGGGAAGTTCAGGGAAGGGAACAGAGGGGAAGGGGAAGAGAGGGGAGGGAAGGGACGGGAAGAGAAGGGCTCCTGTCCAGGCTGTGGGTGGGCAAAGAGGCAGCCCCGTGTGGAGCTGAGCACCATCCTGGCTGCACGCAGAGGGATGAACTCACCTGCTGGAATGAAGCTTCAACCAGGTTAGAAGGAAACATGTTTCTGTAAGAGACCAATGACACAGGGTTAGAGTGTGTTGTGAGAGCATAGGGAGCATCCTGGGAAGCACTTCTGGTGGGCACAATGTCCAGAGGAGGAGAAGAGAGCCAACAACAGCTTATGACAGCTGTGCAAGCTGAAAGCAAAGCAAAGCTGGAAGGTGAACTCAAAGCAGGACTCAGAACCATGTGTAAATGGGATTGGTGGAAGGCCTGAGCCTGGGATGGACATCTGCCATGTGCAGGCCCCTGCTCAGAGCCTGGTCTAGTCAATCCAGTACCTCCAGAAATTGAGATTCTCCCCCAGCCCCTGGGTCTGTGCTGCAGCCCCTCCCCAGGTAACCCCATCTGCTGCTTTAACCCAGCCCTGGGCCAGCTCCAGGCTTGGCATGTTCCAGCTGGGGCCGCAGAGGAGAATCCGAGCCTTGCAGGCAACACGACTCTGTCTGATCTCTGCTGCAGTGCATCTCTTTGCTGATGGCTTTGGGAGAGCAGTGGCAGTGACAGAGTGGCCAGAGGGACATGGATGGGGGGAAACGAACCCCACATTGCTGGGCTTGGAGGTACCAGCACCTGGCCAGTGGTTCTCCTGTTTCCCTCGCGTTCTCAGTATCTTCTGGGAACTCAGAACCTTCTGGGAAGATCTTGTTATCACAGCCCTGGCTCCTGAAATCCTGTGACACACCTGATCAAATCCAGTAACGCGTCGGCGGAGCTGAGCACCACTTTCTGCACAGAGTAGTTGTCCTTCTGGGCAGCTGCACCAGGATGGATGCTGACCACGAGGATGATCCCCACGGTCACTGCCATAAAGGTCGTCCAAAGGTAGTAGGTGATGGTGATCACTCCCATCTTCCCACAGGCTTTGGAGTCCATGGTGGCCAGCCCGGACATGAGGCTGCAGCACAGAACAGAGTGGTCAGTGTCTGCTCCCCAAACTGCACAAGATACATCTGATGGGCAAAATCTCCAAGGCGGGAGGGATTTCCATAGGTTTTTTTAAACCAAAGCCTAAGGGCATCACTGAGCTCTTGCACATTCCTGTGCCAGCGCCCACAGGATCTCAGACCCAGGATGGGCTTGTGACAACCCAAGCTGAGTTGTGAAGGGCAGGAGACAGCTCCAAGCCCCTTTTCAAGGTCTAGCTGTGTTTTCTGTTTTCTACGAGGGTTAAGAAGTTTATATTCTTAGTGTATTTTTGTGTTGAATAAATGATGCTGCTCCTTTTTTGTGAGATACTGCTCTCTTATATCTCCATCACCTCGTGCCACTGCTGTGTGTTACTGTGAGCAGCAAAGGAAGGTACCAGCAAGGTTCATAAAATCCTGGTGGGGATGGACCCCACACCCCCTGGAGAGAGCTGCAGGTTCAGATTTCATGCACATGGAAGCTTTCCTAAGAAGTAACCCATAAGCTACTTCTCAGCAACACTGGGCTAAAAATAGAGAGGGCATTACAGGCTGCCCCAGCAGGGAGAGCAGTGCTGGCGGTGGGGACAAGTTGGGTGCAGGACTGGAAGGTCCTGAGTGGGTTTGCTGAGGTTACTCACTTGGGAGGAACTGCTGCCACCCTCAAGGCCCCACAGAGAGACTGTGACAAATGTGAGGATTGGGAAATTCCCCCACCATGTGATGTTTAACAGGGCAAGTGCTGGATCCTGCCCTGGGATGGGGCAGCCCTGGATGCAGGGACAGACTGGGAACGAGAGGCTGGAGAGCAGCGCCGTGGGAAGGGACCTGGGGGTCCTGGTTGGTCCAAGTTGGATCTGAGTCCCCGGTGTGTCCTGGCAGCCCAAAGGGCCACCGTGTCCTGGGGGGCACCAGGCCAGGGAGGGATTGTCCCGCTCTGCTCTGCACTGGGGCAGCCTCACCTCCAGTGCTGGGGGCACTCTGGGCACCACAAGATCAGAAGGGTCCAAAGCTGTTGGAGAGTGTCCAAAGGAGGGACACGGAGCTGGGGAAGGGTCTGAGGAGCGGCTGAGGGCACTTGGCTCGTTCAGCTGCAGCAGAGGAGACTGAGGGGAGGCTCCTGGGGGCTGCAGCTCCTCCCGAGGGGAGGCGGAGGGGCAGGGGCTGAGCTCTGCTCTGGGACAGGGACAGGAGCCCAGGGAACGGCTGGAGCTGGGTCAGGGCTGGGCATGGAGCTCAGGGAAAGGTTCTTCCCCCCGAGGCTGCTGGGCACTGCCCAGGCTCCCCAGGGAATGGGCCCGGCCCCGAGGCTGCCAGAGCTGCAGGAGCGTTTGGACAGCGCTCTCAGGGATGCCCAGGCTGGGGTTGTTGGGGTGTCTGTGCAGGGCCAGGGGCTGCACTGATGATCCCGAGGGTCCCTTCCAGCTCAGGATATTCCAGGATTCTATGAAATGTGAGCATTTGGGGGCTGCAGTGTGCCCCACATGCATGCCGACCCAGCCAAGCCCTGACCTTCAGTCAGGACATAATAGAGGGGCTGTGAGGGTCAGTGCCAACCTCGGGGACACAGAGGGTGGCTGACGTGGTGGCCAGCCTATGGATCCCCTTCAGCAGCCACATATCCAGGAGGAGAAGGGCCTTGGAAACTCAAGAGAGTCCACAAAAGCAACACTGACATAGGTGGTGCTTTCCAACTTGGGGCTTGGATCTCCAGAGCTCCATCTCCAGAGCTCGGCCAGTCCCCTCTGGGATGGTGCATAGAGAGAAGACACCACTTTACCATCATTCAGTAATTGTAGAAAAATCCCTGGTTCAATCCAACATGAAAGAAAACTCCCAGGAGGCCTCTGCAGAACCTGCACCCACAGACAGGAGAGTGATCAGAGACAACCACCCAGCAATTGAGCTGCCAGGAGGGCTGAGAGCGAAGGGAAACCCTCAGGCACCTTGGGGAGGGATGTGAGGTACAGACATCTCTATAAGGGATGGTACTGAACAGGCCAAGTGTGGCCAGGATAGAGACCACACTGCTCTCAAAAATAAACCAGAGGCAAATGGGACAACAAGCAAACTCTGACTAACAACAGAGAAATGACACATCCTCGAGGGAACAAGCACCTGATAATTTTTGTGTGTCTAATGAGCACATGACAACATATTGTTTGCAATATGTCAATCCATATAAGCTTTTCAAGACCTTGATTAGACCCCAATATGACTGCTGGCTCTGTTCCTTATTTCTAGGTCTGTATGGGCCAATAAAATCGGGATTTGCAAACACAGACACAGTACTGGGGGATGCTTATGTTTTTTACCTGAACTTTCTCAAATCCCTCTACGGGAATCTGCTTTGAGGTTAAACAGCCCGTCACAACTGCCCATGGATGGTCCTGGCATCACCAGCTGCCCAAAAGAAGGGAAACACCCCAGCCAGTGCAGGTGTCTGACCTGGGCACAAGTGCCTATCAAATCCAGGTGAGGATTTGTCCCAGACTGTTGCTGGGAAATCTCGGGGTTTGATGGACACCAAGCCAGGGGATGCTGCTTGACTTGCCAGCTGCTTGGAGCCAGGGTTATTCTCACCCCATGCAGCTTTGGGGTTCTCTCCTCAATGGGGGGTCACAGGGCGATCTTTTCAATGTGAGGGAAAGATGGTGCTTTAGAGCAGAAGGTGATGTCTTACCTGGAGGTGATCAAGGGCAGGATCAGCATCTTCAGCATCCTCATGAGGAGCTCTCCAGGAAAGGAAAAATACTGCTTCTCCTGCACATAGAGCAGAGCGTGTGTCAGGTAAATGATGATGGATTAAGGGCTCAAACTTGATAAATCTGCCTTTTCCCCAACCTGTCTGAGCTCTGAGCTTCGTTCTGAGCTGGCAGCTGCTCCTTGAGGCACTCCATGATGCCATTTCCCTGCTGTCCCTTAACTGGGGGCTCACAGATGGGAAATACTGGCCACATGGCAAACCTGGCTGTACACAAGGCAGGGGCATGTGGGGTTGGTCCCCTCCCAAAACCATCCTTGGTTCTGTTGCCATCTAGGGAATAGTCCACATGGCCCCAGCACTGGCTCCTCCCAAAAGTAATTGCACTCATTATCAGGGAGCAGAGACTTGGCTGCATCTGCAAAAGTGCCCCAAAGCTGCTGGCAGCAACGAAAGGTGGGAATATCTCATGGCTGCAGGTGGCAAAGCCGAGCTCAGGGAGAGCCCGGGTGTCTGGCCCATCCATGGGACAATCTTGGTGCCGTGGCATCTCTCCACCCCCTACACCCCTCACAAGGACATGGGGAAGGGCTGCAGAGACATCCCCCAAAGTCTGGATCCCACAGCCATGACCAAGGGGAGAATGAGGGGTCTGTGGGATCAGCAGCCTGGCCAGCATCCCTCCTTCCCTCCATCCCTATCTCTACCCACCATCCATTCCTCCATCCATCCATCCCTACCTCCATCCATCCCTCCATGCCTCCATTCCTCCATGCCTCCATCCCTCCATCCATGCCTCCATCCATGCATCCATGCCTCCATCCATGCATCCATGCATCCATCCATCCCTCCCTCCATCCATCCATCCCTACCTCCATCCATTCCTCCATGCCTCCATCCCTCCATGCCTCCATCCATTCCTCCATGCCTCCATCCATGCCTCCATCCATCCATCCATGCCTCCATCCATCCATCCCTCCCTCCCTCCATCCCTCCCTCCTTCCCTCCATCCCTATCTCTACCCTCCATCCATCCGTCCATCCATCCATCCATCCCTCCATCCATCCCTGTCTCTACCCTCCATCCATCCCTCCATGCCTCCATCCATGCCTCCATCCATCCATCCCTCCATCCCTCCATCCCTTCATCCATCCATCCATCCATCCATCCATCCATCCATCCATCCATCCATCCATCATCTTCCCTCCCTCCATCCCTGACCCCCCTATTTCACTGTGCCACTGTAGTGGTGTCAGGGAGGGATCTGAGTTGGCCCCAAGACAAGCAGGTGTTTTTGGTTACTCCAAAGTAGCCACCACCCCATGCTGGGGCTTTGAGGGGTGCCAAGGCAGCTGTTCAATCGCTCCCCTGTGCTGTCCCTGTGCTGTCCCTGCACTGTCCCAGTGTGTGGCCTGGGCATGGCTGATGTCCCCAGGGAGCTCAGGCAGAGCGGAGCTGCGATGGGCCCGGCTGGGTGCAAGGGGTAATGCCAGATCCGAACAGCATCTCTTTGCCAGTGGGTCTCTCAGCTGTGTGACACTTCCCCACTGCAGGGAGGAAAGCAGGGACTGGCCACCTCTCCAGCTCTCCTCCAGATTTTGTGACAAAAGTCTTAGTGGGGACAGTCTCTAGTGGCTGCCAGGCCCACAGCAGAGCTGTGGCAACAGAGCAGGATGGGGCTGGAGCAGAGGACGGATAAACTTGATGACAAGGGGCCGGAGCCCCAAGACTGCCAGCCTCATGGCCAGCGTGGGTGGCTGCTGGGCTCTCACGGGTGTGGGCACTGGGATGCAGAGAGATTACACCCAGCTTCAATTAAGTAATGAGATCATCCCTGCTGCGCTGATGCTGAAGGGCCTAATTGAAATGACAAGACTTTTCTAAATCCTAGTGGGCAACACAGGGATGTTCCAGCCCCAGCCGAGCTCTCCCGGAGCAGCATTCCCCCGCCTGGATCAGGGCTGAGCCGTGGCCCAGCTGCCCAGTGTCAGTGGAGCTCAGCTCGGGGCCGTTTTGCAGCACGATGCTCCTGGAACGTGCTGAGCCAACGTGCCTTTTCGGTGCATTTTCTCCAATGCATTTGTCTCCAAGGCTCCTCAAAGGAAGGAGACTCTTCGAAGCCCTCTAGGCTCCCCACCAACCCTATATTTATTTGCTGGGTCCTCTCCAGAGCACGGAAATGTGCTTTGATTGCACACAGCTGGGGAGAGTAATGGGAGGACCCCATCCCTCGAACCCCATCTCCTGGACCCCCTCCCTCAGACCCTGATGCTGCTGGTGGTGTTGGGGGGAGCCTGTTACTGAGCATCTAGCACCTGAGTAAACATTCCCCCCTTTCCCATCTTCATCCCACCTCAAGGCTCCTGCAGCCTTATGGAGTCCAACTCAGACCTCCCCACTCCCACTGGAGGGAGGCAGGATTTGTCCTACACCTTGGGCATTTGTTGGCACCTTTTTGGTCAAAAAAAAAAAAAAGAAAAGAAAAAAAGAAAAAAAAAGCCATGGGCAGAAACCTGCCCTGAGGTGGTTTTCTTGAGCAGGAGCCTTTGCTTTTGGGGCTGTGCCCATCTGGGACCCTTACTGGCACCAGGGCTTGCCCCCCTGCCCCACTCCATCTCACTCACTCCCATCACCATCCGAGCCAGGCTTACCAGGTCTGTCAGCTCCAGCGCCCGCAGCAGGAACCCCAGGAGGCATCCAGTGACAACCGAGAGCATCGAGAGAGTCAAGAGGCCATTTTTGTACCAGAAAGCCCGCAGCCACCTCCAGAGGCGCAGGAGGGCGGTGGACAGTGAGTGCAGCACAGCTCTCCTGACCCACTCCCACATGGTCCTCAGCCACCCAGATGATGCCCCTGGGAGCGGCTCCCAGCCCCACTCATGGCCACAGGCCCCGCAGCGCCGATGGACCCCTGCTCTGTGCCAGGAGCTGAGTGTGCTGGTGGCTAATCCCCAGAACCAAAAGCTTCAGGGATATTTGGGAGCCTTTCCCATAATGGAAAGTGACGTGTTCAACTGGTTAATCTGGGCTTGGCATCCTGCCGTGAGGTGCCGAACCCTCCCACTTTAACCCTCCAGCCCCAGGGATGGGGGCCAGTGTGCAGACTGAGGGCAGGGATCCAGCTCCAGAACTCCCTTCTTCTCACTGCTCCTGATCCAGAAGGAGTTGGGTCCTGCCACCAGATCTGGGTCCTGCACCAGATTTGTGCTCCCCACCGGCTGCAAGTGCACCCCAATCCTGCCCCCATCTGTGAGGGCTTCATGAGGGCAGGGTTTGCAAAGGGAAGCTTTCCCAGTTAATGAGAGGATTTCCCATAGCAGTTGCAGACACCAGCCCAAGGCACCAACGGATGGTGCTGAGTGTTCCCACACAAATACCTGCCCCAACAGATCTGACCTCCTGCCAGCTCTCCAGGGAAGCTGCCCCAAGGCCATGAGGTGCTTCTGGAGCATCTGGTCCATAATTCGTGATATTTTAGAGTATTTCTACGTCCAGTTTGCCTCTGATTCAGGCCAGGAGTATCACTGGGGCCAGAGCGGGGTGCAGAATGAAAGGGCAGGAGGGTCCCAGGCTGAAGATGCTCTGGGAATGGGAAAACATTAAAACCTTTATGTGCCTGATTTTACCCCTCTTTCCCCACCCCCCAAAAAATAAGGCCATGGAACCCTCTTGAAACATTGCCATATTTTACACAGACAAAACAGAGCTACAGTGAAGGTGTGACTTGAGGATCTGTGGCCACCTGCCCCATGGGATGGGATCTGGGCAGCCCCATGTGCTGAGCAGCCATGCCTGTCCGTGGCAGCGACACGGTGGGTTTGCAGTCTGTCTCACAGGAAGCAGAGCTCCTTCACAAAAGCAGCCTGGTGTCTAATGCTGTTCATGTTGCCGCCCTTGGGGAGGTCTCTGTGGTGCTGTCTTGTGCCTTTGGCCCTAGTGTGGTTGGCTCAGCCTGCCAGAATTAGATGAAGTGTGTGCTTGTGAGTAGAGCTGAAATGCAGTTGTCTCTATTCAGCTCCATCTTCAGAGCCAACTGCCAGCCAGGGATGGAGTTTGCATGTCAGGAGAGAGAAACTGCTTGGGAAAGGGGAGCCTGAGGTGTCTGGGGGATCAGGGATACCTCAAAGGACATTGAAGGGGCCCTGGGGCTGGCAGAAAGTGGAAGGAGCAAGCTGAGAACAGGGTGCAGAGAAGTCCAAATAATTGGGAACAGAGGAACATGAAGACCTTTAGGGAACTGGGAGTAAGTAAAGGATACCTCAGGGAGACGAAGAGGAATTGCACAGAGGGAAGAGAGAAAGGGAAGGCAGCAAAACAGCAAGGGGTCAGGAGGAGGGGAATCCTGGTGCTGGTGTGGGGGTCACTGTGGCCAGTGAAGGGGTATGGCAGCAGTTCTGTGCACCTACCATAAATCTCAACGTCATCATAGATGTCAGTGTCCCTGCAAGGACAAAGATGGGGTGCTGTGGGCAGTGTGGTCTCCCATGTCCCCACCACCTCCAACCCCGAGGCAAGGGCCAGCTCCTGCTGCCATATCTGTCTCATTTCTCCTGGCATGTCTGTGGGCTCTGGTGTCCACTTGCAGCCCCGTTTCCCCCTCCCAGAGCTGTGCTCTCCCTGCAGAGCTGGGACCATGTGGAGTGGGGTTAACATGATTCTTGGCCCCTCTCAGGATGGTGGCTTTGTCCCAGGCCGCCGGGAACTGCAGACCCGGCCATGCAGAGGGGCTGCACCCTGATCCTGTGCCAGCAGCAGCCTCTAAGCAGTGTCTGGGCAGGTCCCACATGAGGGACTGCAGCCTGGGGAGTGCTCCCAGTGCCCCAGTGACAATCTCTCCTGACACCAGAAATGGCAGATTCCACCCCAGGGTAACCAGCTGGTGTTAGGCTTATGGTCACAGCCTGAGCTGGGTAGTTTTGAGTTGTCAGCCAGGACTAGTTTGGTACTGGCCACTCATGGAGCAGTCGTTGCAGCTCATGGAGTGGAGAGGAAGGGGCTGGGAAAGGGTACTCACAGAGGCAGCATCACAGCCCGGGGCACGTAGCCATCTGCAAGAGAGTGAGGAAAAACATGTCAGGTTGTGCTGGGAACCAGGGCATCAGTGGGAATCACCCCAGCACCTGTCCCTGCCCAGGGTTTAGCAACACCTCATGTTCCCAGAAAGAGCTGGGACAAGGAGGAACCCAGCTCTAGGAAGCCGAGTGGGACCCTCAGGAGGAACCTGCTCTGGGCAGTGTCAGGAAGGAGCCCTCCAGGCTGAATGGCAGCTGGCAGGGAAGAGCCTGATCCCTTCCTCTCTGCCTGAGGGATCTGCAGCCCATTCCACCCAAGCACCCCTCAGTGCAGACACAGCTTGTAGAGTTCGAGTCCATGGCAAAGGGTGGTGTGCTGGGCTGGTGGCCTGGAGGCTTTGAGGACTGCAAAGGCTTTTAGCAGAGGGAAAGGACAAGCCCAGCTCACAGCAGAAATGCCGCTGCTGAGTGGAAGGAAGAGCAGGACATTTGTACAGAGGAAAGTGGGAACCTTCTCAGGGTAGCAGGGTACCTGTCAGATCCAACAGGTGGAGGAGGTCTGTCAGGAGGCCTGTCATGGGGTGTTTGCATGAAGAAACTTTTTCCCAAAACTGTGCTGTGCTCCCTGCTGTGGGCAAACCCCATCCCCCTCCAGACTTACACCTCCTCTGGCTGTTCCGGCAGAGGATTTGCTCCTGATTTGTAAACTGAATGACATCAAGGATTTCTCCCCGTCTCAGTGGCAGGTTCTTCCCTCCACCCCTCCTCTCTGTTGCTGCAGGGTCGACCATCATCTGAGTCAGGACGTTGATGCTGCCTTCAAACTGAAACACAGACAGCAGTGCCCCAGGGGAGCTGAGTCAGGCAGGTCTGACTGCTCTCCCTCCTTGAAAAAAAGCAGATTGCTCTCTAGCCAAATGGTCTGTGGGACTGGTCTGATCTGGGGGAATGGGGCAGGTGTGACCTGGGGGAACAAGGCAAGATGTGATCTGGGTATCACTGGTCCCTGGGGAGCACAGCTCCTTTCTGCCATTGCATTGCGCCCTTCCCAGGAGGGGAGAAGGAGCTCAGAGGGAAAAGTGATCACTCGCTGCTGCTCACCTTGAATTTCTTCTGAAACTCCCTGTCCATCTTCTCTTCCTTCTTGCATTCCTTGAGTGTCCTGGTCTTCATCTTCTGGGAGACCTGGGATTCTCTGCAGTCATTGAAAGCCATGGGAAGTTTCAGATGACCCCATGCTCTGCTCCCTCCTGTCCCCTTCTCCCTGCTGGCTGCTCCCCATTGCATTTCCCTGTGCCAGCTCTGAGGCTGTGGGGGCTCTTGGCCAGGTGTACAGCCTGCAGCTTGTGCTCTTCCTACTGCAAGCCCAGCAGAGACCATTAAAGCAGCAGCTTTGTCACAACAGCAAGGAGCCCTGGCCATTTTGGGACCCTTAGAAAGAGTAAAAAAACCCCGTTACCTCTGTGCAGCTGCCAGCAAGGTAACCCTGTTCGAGGCTCGGCCAGCATCTCCACCTGTAAAACCAAACCCCGGGAGAGGTGCTGCCATGAGGCTGCTGTGAGGTGTAAGTACCTGCCAAAACAGGATACAAAGAGCAGCAAGAGCTTTCTCCTCCTGGGACCAAACCCTGAGTTTGCCCCCAAGTGTGGGGGCATTAGGGTTTCCTGTGCCCATTTACAAGAGGAACCCACTGCCCTCATGTGTGGGGGAGCAGTAGGCTTAGCACAGGCCCTGCCGCTGCCCATGGCTCGTCGGGGCCTCACAGCTCTCAGAGCTGCAGGTCTCACCCCAAACAGCACCCAAGCTTCTGCTGTACCCACCTCCTCTGGGGCGGGGATGCACTGGCAGCTGGGACACAGAAGATAGCAGAAGGCCTGGGCTTCTCCTGGCGAACCCAACAGGCTCAACATCGTCGTATATCTCATCTCCATCCCTGCAGCAAGGCAGAGCATGGTTAGGAAGTGCTGCTGCAACGATGGCATTGGGGGCCAAGGGCAGAATCAGGGCTGCCAGGAGGAGGGTGGGCAACAAGCAGGTGGGCTGGCCATGGACTGGCCCTGGCTCTGGGGCAGAGCTGGACAGCAGCCCCGTGCCCTGTGCCAGCAGCTCCTCCCACAGCTGGATGTGGACGGGCAGCGGGGTGCAATGGCCCCAGTGAGGTAACATAGCCCCAGGGGATGGCCACACTTCACACTGTGGGAGCTGCTTGCACACCCTGGGCTCCAGCAGCAGGCAGGAAAACCCAAATATCCTCTTGCTGTCCCCTCTCGTGTCCTTCTCAGTGGCTTGGCACAGCCTGGAAGCCACCTGGAATAGCAGTGCTGCCTCAGTCCTTACCCCGTGCCACTCGGAGCATCCTGCAGTGGGAACTGTGTGGGCACTGATGCAACACAGCCTGGCTTCAGGTCACCTGTGGCAAACAGCAGAACAGGAGGGATCAGGGAGGGATTATTTCATATTTTCTCCTCAGCTCTATCAGCCACCCTGAGGTCAGAGCCACTCTGGGCTGGATTTAGTGCGGGGAGAGGTGGGGAGATAAAAGTGACTGCACATCTTGATAGAGCAAGGAGTTTTTTACTCCATAGCCCATTTGTATAGTTCTAATGTTACTTTCTTCCTGGACAAATGAGGGAAGGAGAGGGAAAGAGGCCAAAACAGGTATCATGAATGTGGCAAAACCCCTAAATTTCAGATATGTACCAGAGTCAGGGCAAGTCCTGAATATCTCCACGTGCTCCGGATTATCATCAGCCAGAACATGCTGCTGCACCCTTTAGGATTGCCAGCATGACCACACCTCTGCTAACATGCCATTATTGTATCATGAGCCTTGTCTCCAGCCTGATCAACCAGACCAACCAAAAATGGGCACGAAGACCTGAGTACAACATGAAATCCCTGCTGGTTTATGGTACCGAGTAATACAAAGATACCTGGTCCTAAAAATCATAAGATTGCCCTAAAAAATAACAAAAATGATCAAATCAAGGCAAGGTGTAATTCTAGATGTTGCAACTTGCCTCAGGACCCATGAGACAAATAAATACTTGAAAAACTGCTGGTTTGTAGGACACGGGGGGAGCAGATCCTTCCCTCCTTTACCAGAGCTGCTCAGCCCTGGGTCAGGGCCAGTCATGTAAGAATCTCCCAGCACAACAGCTGGGAGATAACACCTGATAACACCTTTTAATTATAACACAGACCAGCTTGATTTTTCAGTTCTCTTAAGGAAAGGAAGGGAAGTCTATTCTCATGGTTAGAGAAATTGAGCAAGATTTGAAATTGGTTTCATCACCTGGAGCGTGGATTAGCAGAACAGCAACTGTGAGAAACCACCACAGTAGCCTAGATCTGGAAGGCCACTGTGGAGCGTGGCAGGGCAGTGTCTAACTCACCTCCCCTACTGCTCATGCCCATCACATCCAGGCCTGTCCCTAGGCACCTCTGGGAAGAGTCTGGCTCCCATTTTCTCCCTGTTAGGTAGCTGTGGGCAGAGAGATCTCCCCTTCCTCCCTCTCCTCCCAGCTGGACAAGCCTGGGTCTCAGCCTTTCTTTCTCCATGTGCTCCAGTCCCCAACCATCTTGGGCTCACTCCAGTTTGGCAACATCTCCCGTGTTACTTACTCCAACCTTACTTCCTACAAACACTCCAGAGCCTGAAACTTGTGCCCAGCCAGGGCCGGGGCACTTTGTTTCTTCACCTGCTCTCCTTTTCTCTCATTCTCATCCTCATGCTGTTGCCTATAAAAGCCCCCACCTCTCCATCAGCCCTCCCAGTATTTCCATCTCCCAGGAGCTGCAGGCTCTAACTGGTGAGATTTTCCTTCCTGAATGAGCAGCGCCCTTCCCTGAGGGACTTCCAGGTGCCTGGCCATACCCAGCTGAGCACTCCTTGGTGGTTCTGTGGCAGGACGGACAGATGTCCCAAGATGTGCAGCTGCTCTGAACTTTGCCAAATCCACAACAGGAGGGCGCTGGGGCTTGGCTGGCTTCACTCCCAGGGCCCTGACGTGTGGCAAAGGCTTCCTCCGGGGCAGAACTGGGTGCTCTGCCCTTTGGGGGCCTCCCACAGAGAACAGGGGGGCTGCAACAGCCGCGCCTTTGGCAAGAACCGCTGGAGCCCCCTTGTCTTTGGCGGGTGGCCGTGTCTGCTGGGCTGCCTTCCTGTGGGGAGGAGCAGAGCCAGGTCCCACCTTCTTGTTGAACACATTTCCTCCTGGCTTTGCAGGCACTGGGTGGAAGTTGGCATCTTGAGCCATCCCCTTCCTCTGGCGCACCGTTTGTGCCGGGGTCTCACAGGCAGGCTGTGGTGAAGGCTGTCCCAGACTCTGACCTGTACTGTGAGATGGAGAGGCCCTGCTGCAGCCCACCCTCTTGCTCCAGGGGGGCTCTGGAGGAGGATCACCCTTGGAGGCCATGGCAGGCATCTGTCCTGGTTCTGGTCCATGGGAGGCTGCAGGGCGACTCTCTGGCCAGCCACCCACTTTGGGAGGTTCTTTCCTGTTCTCTTGGAACTTTGCCCGAAGGTGCCTCACCACAGCGTCTCTCTCCTCCACATGCGTCTGCAACCATTAAGAAAAAACAGTTCCAGTTAAAACACCATGGAGGAAAATGAGTCAGAATTCCCCCTGGGGAATGTGGTATTCCTTCAACATGGTCTCAACACTAAGTCTTCTTCACAAAACAAGGTCTTTGCTCAAAAAGGTCCTGAAACATGTCTGAGAAAACAACACTGGGCTGCACCAAACTGGGACCAGGTTACCCCATCTCGAGGGCATCCAGGAGACATTTCATAGCATCTTTTGGTCTGACCCACCCTTTGTCCACTACCAGGGACCATCAAATCAGACGGGTTGGGTGGTAGTAGCAAAGCTCCTGAAGGCAGAATCTGAGATCCAGAGATTGCCCAGGGCTCAGATTGGCTCAACCTCCTTGCCCTGGTCTTGTTTTCCATGACGAGTTGGTGGGGGAGACCACACAGGCCCATTGGATCCCTCCCTGAAGGAAAAGCTGGGATGGCACTGCTGAGACTCATCCCACCAAAACCTATGTGCAGAAAAAACAAGGCCAAGAGGCAGCAGACTGCCCTACTTTTCTGACATGTGTCTTTCCTGTGTGGTTCACACTGTGGACACACGAACCAGGACACATCTGCTCCAGCACAGAGCTGCCTTTAGCTTCCTCAGTGGCCAAAATTCCCCTTTCGCTAGAGCCTCCAGAGAAAAGCTGCCAGGAGGAGGCTGAACAGGTCTTGAAAGAGCACTGCCAGGTTGGAGGTATGGCACAAAGCTACAGGACGGGGCTACATTTTTCCTAAGCTTCTCAGATGGACCTTGTGAGAGGGGAGGAATCACCTTACCCTTGCCATCTTTCTCCAACCCCCTTGTCCCCAGAACACAGTGTCCCTTTGCACCAGAGCTGGCTGCTTTGCTGGAGCTGTATGCTCCGATTCTGGAGTTCTCCTTCTGGGATTTCAGTTTGGGTTTGTGACTGCATAATTTTTATTTTCACAGGGGAAGGGCTGATACGGAGAGAAGCTGATGCAATGTTTTTAGACATAACTGATCAAATGTATATACACATACTTACAAAAGTGCAAGTTCCCCAAACAGACACCCCAGTTTTCCTGGTAAACCCTCAAATGTAGCACTTGGCATAGCAGTGGTGAAGCAGCACAAATGTGCCATTTCCTGTATACCAGCAGTGGGGCTTTCACTCAAACTGGTGAAAAGAGCGATGTTTTCCAGATTCCCAAAAACGCCATTGGGATTTTTGACACCTCAATGATTTGGTGGTTTGTAACGATCAGTTTTGGGCCTGTTCCATGAGCTGGGACATGCTAAGAACCCTTGGGTGTACAGCACTGCCATCAATGTGATCAGTTCCAGGTTTTCCAATCCATTTTGTGCTGGTGGGGGCTCTCCTGGACTCAGTGGGAGTGTGGCCTCCTCCTTTTAGATGTTTATATTCAGCCCAAGTTCACCCTGCAAACTTTCCTCTGAGCCCAGGGAACTGGTCAGAGACCTTTGAAGCTCCATCCAGCTCAGATGTACAGGAGGACTTTGCCTTTTAGGAGGAGCGAGGGTGTTGGCCAGATCCAGCCCCTCACAAGGACATCCCCAAAACCCTTCCAGCCAGGACGTATGGCTCCCAGTGTCCCATCCCCATGTCCAATACAGCCCAGGTCTGGCTCTTACTCACCATCTTCCATCAGTGGATGCTTTCCTGTATGCTCGTCTCCTTGCTAAAGACCACCTGAAGCATTCGGGACAAGCCTCTCTGAGGTCACCCTCCCTTGAAACCAGAAGCTCTTTCCTAACGGCTGGTGAGGAGCTGTGTGCAACGCCAGGAAGTTGCTGTTGCCTGATGGTGAGACAGCACAAGGAGGAGGAGAAAGAGGAGGAGGAGCTCCTGGTGTACCACAAGTTTGGCCCTGCTGCTGTTGGACACTCGCGGCCCACCAAGTCCTGCTGGCCTAAGAGTCATATCCAGAGAAAAGCCCCAGTTTTGGGAAGTGACTGCAGGATGCAAGGGGATGGGACCAGGAGGGTGGGCAATGTCCTTGTCCAATGGTGGCCCAGGATTCCTCTGCAGTTCAGGTCTCAGAGCTGCACATGACTTGCAGAAGGTGGAGGTGATTCTTGGAGGTCTCATGGCAAAACCAGCACAGCCCTGCACAGCTGAGCTCTGTGGGAGCACAGGAGAGCTGGGTGAGGACTACGGCTTCCTGGAGTATCCCAAACTGCGGGGCATGTGCTCCACTGAAGAGCCTAATTCCTCTGGGAAGCAAGGGGAAGCTCTGCACGGCAGGGTGCCGTGTTGGGCCATTGCAGTGTCTAACTGTCCTGGTGTCACTGTTTACTGCCTCTGAGGCACAAATGGTCTGAGAGGTTGAATCAAGCCCTGGCAGGGGTGCTCTGGCCTGCTGGTTGGTGCTGGTGTCCCTGCTCCAGGATGGTGTGTCCCTGCAGCCCTTTGGCAAGGTGTCCCACCAGCAGTGCCCTTGGTGCCTGCAGATGATTTTAAGGATAAGACAGAGTTCGAGGATGGGGAGAAGGCTGGGGCAGGCACCTGTTGGCCAAGGGTGGTGGTCCTGGGGGTCCTGTGGAGGGTGGTGGGTGCCCAAGGTGGGCACTGGAGGGCTTGATCCCACCAGCTGGGGGTGGGATGGAGAGAGGGTGCTGGGAGGTCCCACACTGGACCCACGGAGAGCTGACGCTGGGGCACAGGACGGGCAAACAGCAGCGACAGCCACCTCCCAGCTGCCCCACTGCTCCTGGGAGGGCACGTCCCTGTCTGTGGGGGGAGGGAGGCCCAAGAGCCGTGCTGGGGCACGAGGGGTGGCAGGGAGGCACTGAAGGGCAGGGATGGGGGTGTAGGGGCTCTGTTGGGGGACATGGTGAAGGGGGGGGATGAGGGGCCGTGTTTGGCGATGGGGTGAAGGGGACGACGAGGAGCCCGGCTCGGGGCCGCCGGCGCCCCGGGACCCCGCTGAGGGCGCAGCCAGGCCCCGCCGCGCTCGGCCCGGCCCCGCGGCCCCGCGCAGGCGCAGCGCTCGGGCGGGATGGCAGCGGCGGCGGCCGTGCCGGGGCCGGGACCGGGGCCGGGGCCGGGGCCGGGACCGGGGCCGGGGCCGGGACCGGGGCCCGCGGAGGGG
This sequence comes from Corvus hawaiiensis, assembly GCF_020740725.1. NCBI lineage: Eukaryota > Metazoa > Chordata > Aves > Passeriformes > Corvidae > Corvus > Corvus hawaiiensis. Next base: position 2,505,723 of record NC_063240.1, on the reverse strand, counting down.
GCGGCGCCCGGGGAGGAGGCGGCGGGAGCGGGGCCGCAGGGCCCGGGTCCGGCCCGCCTGGCCCGGCTGCCGCTGGCGCGGGTGAAGGCGCTGGTGAAGGCGGACCCGGACGTCACCCTGGCCAGCCAGGAGGCCGTGTTCGTGCTGGCGCGGGCCACGGTGAGGGGCGGCCCCCGGGGGTCCTGGAGACCGAAACGCTGCGGGGTGCGGGGATGCTGCTCGGCCTTTCCCAGGAGGTTTTCCCTTCTCTGCCGGGCGGCGGCTGCTCACGGCTCTCACAGCGAGGGACCCGCGGAGCGGTTGCGGCCGGCCCGAGCTGGGGAAGGGGCTGGAGCCCCAGGAGCGGCTCAGGGAGCTGGGGGGGAGGGGGCTCAGCCTGGAGAAAGGAGGCTCAGGGGGACCCTTCTGGCTCTCTACAATTCCCTGACAGGAGGGGGCAGCCAGGTGGGAGTCGGTCGCTTCTCCCAAGCAACAAGGGACAGGACAAGAGGAAACGGCCTCAAGCTGCACCAGGGGAGGTTTAGGATATTGGGAAAATTCCTTCATGGAGAGAGTTGTCCAGCTCTGGGAGTCACCATCCCTGGAACTGTTCAAAAAACATGTGGCTGTGGCACTTGGGACCATGGGGTAGTGGTGAACATGGAGGTGGTGTTGGGCTGATGGTTGGACGCAATGATCTTAGAGGTATTTCTCCACCTAAAGGATTCCGTCATTCATCTCCTGAGCACAGGACATCTTTCTCCCTACAGAAGGTGCCCTGGGAGCCCCTGGTGTGGAGCAGGTCTCCCAGAGAATGTGGGTTTCAAGGAACCCACATTCCCAGCTTTCTCCTCATTGCTTGTCCTGTGCATCACTGTCCAACCATTTCCTTCAGTATTTTCAGAGCTGTTTACCAGGAAAGGGTAATGTTAGCGTGAAGATTCCGATTTAATCCTGAAGTCTTGTAGGACTTTTCTTTTTCCTTAGGATATTCTCTCTCATCTCCTATGTGAACTTGTCCTGTTTTGCCTTGCAGGAGCTGTTTGTTGAAACCATAGCCAAAGATGCTTATGTGTATGCCCAGCAAGGAAAAAGGAAAACCCTGCAAAGAAAAGACCTGGGTATGGGAACATGTTCTGTGCTGGCCTTAGCAAAGGGTTGCTGGGGTGGGGGATTTTTCCACCTGTCTGGAGGTGCTGAAGCAATTATGGATTCTTCTCTTTCTTTCCCTGAAGATGGGAGAGAAAAACTTCTACCAAAGACTACACTGATAATGTCACACACCATCTCCAAAACAAGTAAATCTCTTTGAAGTTGGTCACTGTGCTGTGATGCTATTTCAAATGCTGCTGTTTGAAACATACAAATATGGAGTCAGTTTATCTATGTTGTTCTCAATTTGCTTTTCAGATAATGCCATTGAAGCTATTGATGAATTTGCTTTTCTGGAAGGTGAGTTTCTACTTGATTTCAGTGTTTTGTGTAATCACCGACTTGGGAGAGAAAGAACTGAATCATTTGCAAAGCTCTCTGTTCCCACATTTTCAGTAATCCTGGTGTGGCTTGCTGTGCCCCTCTGAGCACTGTAATGGCTCAGCTGGACCCTGAGGCATGTGCAGTACTTTTTTGGCTAGATTTGGTTTTACTCATCTGTGATGTGCTTGAACTTTAAAGTTACTGCACTTTCTTTTGCCAGCTTGTAAACAAGTTTTATTTGTTCACAGAACTGCACTTCTGATTCCTGAGACTATAATGTGTGCTTTCATTTTCAGGTACTTTGGACTGAGCTGGACAGAGACAGAGCTCTCTGGAGAAGGAGACTGCAGAGGTGGTGTGAGATGGAAAACAGGATGCTGAGAGTTCAGAAATAATTCCTAGAATTGAGACACTGAAATTGAGACATGGCAACCATGATATTTTGTATGAAGTTGAAGTTGTTGTAAGTTCTTTATTTAAAATGCATATTTTTTCATAACTATTTTGTATGTCACTTCCCATGTGGCTGCAGTGCAGCTCTCTGCTCTGGCCAGGTTACACAGCAGTTACTCCCAGTAGCAGTCCCAGCCTCTCTGGGTACTCTGCAGCACCACAGAGCTGTGAACAGAGAGTGGCTTGGCTCAGGTGCCCAGGCACAAGGAATTTTTTTAATGGATGTGTGGGTTTTGTTATATATGTTTGTCTCTTAACACAATTAAATTGTTGTTGTTGTTGTTGTTTTTGAGCAGCTGTGCTGATTTCTGCTCTGGGCTGGGGTTCCTGTAGCCTGGTGCTAAATGGTGTGGTTTTGATAGGATGCCTTCTCTAGCATTTTAGTTTTTCTAATTGTTTTCTCAAGGAATCCATCCCAGAGAAACCCGGCTGTCCTCCAGGAACTGGGATGAGCTCCAGGGGAACTCGGCTTGTTCCGAGGGCTGTGCAGCTTCCCTAAGTGTCTGTGATTGTTGCACTTGTAAGTAATTGTAGCAAAAAACATCCCAACCCAACCCCCCAGTCCGCATTTGGATGCCAGAGGAGTGTCCATGCTGCTGTCACTGTTCCCTTGTGTGCTCTCACTCCTGAATCTGGCAAAAACGTTTTCTGTGGGAGCTGGATCTGTTCCCTGCCCTGTGCCCCTGGAGGGGTGGGTGCAGAGATCTCAAGTTCTGTGATGAGGAGCTGTGTGCATCCTGTGTTCAGGAACACTGCTGCCATTGGCCGTGCCCGAGAGCCCTGACAGCACACGGGCACCAGCTGCCTCTGCTGCTTCCAGGACTCTGGTGACTAGAGCTTTCCTACTTTAACTAGTGCTTTCCTGTGTGGATGTAACAGCAGAACTGTGTGGCTGTGGGGAGCATGCTGCCATCGCTGCTGTGACACATCCTGCTGTGTTACCAGCATTGTCCAAGTGCCAGCTCTGACTCCATTTGGTCTGGGTTGTCCCCAGATAAAACCATTGAATGGGATGAAGGAGGATGAAGGATGCATGTTTCTTTCAAATGAGGGTGTTTGAGAGTGGCTCCCAGTCACCACAAACTTAAATTAGTTTGGAAGTGGTGGTAAGAACAAAGACCCCCAAGGGAGCTTCCCCAGGCTGTCAGCAAATCCAGTGGCTCTCAAGAAACACTTTGAAGTTTGCTGGGAGCCTGATGCAAGCCTCATCATGCACAATCCTGATCATGTGGGAGAGGTGCTCATGGCCCAGGCTGCCGAGGTGTTTGTTCAGATCACAGTCTGGGGACATTTGCTGGGATATGCAAACCCATTTGGCTTGGAGCTGTTCACCTTCTCACCTGCCAGGGAGGGCAGCTATAAGTGTCAGAGGTACTGGAGATTTTCCTGTGCTTCCCAAGGTGCAGCATGCAGGACCCACAAGGTGGGGCTCTTGTAGGCTCCCATCTTTGCCAGTAAGTTCATTTTTCCTTCTTGTCCTTGGCACTGCTTCGGCCTCTGGCATGGCAGAGCAGAGGAGGTGTGGCGTGGGGCTGCGGCGTGCTCCGCTCGCGTTCGATGCTGCTGCAGGGCTTGGTGTGTGCTTTCCTCAGTGAACAGCTGAGAGGAGTGCCTGCATTTGGCAAACAGTGTGGGCTTTGTGTCAGGGGAAGTTGCTGCACAGGAATCTGGGGGGGGTTCGTGCCCATGAGCTCCTTTGTGCTGTGGGAGGGGACTCCTCTTACCCAGCTCTGCAGTAAGGTGGAAGAGAGCAGACAAACAGATAAACAGTGCCAGAGTGTTTTCCTGAAGTAACTAAACAGGGTGTTCAGCCCACCTGGCCAGGGTCAGATGCGCCATGTCCATCTATAACAAATTCTCTTCTTTGTGCTGGAGCCATTTAGTTCAGGGTTGGGGGTGGCTGGAGCTGTGCTGGGCACTCAGTGCCTCATCCCAGCTCAGGCAGAAAAGGTGGGGAGTTGTAACTGGGGTAATGCTGGGCTCGGTGGTTTGTGGCCGCAGGTGCGGGAGCTGTCGGCAGAGTGGAGGAGCAAGGGAATCTGTTTGCAGAGAGGGGCTGCTGCAGGAGGCAGAGCCATTTCCTCCACGTTGGGCACGGTGAGTTCATAGAATCATGGAGTTGTTTGGATTGGAAGGGGCCTTAAAGCTCATCTTGTTCCACCCCCTGCCATGGGCAGGGACACCTTCCACTAGACCAGGTTGCTCCAAGCCCCATCCAGCCTGGCCTTGGACACTGCCAGGGATGGGACAGCCACAGCTCCTCTGAGTTTCCCTTCACTCTCCAGAAACGAAGATCCTTGATGCTTCCACACTCACATCCTGTGCATCCCATGGCTGGGTTTTTTATGTTGAAGTTTTCCAAGTGACTTTTCCCTTGGGGGATTTAGGACAGAAATGTGCTGGGGACCAGTTGCCCAGATAATCCAACACTTAAACTTCTTGTGTAGCACAGCTACTGATGAGTAGCCTGACCCCTGGGTCTGTTCCTTTGCACAGAGGAGCTCAGTTCCCTGGACATGAGCTGCACCATGGTTGATTCTGTGTTTGAATTCCCTGTTTATTGCTGCATAAGTTCAGGACAACTGCAGACTTTTGCTTCCCAGGATTGATGTTGTAAGTGCTATCAGCAGGACAACAAGCTGCCCTGACAAAGTAGAGAAAGCAGAGGAGGTAGACAGTAGCTCCATTTGTTCATCAGAAAAATGTCTGTGGCCTTCAGGAGCAGCCTGTGGGCCCACATCCCCTCTGCAGTGGCTGTAAGGACACAACAACTTCATGCTCTGAGTTTCTTAGGATTTTTCAGTGCACGAGAGCAGCACTTGTACAAATTCAGTCTTTAGTGTTTGCCAAATACCAGCTTCTTGTGTATCATAGGAATGATAAAATTATCATATCCAAATTAAGAGCTGTTACAAGCAGTGACAGCTTGTCAGCTCCAGAGACAACAACTTTAGAAGAATAATGATGAAAGTAGAACCACAGAATGTGCTGAGTTGGAAGGGACCCACAAAGATCATCAAGTCCAACTCCCTGCCCTGCACAGAGCTATCCCAAGAGTCACATCATGTGCCCCAGAGCATTGTCCAAATGCTCCTTGAGCTCTGTCAGGTTTGGGGCTGTGATCATTCTCTGGGGTGCCTGTTCCAGTGCCTGCACGCTGTCTGGGGGAAAAACCTTTATCTAATACCCAGCCTCAACCTCCCTGACATGACTTCAGCCCATTCCCTTGGATCCTGTCACTGTCACCACAGAGGAGAGATCAGTGTGTGCCCCTCCCCTTCCCCTCACAAGGAAGGTGTAACTGCAGTGAGGTCTCTCCTCAGTCTCCTGCAGGCTGAACACACCAAGTGCCCTCAGCTGCTCCTCAGAATGGCTTCCCCTCAGACCCTTCCCCAGCTCCGTGTCCCTCCTTTGGACACTCTTCAACAGCTTTGGACCCTTCTGATCTTGTGGTGCCCAGAGTGCCCCCAGCACTGGAGGTGAGGCTGCCCCAGTGCAGAGCAGAGCGGGACAATCCCTCCCTGGCCTGGTGCCCCCCAGGACACGGTGGCCCTTTGGGCTGCCAGGACACACCGGGGACTCAGATCCAACTTGGACCAACCAGGACCCCCAGGTCCCTTCCCACGGCGCTGCTCTCCAGCCTCTCGTTCCCAGTCTGTCCCTGCATCCAGGGCTGCCCCATCCCAGGGCAGGATCCAGCACTTGCCTGTGTTGAACTTCTTTTGGTTGGTGATGACGTAGCCCTCTGATTTTCTGAGGTCTCTCTGCAGGGCCTCCCTGCCTTTGAGGGAGTCAACAGCTCCTCCCACTTTTGTATTGTCTGTGAACATGCTCAGTCTCCCTTCCAGTCCTGCGTCCAAGACATTAATGAAGATGTTGAAGAGCACAGGGCCGAGGATGGAGCCTTGCAGAACTGGTGACTAGTGCCACCCTGATGTCACCCTAGTCCCTGTCACCCTTTGTGCCTGACCCATGAGCCAGTTGTCACCCATCCCATGATGTGTTTATCCAGCTGTGGGATGGACAGTTTGTCCAGAAGGATCCTGGGAGAGACAGTATTGAAAGCTTTACTGAAATCCAGAAAGATTACATCAACTGGTTTTCCTGGGTCAACCTGGTGGGTCACCTTGTCATAAAAGGTATGACAAGCAGGACTTTCAGGAAGCTGTGCTGGCTGTTACCAGTGACTATGTTGTCTTCCAGGTGTTTTTCAACACCTCCCAGAATAATCTCCATAAGTTTACCAAGCACTGAAGTGACACTGACAGGCAGCAGTTTTTGGGATCCTCCTTGCTCTTGAAAATCAGCACAATGTTCACCAGCTTTCAGTCAGCTGCAACTTCTTTGGAGTTCCAAGAGTGCTCAGAAGTCATCAGGAGATATATATAAAATATTTGCCTAAAAATAAAAATCACAGCTTGTATGGCAGCAGAGCTGGGAGAACAGGGGTGTCTTCAGCTGGCACGGTGTCCTTTGCCAAGTGCCAGCTGTCTGCACCCTGCTGTGGGTGAGGAGCATCCACAGGAGTCACCACTAGAATGGCTGAAAAGCTGGGAATTGCTGCCTGGCTTCCTGCTCACTCCTTGCCTGAGAAAAGGGACTCTCAGGCAGCCAGCAGCAGCTGTACCCCAAGTGTGAGTTTCAAATGTCCCTTCATGTTTCCTGATCCCTCACAGCCGGCGCTGGGGACACTGAAAATCCGTTTTTAAGTCAATGCAAAATTTACATTTTTGCAGCACACACTGGGTCTGTGACTTCAGCAGGTCAAAGCAAACAGATTACAGTGGTGTTGGATGATGCCATGGGTACTTTTCGTGCAAGTTTTCTTCCCTATTATCTAATGAAATAAGGACTTAATCAATAAATCTTGGAGTACGGCCACTGCTATTAAGGAAAAATAGCTCATTTCAAAAGGATTTCCAGAAGAAACAGCCTTTAGCTAAGTAAGGCTGGTAATTTGTAAACTCAAAATACAGCAGAGCAAGCCAATCCAAAGCTAGATGCCGTGGTCCTGTGTTTCCCCTGCTCCCACACCTGATCCCAACTTCCCATCCTCTGATGCAGAGCTGATGTGCCAATGCAGGAGGTGTGAAGAGCTGCAAAATTGGGGTTTGGCTGGGGGGCACAGGTTTGTTTCCAGCTCGAGCAGCTTCACGGGGCTCCAGGACAGACAGAGCCCTCTGCCCTGCACCTGCTGGGCTGAGGCTTGCTCAGTATGTGCAAGGTCTGTGGTTCAGCCATGCTTGAGCATCCCCTTTTCCCTTTGCTAATCAGGGCATTCACCTGTTCTCACCCCATCCCTCACGTGCTCACTAAAGAAAAAGCCTGTGGTTTCCTAGTGAAATTTTAATTGCATTCTTTTTTAGTCTGTGTGCACTGACCAGTCTAATATGAAGTGTTTTACTCCTGGTCTGCAAACACCAGTTCAATGTCACTGCACTGCTACTGCCAGACTGTCCTTAGGAATTTCCTCCTCAGACTGAAGGAATCTCTCTCCCAGGCAGACTTCCCAGGGGTGGGCCATGTCTTTTTTGTCAATGTGTGGTACTCAGCCCTGGTTTGGGCTCGGGCCTCCCTAGCATCATCCAAAACATGAATGGTAACCCTTGGTGGATCCGGTGTTTCGCAGACATCTCTGGCAGTCCCATCAGCGTGGACGTTGGGAAGTGCTGCTCCAGCTGCCCATCCCAGCAGATCAGCTCCCTCCACCTCGGCCTCCCAGGGCTCTCCAGACAGTCCTCCATGCTCGATTTCCTAAGGAGAAGGAAGGTGAGTGCTTGGGGCAGGGGGAGGGTCATATGCTGGTTACTGGAGCTGTGGTTTTATACGTGTTTTAAAAGACCTGGTTTTGGATTCTGAGAAAACCCATCTCTGAATCTCTTGTCCTCCCCTGGCCCGAGCAGTGGCTTGTGCAGGTGAGACAGATGGAAACTCTCCAGCAGTGCTCAATACCTCGGGGCAGAGGAAAGGCCAGAGCTCAGCCAAGGAAGGGGCTGTGGCAGTGCCCACCTGGCTGCCTGGGCAGCATCTGAGCATGGTTCTGGCCGCTCCCAGCCCAGCAGCTTTCAGCCACCTCTGCTGTACCTGAGAGCTGCTCTCCCACGTGCAGAGAGCTTGGAGGCCTGTTTCTGCCTCTTTGAGCAAGAATGGCAGGATGTCATTCCCAAACAATGTGCCATGTGTCACTCTTAGGAGGGACTCAAAGGAGCCTGTGCATTTGGAGACAGGTTGTGGTGCTCTCCTCATCCCAGGAGAGGTGACATTGCCTAAAGTCCTATCTCTACCCAAAAAGACTCTGTTGAGGGGTGGAAACAAGCTCTGTGGGTGCTGCACTTGTGTATCCTGTGAGGGATCACCCGTAGCTAAGACAAATCATGTTACCATTTGTCCCATTGTTACCGGCACCGTGGCACTGCTGGTGCAGCATCCTCCAGGCAGGCAGGGAGGAGAGAGGAGTAAAAGCTGAGCCAGTTCCAGGTCAGGGCAGGTTTGTGTCAGGAGCTGATGCTGGAGGCTGTTCCCTGTGCTGTGTTTTCACCCGGGCACGCCCCTGGCCCTGTCCTGTGCCGCTGCAGGTGAGAGCCCCACGTTCCTGCCCCGGGGGTCCTGCTGGGAGCTGGCCCGGCTGCACCTGGAGCAGCTGCTGCTCCTCGAAGGCCTTGGGGAGGTGGAGGTGGTCGAGGGCGGCCACTGCAGCACCTGTCCCGAGGAATGTCTTCGGCTCCCGGCCCTGAAAACCTTTCCGGACTCTCCCTGGGAGGTCGTGATCGATGTGGGGAAATGCTCTGACCCAACCTACAGTGCAGGTATGAAGGAGGGAGAGCTCCTCTCCCTCCCTCTGGGAATATGGGAAGGAGCCCTCTTGTGTGACCAGCACCAGTGTCCAAGCTCAGGGCACCCAGTGTGCTGAGCAGAGCCTCTGCCTTTGCAGGTATTGGGATTGTGTTTTGGGGTTGGGTTTCCTGTTGCTGGGCCTTTACAGCACAGGTCTGCAGGCACAGTGATAATTCTCTGCCCTGTGCATGGGTGAGGATGGAGATACAACCACCTTTTGTACAGGGAAATGTCCTCTAGCCAGAGAGCATGGAATCAGAGTAACCCAGGCTGGGAGGGACCTCGGGGATCTCTGCTCCAACCCTCCCAGTCAAAGCAAGGAAACCAACCTGATGATAAAAGCTCTGCTGGAAACAGAGCCTGGAAAACGTAATTTCCTTACTGACAGCCTGAAATGCCCTTTTAGTACCAGTGAACTACACTGATGGTTCAAAAATTGCTTGGAAATGGAAACTCCAAACGAAATCATTCCAGATGGGTCAAAACCTCCCACTGGGACAAAGCTGAACTGGTTCACTGTGAACTGGTAAGCCGTCTTGTGAATTCACTCATAAAATAACCCAAGACACGTCAGTGGAGATGAACTGATCAGAATGGAAAGTCGTGTTGAAATGATTTACCACAACTGTTTGATGAAGTCCATTGTTATAAATGAATTTTGGGATGTGGTTTTCGTATTCAATAAAGAATTAATCGGTGAGAGGGAAAGAGTTGATTATAATTAGGATGGTTTGTTTAAAGTTATTAGTGGGCTTGGTTGTTATAGTTAACCTTAATTGTTTGCTCATAAATAAGTTCAGGGATTCAGTGTTGAAAATGTTTTATTATTAAAAGGAGTTGCTGAGTTTACCTCATAGGATCGAATGTAAAACTTTCCAGAACCCAAATGAAGTAAGGTAAGGGACGGGCTCGATGAGGAATTACCATAACGGGTAAGACAAGGAGCAGCATTGGATGGACCAACAGGAGGACCCTAGACAGAAAGGAGCCAGTCAAGATACCCAAGACATCAACGAGCCAATCCCAAGAGACCTTGGTGGGAGGAGGAATGGGCGGTGCAAGGGCGGGGTTTGGGGTATAAAATGATCGCCCAGGGACTGTGGGGGTGCCCCTGGGCACGGCTGTTCCGTGCTGTGTGTTCAGCGCTGCGCTTTGTTTTGTGCCACGCAGGCCGCCGCTGTGGTTTCCAGTCGTCTGTGTTCCAGTGAATGGATTCAGTGTTTAATAAATTCATTAAATGATCAAGATTGTGGCCCTGTTTTTCACATCCGTTGTCCTGGAATTTGCTGATGCAGTTTTTTTTGGCATTTCTAAAACCCAAGCCTCAAACCTCCCGGCAGCTGCTGTGGCACGGCTGTGGCACGGCCACTAGAGAGGGACAGAGACCGCGGGAGCACTAAAGGGAGCCCGGAGAGCAGCGCAGGGGCCCAGGAATTCATCCCGCGATTCCGTCCGCTGGAGGGGCTGGGAGTGGGCGGCGGAGCCCCCCGAGGGCTCTGCCTGGGGCCGGGTCCCCTCCTGGGGCAGCGCCAGGAGGGCCTGCAGGGGCGGCGGCAGCAGCTGGTTATCCAGCTGCAAGTGGAAAAGGCAATTAGGCAGCGTGAAGTGCTTTCTTCCAGAGCTGGGAGAATCAGCATTTACTTCCCAGACACGTTAGTGGAAGGTGCTGGACGATTCTGTTGCCCCGGGGAGGAAACTCACGGAGTGGGGAGGGAGAGTCTCAGTCAGGGCTGGCAAATGCGGACTCGCCGCCAGCTTTGCCTCTGCCCTGGGGCAGGCCTCTGCACTTTCCTTCTGGATCTTCCCCTGCAAAGTCGGGCTGATACTTTCAGTGACATGGTAAAAACTTGGAAACATCAGCGGAACGCAGGGGGGCGCGGGGCTGGAGAAGGGAGTTAAAATCTTACCCAGAAATACTGACTTCCAGGAATCCGTTGTCATTTTGTGTCCCACTCTTAAGGCATCTCAGAGATACTTGCTTTCAGAAATCACTTTTTCCTCCCCTGAAAACAGCTCCGTCATGGAACAACGAAATCTCCTCCAGCAGCTGCTGAAGTGGTTGGGAGGGGGCAGGAAACCGTTCAAAGCCAGGAGCCAGACACAGACCCATGAAGGACCCACACCCGAGGACTGGGGCAGGGCAGGACCAGGTCCTAGATAGAGCCCAAACCCACTTGGCCATCAGCTCAGCCATCCTTCTCCCCTTCCTCTAGCTCATGAAATGGAGATTTTTAACCCTAATTTATTTGGTGAGGGGAGAAAAGCACAGAAACAAGGTTGTTTCTTTCTGATGTTCTCATCAGCTGAGACTGAGCCAGGCAGGACAGTCTGTGCCTCTGCCCTTCCAAGGAGGATGTAGGTGCAGCTGGAGGACCCTTGTTCCTTCTCTCCAGTTGCTGAGCCCCTGCCTGGGCCATCAGGACCTGCCTCGGTGGCATGTCCTGGTGTGGTGGTGACACAGCAGCAGGGATGTGGCTGTTGGTGTGCCCACCCAGAGGCCCCCACCCCGCTCTCTGCAACCAAACCGGGATTGTCAAATCCAGACAGAACTGCTTTGTGTCCTGGGAATTTTTCATTGAGTTAAAGCTGGAATAGGGAAAGAAAAGGCAAAGCAGGACTTTGTTCTGCACTCCCAAAATTGGGGCCATTGCCCAACTCCCCCTTCCACCCCTCTGCTACCAGCCTTACTTCATCCCACACCCCAGAACTGGGACATTCCCTTCCCTTCCCTTCCCTTCCCTTCCCTTCCCTTCCCTTCCCTTCCCTTCCCTTCCCTTCCCTTCCCTTCCCTTCCCTTCCCTTCCCTTCCCTTCCCTTCCCTTCCCTTCCCTTCCCTTCCCTTCCCTTCCCTTCCCTTCCCTTCCCTTCCCTTCCCTTCCCTTCCCTTCCCTTCCCTTCCCTTCCCTTCCCTTCCCTTCCCTTCCCTTCCCTTCCCTCTATCCCCCATCCCACGGTGGCAGATGCCACAGTTGGTGCTCCTGTGGAGAGCCCAGCACAGAGCACACCCTTTGGAGGTGCCTGGGGAATGTATCTCCAGGAGAGCCCGTAACACTGGCTCCAGCATCCGAGAAGCCCATTCAGGGCACAGTCCCTGGCAAATCCAGAGGGAAATGCTGAATGAGTGCTAAGTTATTTTCCCCCATTCCCTGGTGTAAGAATGTGGCTCTGGGAAAAGCACTGCCATCGGTATTTTGCGTTCAAATACAGTTTTCCCAGAGATAACACGGAGCGGCTTGTGCTCGCTCCCCAGAACTGGAGCTTTTGCAGGGTCAGGGACAGCATTCACAACTTGCACCCACAATAACCTCCCTTTCCTCGTGGTCTGAAACTGGGATGGAGGAACAAAACCTACCACTGAAGGCCTGAGCTGGTGAAGGAATGAGCCCCAAACTCCCAGCTGGGACCCTGACACAGAGAACAGCCTTTTCCAGCGGGTGCTGGATGCCAAAAGCTGGATGGTCTGTGCTGCTGCCACAGGAGCCTTGGGTGCAGCTCCAGGTTAATTTTCCTTATTGTTTCCTTGCAGATGGACTTTTCTGTGTGCCCACAAAGTTCAGCACTGCTCTGGTCAAAAACCCACATGGTGGGGAGGTGTTTCGGACACTGGAGAACTGAGAAATGAAGGAAAAATGCTATCCTGTCTCCCAGGTGGAATGTTACTATGAAATTGTCCAGAGCTCTGCAGGACACGGGGAGGAACGGCTCAAGGCAGGTTTCCAGGGGTTTGGCTCCTCTCTGGTGGGCTCACCTGGGCCCTCATGCGGGCTTTGAACTGCTGGGTGGATGCTCTAACATCGGCAGCTTCACACTGGCATCAAACTAGAGAGGTAAAAATCTCACATTTGTGTTCTCTCGTGCTATAAAATGTATTTTGCTGCCACTAATTCGTGCATACATCAGGGCCATAAAGGAACAAAGGGCTTTTTCTTTGGACTGGGGATTTCTTTAAAAAAGTAATTAAGCAACAATTATATATATATTTTTAAATATTTAGTTGTTAAGTATGTCCTCAGTTCAACAGAGACCCTGCTGTCCCGCTGAGCATACCTTTGTGCACAGGCACTTCTGACTCTAAAACACTGCTATGCCCCCAAAATACTTCTTACCAGCTGTGCCTTGCTGCTGCTCTTCTCTGGGGATGGATGCTGAGCCTGAGGCTGGAGGGAGGGTGGAGGGTGCTGGGGTGTCCCTGCTGAGGTGCTGCAGGGGATTTTCGTGCCTTTGTTTTGCAAATCTTTGCAGGAAATCGATGTGGGAAGGTGCTTGGGCAGCTGCTCCTCGGGGGATCCCTGCTTGCTTAGGTAAGCACAGCTGCCAGGCTCCATCCGCTCTCCCTCCCGCACATCCGCACTCCGGGCCAGGTGGGAGCTGCCCCTGCTCCTCTCACCCAGCGCATCTGCGGCTGCCGGGGTGGGGGGGACACGGAGCAGGGTTTGGGCAGCACCCCCAGCTCACCCACCACGCTGTGCTGTGCCGGGAGGGAGAGCCGGACCTGCCGGGATGGGGCCGGATTGGGTGGGTGGTTACAGAGCCTGTGGTGTCCCAGGACAGCAGACACAGATCCTGACAGTGGCTTCTGCAGCCTGCGATGTGCCACTCCTGTCCCTCACCTGCTGGCAATGCTGTGGGACAGGAAGAGTCGGGGGTGGCTGGGGCAGGGTGGGTCCAGACAGTTGTCTCAGGCTGAAGGGGCAGGACTGTGTGTTGATTGTAGACATAAAAACATGGGTCCCCCAGCACAGGAAGGACATGGAAAGTTGGAACAAGTCCAGAGGAGGCCATGGAGATGCTCTCAGGGCTGGAGCCCCTCTGCTCTGGAGCCAGGCTGGGAGAGCTGGGGGTGCTCACCTGGAGAGGAGAAGGCTCCAGGGAGAGCTCCGAGCCCCTTGCAGGGCCTAAAGGGGCTCCAGGAGAGCTGCAGAGGGACTGGGGACAAGGCACGGAGGGCCAGGACCCAGGGAATGGCTTCCCAGTGCCAGAGGGCAGGGCTGGATGGGATCTTGGGCAGGAATTGTTCCCTGGGAGGGTGGGCAGGCCCTGGCCCAGGGTGCCCAGAGCAGCTGGGGCTGCCCCTGGATCCCTGGCAGTGCCCAAGGCCAGGCTGGACATTGGGGCTTGGAGCAGCCTGGGATAGTGGAAGGTGTCCCTGCCCATGGCAGGAGTTGGGATGAGCTGAGCTTTAAGATCCCTTCCAACCCAAACCATTCTGGGATTCTTTGCATGCAAAGGGAAGCAAATCAAACCATGCAGGAAGAAAGACCTGCTCTGCTCAGGCAGAGGAGGTGACAGCTCATGAGTTACTCCACGAGTAAGGAATAGATGCTGCAGGAAGGAAGCTGCCTCCCTTCTCCCCCATCCTGCTCCAGAGCATCTGCCCTTTTCCCGAGGGGGAACAGAAGGCCCAGGATATGGGGGGCCGGTGGTGTACTGTGTACACGCTGGTGTACTGGGGATGTGCTGTTTTTTCTCTAACTGCAGGGAGTCACAAGACGGGGAGGAATGCCTGGCCCGGGCAGAAGCTGCCCCGAGACGCTGTGCCCCTCACGGGCTCCGGAGCCGCCGGGGCCACGTCTGCACCGTCGCTGCCATCCGGGAGTGCCACTGCCGGGGGTATCGGGGCTGGGAGCTGCGGGTGGGGCTCCTGGAGACCCCGCCAGACTGTCTGTGGGATATGTAAATGAGAGAAGGCTATTTTTTGAATAAAAGCTACTTTAACCAGCGGGTATAAATGAACCCTCTACAAAATGTGTTGTAGCTTGTAAAATAAACATCATGGGCAATTTGCAGGTCCTTGGGGCTCCGCTGTGCAGCTCCACAGCCCCTCTGCATCCAGCATCCCAGGAGGATGCAGCCGTCTGGCACGGGCTGGGGTGTGCACGGGTTGGCTGCTCCCGCTAACAAACTTTGGAGCCGGAGTCGGGAGAGGGGAGCAGGAGCTGGGCATGTTGGGGCAGAACTGTCTCCTCTGCAGGCACCCCCAGATATCCTGTGGGACATGCTGCTGGTGAGCCGGGCAGAGAAGGGAAAGGATTCCGGGGATACTGATAGTTTTCTCTCTCCATTAACTCCAGTCTGTCGGTACCGCCGTGCCTGTTCTGCATAATTAACAGCCCTTTAGGGTGGAATAAACTGTAGGCACCACTGGACATTAGCCTTCACCTTGTCTCCCATCAGGTGGTCCTGGCAGGGCTTCAGCCGGTTGCTGAATTAGTTAATTAATGCTAATTTTTTCCATTCAATCCCATGGCAGCTGTACAGTGTGTCGTGTCCACCTGCACCAGCCTGGTTTCTCTGTGATTGGGGAACAAGACCTGTAGAATTGGCTTTTATCCCACCACCCGGATATTTCATTAAGCTCAAGCATTCAGGAATTAGGAGCAAATGCTTTTCAATTCCCAGGAAGCCAATTGCCCTTTAAAAAAAAAAAAAAAAAAAAGGCAGCTGGATTCTGGTGGTTCTGCTGCTGCTGCGGTGTGACCCCACAGCCCGGGGCCGCAGCACCGCCGGGTCCTCTGCTGGACCCTGCTCTGCCCCGTGGCCTCGCTCCCCGGCGGGACACACAACCTGGGCTGCCCCCACTGAGAGAGGGGACCCCGGGCACCCCACCCTGCACGCCTGACAGGGACATGGGATGGGGACACCAGTGTGGCACTGAGCCTCCGCCACCATCCTCGCTCTCAGCACGAGCTGCTGCGGCAGGACCGGGGTGGGAAGGGGATGCTCATCTTAATGGGCTGCATTCCTCTACACAAAGGTCCTCCGATTTGTCCCATTAGTGCCATCATTAAAATCCAGTTAGTCTCCTACGGAGAGCAAATGCAGCCCAGCCAAGACCCTGGCAAGGCGCTGGTGGCCCCAGACCCCCGTGTCCCCTGCCAGCCCCGGGAGTGCCTGGTGAGCCGTCCTGCCTCCCGCTTGTGTACTGGGGCTAATTGGTGCAGGGGGCCCGGGAGCCGGGCTTCTCACCTTGTTAGCATGGCAATTAGCTCTCTTTACCCTCCTGATTGCTCCTGTGCATATTTCACTCCAATCCAGCTTTCCAGTGAGTTATAAATGCAGCACCGGGGAGGCGGGGGGAGTTGTGCTGGGACAGGGAGCACGGAGCCATGCTGGGGACTGTTCTGCTGCTGCTGGCCCTGGCCAAGACGACATGCCCGAGGCCAGACAGCGTGGCGAGCCGGCGGGCTGAGGCGCTGAAGAAACTCCTGGAAGTCTTTGGCATGGAAGACCCTCCGGCCCCCCCAGCTCACTTTAAGCAGCCGCCCCAGTACATGGTGGATCTATTCAACACTGTCGCCAATGCGGATGGTGTCACCAAGAACCCTGACATCCTGGAGGGCAACACTGTTCGCAGCTTCCTGGATAAAAGTAAGGGGGGCGTGGGGGGTGGTCCCTGTGGCGCTGGGATGGGGCTGTGGGGAGGGGCTGAGCGTGGCCGGTGGAGGTGCTGCCCCTGGTTTTGCTCTTCTCAACCCATCCTTCTCTCCAGCTCACAGCGAGGAGATGCGGTTCCTGTTTGTCCTCTCCAGCGTGGCCAAGAATGAGAAGATCCTGACGGCAGAGCTGCACCTCTTCCGCCTCTGGCCGAGGGTCACAGATGGGCCCAAAAGGCACCACTTCTGCCAGGTGAGGATGGGATGGGGGGGATGGGGCTGTCCCCCAGCCTGTGCCCAGGGATGCCACTGGCACACTGTGGTCACTTGCCTGCAGTGGGAATGTTGCCTGGCTCTGGGATCATATAAAAAAATGTTTCACAGAAAATCACGATGATTTAACTGTGGCGGGTTCTTAAATATCTACCCTTCTGGCTTGTGCAAACATCAGCAAAGGCACACCAAGGTTGTTACAGATCCATGCTGACAATTCCCCATCTCCCCCCACCCCTCTGTCCAGGATCAGCCCCTTGGGCAGGCTATGCCGGGGTGACCACCTTTTGCCTTCCCCAGGTCAGTGTCTACCAGGTGCTGGAGAAGGACAAGCTGGACACCCCCGGAGGGAAGAAGCTGCTGGCAGCCCGGCGTGTCTCGCTGCAGACCTCGGGCTGGGAGGTCTTTGCCATCACACCGGCTGTGAGTCACTTTTCCTCTGTTTTGGGCAGCACAGAGGGAATCCTGGAGGTTCACATGCAGGAGGTTTTTTAACCCATTTCACCCACAGCAGCCTTTCAGGCTTCAGTGCAGTTTCCTGTGTGCAGTCTCTGCAGTGACATGGGGGAATACATCTTATCTTGGGATGGGGGGGCAAAAGGCCTGCCAAGAGCCCCGGGGGCTGCTTCATCCTTCCTGGAACTTGTCTCACTGCTCTGCAGGGAGCGCTGGTGCTGGCTCCTGCCACAGTGTCCCCTGTGCTGCAGCCCCAGAGCAACCTCTTCCCGTGGAACACGGAGTGTGGCCTCCCAGTTCACAATGTCCTGCTGCTGGCCTGGGACCTGCCTGTGGGGACACCAGGGCAGTGCCTGTCCCAGTCCATGGTGACACTGGTTTGGTTCCCCAGGTTCGTGACTGGACTGAAGATGAAAGCAGCAACCAGGGTTTGCTGGTGACAGTCCAGGGCCTGGAGGGGAGCCCGCCTGAGCCCCCACCACTGCAGTTTGCATCTGGCCGGAGCCACCATGAGAGCAAGAAGCCCATGTTGGTCCTGTTCACGGACGACGGGCGCCGGGGAGCGTCGCTGCCCACAGCCGGCTTCCCAGGTGGGTCCACACGCCTGGCACGGCTCCCTCAGTGCCAACATCCCTTTCCCAGGGGGTGCTCCCCACATGTGGGCTCCTCAAATCCAAACCTCCTTCCCTGGCTGGAGGGAGAGGCTCTCTCGTTTCTGGTGTAGCCTGCTCGGAGTGTTGCCTGCTTGCAGATGTGAAGCTGGATTTGAGGGTGGCCATGAGACTGAGGGTGTCACCTCCTGGTGGCTCTGCCTGGGCTGGTGACAAGCTGTGACCAGAGGGCTGCAGACAAAACCTGTGGGGAGGGGTGGCCGGGGGGGTTGCAGTACTTTCTCCCTCCCCCCAGGCTCATGCAGTGGCTAATGGCATTTGATGCTCCTTTCTGACAGATTTAAAACCTCAGGCTACCAATCTCCCTGCCAAGATGCCGGTGCCCAAGCTGGGCAGGTCACGCAGTACACGGTCTCTGGATCGGCTCCAGCCCTGCCAGAGGCATCCCTTGTCTGTGGACTTCGAGGAGATCGGCTGGTCCGGCTGGATCATCTCACCACGGGGGTACAACGCCTTCCACTGCAAAGGCTCCTGCCCCTTCCCTCTGGGCGAGAACATGCGGCCAACGAACCACGCCACGGTGCAGTCCATCATCAACGCCCTGAAGCTGAGCGAGGGCGTCAGCAGCCCCTGCTGTGTGCCCGACAAGCTCTACTCCATCAACCTCCTCTACTTCGATGACGATGAGAACGTGGTCCTCAAGCAGTACGATGACATGGTGGCCGGCAGCTGCGGCTGCCACTGAGGCGGGAGGAGCAGGGGGCTGGAAACGGCGCCGCACTGGAGGCTGCACCCACTCCCTCCAGAGCATCGGTGGGGTCCCACAAACCCTCTCAAAGAGACTGGGACGAGCAAAGCAAGGGGGTGCTGGCTCTGCCCTGGATGGTGTCACCCCCTAACAGTGGCAGCCCCAGGAAGGCTCAGGGCCAAGCTCTGATTAAATCAACCCAAACGAGCCTGTGTGACCCAGCAGCCCCGGGGCAGCAGCTCCATTTTGGGGTGCCCTGTGTGGGGGCATGGGTGTCCCTGCCCATGCAGAGGCTCCTGCAGGCTGTACTATATGTATATAGCAAGAGCACTAATATATGACAGAAATCGCCTGTACAGTGTCCTGTAAATGTCTGTACATTCCTGCATTGCTGTGACTTGTAAAATGAATTCAGAGCAACTATTTAAAAATGCCATTCTCTGAAGGCTGCCTGTGGACTCTGAACTGCTCTCAGGAACAGGGCAAGCAGACTTCTCGCAGGCACAGGGAAGGGGTGCACATGGAGGGATGAAGATCCAGCTGCAGCAGTCTCCAGGGGCAAGGGGAGGTTGGTGTGCCTCACTCCTTGAAAGCTAAATGATCTCAGGATTCAGCAGCCTGCAGCTGGGGGTGCAGGGAGATGAGCAGGTGATGGGGGTGCTTGGGGGAATGCGGCGACAGGGTCAGGGGTGGGACAGGGGTGTGTGTAGAGGAGCCCAGAGCTGATGCTTCTGGGGCGGGTGAGGGGTGGCTGTCGTGGTTTAACCCCAGATGGCAACCAAGCACCACGCAGCCACTGGCCTCACCCTCTACCCCGGTGGGATGGGGGGGAGAATCAGAAGAAAAGGTGTAAAACCTGTGGGTTGAGATAAGGGAAGTTCAATAATGGAAATAAAATAAAATATGATCATATTTAATAATACTTGTAATGGAAAGGGAGACACCAAAAGGAGAGAGTCATAAACCCCAAGACAGACAAGTGATGCCCAATACCCAGGTGCTCAGCACCCACTGATCTGTGCCCAGCCTGTCTCTCAGCAGCAGTCAGCCCCTCCCGGGTAGCTCCCCCAGCTTACACACCGGGCAGGATGTTCTGTGGCATGGAATATCCCTCTGGCCACTTTGGGTCAGCTGCCCTGGCTGTGCTCCCCCCGGGCTTCTTGTGCAGCTCCTCGCTGGCACAGCCTGAGACTGAAAAGTCCTTGACTTGGGGTGAGCCCAGCTGAGCCACAACCAAAATATCTGTGTGTGATCAAGATTATTCTCATCCTGCATCCAAAACACAGTGTTGTACCAGCACTGGGAAGAAAATGAACTCTATTGCAGCTGAAACCAGGACAGTGGGGCGGGATGGCTCTGGGGGAAGATGGTCAGAGGAAACTGCTGTGCCCAGAGAGAAGGTTCCTCATGGAAGAGAAATGGGGTGGAAACCAGAGCTGCCCAGTGCTGTGGGGTCAGGTCAGCGCTTGGGAGGTGTACAGAGGGTGGGTGTCAGCGTGGGTACTGGGGAGTGGGTGTAGGTGTAGGTGGTCAGGGCAGAGGTCCCCTCACACCTGCTGGCACAGCCCCCTTGTCCCCTGCAGTCCAGCTCTCAGTGGGAGTGTGGCTGTCCCTACCAGAGCGCTCGGCCCCTCCAAGTCTCTTTCCAAGTTTGCAACATTGGCAGCTTCGCCACAGTGCCAGGCTGGTACCAGGAGTCCCCTGGCACCTCTGCATCTCCAAGCCCAGCTTACAAGTGAGTGAATCCCACCCTTGCCTGGCTGGCACCAGTTTCTTTGCTCACCTGGAAGCAGCACCAGCAGCTGTTGGCTCTTCCCCAGGTCAACCCTCTCTGCAGCCTGAGGTCCCTCTCTCCATCCCACCCAAGGGAAGGGTGTATCCCTTCAGGAGGCCCAATGACTAGACATGGTCCCACACCAGAGGGCGAATCCTTCCCCTGTGCCCCCCAGATGTGTCCCCCGCTGCCTCCCATGATGTGAACACAGGGCAGAGCCAACTGGTGTGTCCTGATCACATGCATGTCCCAGCTCCAGTTCCAATGCACTCAGGCCCAGGCACCTCATTCCAAAACTAAAGCATGGACAGGCTCATCTGCATTCCTGAGAGCCCTGTCCTTGTACTGATGGACTTGCGAGCGCTGGGAAGATGTCCCCTCCTCACCGCAAATGATGAGCAGTTTACTGAATCACACACAGTGGCTGGACAAGAATCCATGACAAGGAAGGGTTTGGGCCTGGTTTATTAAATGCCTGTTCCTGGGGGTGCTCTGGCTACAAGCTCTGTATGCCTGTAGTGCCTGTGGGTCCCATCACAGCAGCATCCCAAGTCAGGACTGTGCCCCAGACTCCAGGGCAGTGGGAAGAAGAGCAGGTTTGGCTGGAATGATGCATGGCTGTAGCCTTTCCTCTGGGCCTTCACTCAAATCCCCACACTGGACTAGGCCTGGGCTGCTTGGCTGGGAAGGAGTCACAGGGCCCTGGGCAGGGGGAGCCTGTGTGTGTCCCACTCCATGGGGAACAGAGCAGCACCTGCACAGGTGTCACACTGGGCTACCTGCCTCAGACAGGTGACAGTTCAGTCCCACCACTCACTCCCCGTGATGTCAGGGTGCCCCTTGCCTCAGCCCATGGCAGACAAACACCCTGCCCTGGCCGTACAGCTCCAAGCCGCCTCTGACTGACAGCTCTGAGGGACAGCAGTGTCTGGCATGCAGCAGTGAGGGAATACCCAGCTGGCAGCAGCCCCTGTGCAACAGCAGAGCCCCGGCACTGTTGTGACTCTGCCCATAGCTCGGAGCCTCCCTGGGGGACAGGACCTGCTGGGAGGATGGCCAGGACAGGCAATGTCTGGGGGGTGGGGAGCCTGTGGTCAGCGGTAATAGCGGGGCTCAGCTCTCCAGCACTCTGAGAACTTCCGCAGGACTCGCTCCTTCAAGCGGATCCTCCTGGAAAGCTGATGTGACTGGCTTATCTCATGGGCCTTCAGCCTGGCATAGTAGTCAGAAAACTTGTTGTAGAGGATGGAGATGGGCATTCCATTGAGGATGATCCCGAAGGAGATGCAGAAAAATGCCACTATCCTGCCGAGTATTGTGTCAGGCACGGTGTCTCCGTAGCCCACGGTGGAGAGGCTGACCTGTGCAGGGACAGGAAAGGATAAAATCCCATGGAAACAAGCCCAGCAGACCCCGCTGGCTGGTGCTGGAACTCACTCCCTCCCGCCCCTCTGTGGAGCCACGTGTCCCCTGTGACCAGTGCCAGACCGTGACGGCAGCCAGCAGAACTGTCCCCTCTCCAGAGCCTGCCTGGCCAGGGCCCCACTGTCCGGGCTGTGCCCAGCAGGCTGGAGAGCTGAAGGAAAGGGCTGCCTGAGCCCCAGAAGCAGCGATCAGAGGCCAGACCCTTCTCCCTCACTGCTTTGTGTGTGCCTCTTCAAAGGCAGCTGGACACCCCTGAGCTGAGCCTTCCCCAGCAGCCGGTGTCTGCTGGAGCTTCCTTCCCCTCAGAGCTGTGGCTCCAGAGCTTCCTGGCCATGAGTTGCCTGGTCTCAAAGAAACAAAGCTTCCTGGAGCCTCCCTCCAGGGGAAACAGAGGCATTGCCTGGAAATGAACCATGCTTAGTAAAGGGGGAGCAGGGCTATGGGGACAGGGTGAGAGCTGAGGCAGAGAGGTTTGGGCTTGGCAGGGAGGTGTACTCGCAGGGACAGGCTCAGCCTGGGATGTTGAAATGCTTGAAGTTGGTGATATTGCTGAGTAATTTTGCCCTTCCTCGAGGAGGGATGAATTTGAAGCAGATAGCCTTTGTGGCCAAGGGGGATTATAAGAGCAGAAATGATCTGTGGGATCATTTCATCTGTAAATCAAAATGCCCTCATAACCCCTGGCTGTCAAGTGCTTTAGCTGCTCCCCATCTTGGAGGTAATCCCAGCTTTATTATAATGCTCAGCTCTGCAGAGCTGCCGGCTCCTGGAGTGAGCAGGGCAGCAAAAGGGCAGCACACCCCAGTCTGTGTCCGCTCTCATGACACAGGCTGAGGCATAGTGTGACTGTGGGTCCCACATACAGCCCTGGGTTCCCCATCTCAGACCCACAAGCTCTTGTGCCTCTCAAGCTCAGCAGGGCTGCAATACTGCCCAGGGTGGCTGTCCCCATGCCCACAGGCTGCATCCACCCAACACTTGGGTCCTGTGACAGATAAAGTCTGGGCTGAGTCCCATCCCACTTGTTCAGCTCAGACCTAGAGGCTCCCAGGCCACCACCTGTCCCACCATCCCACCCCAGCACCAGGTTTTGAGCCTCTGAGCTTAGTTCAAACCTCTGATTTCTCTTCTCAGAGTGTGCAGGCCTCTGGGTTTCCCACCATTACCGAGCTGGTGGGAAGGCTGGGCCCTTCCTGTCTCCTGGCCAGCAGCAGTGGTGAATTCCCCGAGCACTGGGGCAGCCCCTACCCACGGAGCCTCCCCCACCCCTCTCCGGAAGAAGCTGCTCACACCTTACCGCTGCCCACCACCACGCGTAGGGGATACTGGTGAAGTCAGTGCCGGGGACATCATGTTCCACTGAGTGTATGAGAGCAGAGAAGGTGAAGACCCCCATGACAATGAAGAGGAGGAGGCAGCAAACCTGCTGGTAGCACTGGCGCATGGTGAAGCTGAAGGCCCGGAGGCCGGTGGAGTGACGCGCCAGCTTGAGGATGCGGAAGATCCTCATGAGCTTGATGAGCTTGAGGACTTTGCCCAGCTTGCTCACATTCTCCATCTTGTGCAGCTCTTCATGGTATTGTATGTCTCCATCCTCCAGATTTTCAAAGAGGATCTGGATGTAAAAGGGCAGGATGGCCACCAGGTCTACAGCATTAAACGCTGCCCGCAGAAATTTCTTGAAGCTGGAGGAGGAGATGAGCCGCATGAGGTATTCGGAGGTGAAGAAGATGGCACAGATCATCTCCATATGCTCCATCCAAAATTTCCCCGTCTTGTTTTTCATCTCCTCCACTGTGCTCAGTGTCATGCCCACAATGGAGATAAGCACAAAGAAGCTCGACATGACAGCAATGATCTTGGCTGGCACAGAAGAGAACGGGTTCTCAATGAGGTTCCAGACCATCTTCCGAAACTGACCCAGAAATTTGCCATCAAACTGCGCCCCTGACTCCAGGGGCTCCAGTTCTGCCTCTAGCTCCTTCTCTGTTTTCAGGTACTCACTGAGTTCATCTTGCTTTTCCTCAAACAGGATCCGGCAGCAGCGTTGGGAGTATTTCAGATGGATTCCCCAGTACTCGATTTCCTCCACAAAGTTACTGGGGCACATCTCATCCATCATCCACAGGACCCCACTGCGGTAGAAGTGGAAGATGTAGTGGAAAATTGAGGGATCTCTATCAAAGAAGTACTCATTCTTCTGCACCAAGTAGTCATCACAGAGCTGCAGCTTCTTCACAGGGTCTGTATAGAGGGCCAGCTTCCCAAGCCGGGTGATGGGATACTTGGCCAGTACCTTGTAAGCTATCTGGAACGATTTGCCACCTACGTTAATGTTGAGCAGGTATTTGTTCCTTTGGATGGGAGTCTGGCTCTTCTCTTGGTTTCCGTCTGCCACATTCTGCATGGAGCTCCATTGCCTTACCAGGCTGTCCTGTGCAAATGGGATGTGGGATTCCTCTTCCTCCAGGGTCCGGCAGCGGCCCTGGTGATTCCCTATCTTCATGCTGGCCAAGAGACTCGCACGCCTGGTCCACTGTTGCCTCATGGTGCCTGGCTTTCTGAAGCGGTGACTCCTGTTACGGGCTGTGGGACAGCAGCTCTGGCTTCATGGGAATGCTCCCACTGAGCACACGCTGACTGGGATGAGTGCTGTGAGCTCGGGGCAGTGGAGTGGCTGCCCAAGGGGCACAGCCGCGCACTTGGTGCCACGTGGCACCTGCCGGGGTCCCAAAGCCGATTGCTGATCAGATTGGGGTTTGCACCGTGGCAGTCAGAGGCGGCAAATCGCCCGCTCCTTAAGACACTAATGAGATTGAGGCACTAGTCCTTTATGTAAGGAACTATTTCCAGCTCTGCACTTCTCTTTTCCCTTATTCTGTTCTTATTAGCTGTTTGCATTTGCCACATGCTCTTTCCTGGAAGGACATCCATGACAGCAAACAAAGCAGCACAAACTTGCCTCGATTTACCCTCTGTTGATGGGACAGGAAGGTGCAGACATGCAGGATTTGTACTGGCTTTGTACCCTCACACCAGATGCTGCTCTTGGCACCAGCCCTTTGTTAAATGCTAATGCAGCTGCCCCGGCTCTGTCAGCTGTCACAGCCAGGGAAGGGAGATGGTCATGACCTCCCAGCTCATCCCTCAAGTCCTACAGTGCAGATTTAGAGGGGATGAGGTGAAGGAACCGCCTGTGCCTCCACACAGTGCCCGAGCAGATTCCCTGTGAGACAGGCTGCTCCTGTGCCCCTGCCCTGGGCCATCACATCAGCCTTCAGCCCCACAACTCACCCAGGCAGGGGCAGGAACAGGGAACAGGACACTGGAAATGCAAGTAGGCAGTAAAAGTTCCTCTGAGCTGCTGGAACTGAAAAGGAGGAAATAATCCTTTGGATTTGCAAGTAAAAGGGGAACCAAAATTAAAGAGGCTGATCTTTGAGGTCTTATCCTGGAATACGATCCTACTTCAACATGTAAAACATCACATTGATCTCCATGAACTGGTCTAATTAAATACAGAGACTTGTAGCACAAAGATGCTGCTGGCCTGAAAAGCAGCTCAGGCTCCACTACAATTAAGTCTCTGAGCCTGGGGATTAGAACAACAAAAGCACTTCTAGCACCAGAGAGAGGAAGGGAAATTGCTGTCAGAAACACAGCCCCAAGTTTTGGCACAAGATCCATAAAATGTATTTATTTCAGCTCCAAAGCACTCTGCTCAGGGAGCAGTAAGCAAAACCTGCAGTGTCTTGTGAGTCTGCCCCAGGGCCTCACTCCCCATCGCATGGAGCAGGGGCTCTGCCCTGTGCCACAGACCAGCCGGGCTCAGCTTGGCAGCTGCAGCTCAGAAGATAATCTAGGACCAGCGGGTGACAGCTGACCTTGGCCACGTGGCCCTGCCAGCACCAGTGCTTCAATTGGCCTCAGCTCAGCCCTGTCCTGCTGGACTCCTGGAGCCCTTCCTGCCCTGCAGCGCTTCGTGCTCTGCTCTGACAAAGAAGGGACAAGATCAGGCAGTTTTTTCACCTTGCTTTTGGCTGAGCTTCCCACTTGTCCCTGGTTCAGTAGTAGCACCTCTGGTGTTACTGTGGCATCTGTTCTCCTGTCCCCATCATCTCTGTTTGCTTTGCTCCTGTATTCATTTTCTCTGCTACAGCTGGTGCGTGCTGGAGTCGCATCTGTCCCAGGCAGGCACAGCAGCACTGGCTTCCACATAGTGCCCCACGCCAGCCCACCCACCCCAAATCCTCTTTCCAGGATGTGACAATCCAAAGGTGATGCAGCCCCTGGCCTCCCAAATACAGAATCCATGCAAACGCACAAATCCAGGAAAAATAAAAACTCCAGAACTTGTTAATTTCACATTCTTTATTCTCCTGTGTCAGTCACCACAGCTTTCTCTGCCTGTCCCTGTGGAAACAGAAGATTGTGTGTGTCTTTGCAAATGGCTCCTTGATACTAAAAATAGCAGCCCTGGAATAACTCAGGACTCCAGACCACATATAGAAGTTTCTCCTGTGGGGTATGGCAGCGCTCACACACTGTCCAGGAGCGGAAGACTCCTACTCCAAGGCTAATGACTGGTGTCTGCTTGGCAAGCCAAGTTCCCACCTTCAAGGCACAGAGGGCAGCAGCCAAGGCAGCAGCTTGGTGCACTTAGTGAACACTTGTGCAAGGTACACGTGGCAAACCAGAGGCACTGGGCACTAATCTGCCCCTGCACAGGCAGCTCTGAGAGGTGCACAGCACTGAGTCCTCTGGCTGGGGCTCCACGTGCCACACAGTGTCTGACCCAAGACATGACTTATTTCCAGGGACACCTTCACTAGACCAAGATGCTCGGAGCCCTGTCCAGCTGGGTCCCAGGGATGGAGCAGTCACAGCTGCTCTGGACAGCCTGTGCCAGGGCCTCACCACTCTCACCATAAAACCCTCCTTCATGTCCTACCTAAGCCCACCCTCTGCCAGTTTGTAACTGTTGCCTCTTGCCTTACAGGCCTTGGTGAAAAGCCCCTCTCCATCTTTCTTTCAATCCCCCTTTAGACATGGACAAGACACAACAAGGCTCCCTGGAGCCATCTCTTCTCCAGGGTTTGCCCTTATAAAGGTGCAGGACCTTGCACTTAACCTTATTGAAGTTCATGAGGTTCCCATGGGTCTGAAGGTCCCTCTGGATGACATCCCCCTCCCCAACTGCACACCTCAGCCTGGTCTCATCCTCAGACTGGCTGAGGGTCCACTTGTTCCCACTCTACACACCACGGACGAAAACATGGGATAGCACTGGTCCCAGTATGGACCCTCGAGGGACACCACTCATGTCAGAACAGTTTTAAGGAAGACACCATTAAGAGTGTTAAGAGGAGTCCCATGCAGCATTCGGCACTGGGGTGGGCAGAGCAGGTCTGCCAAGGGTGGAGATGTTTGTGGAAAGGAGTGTGAGAGGAGCTGCTTGCCCAGGGCCAAGGAGCTCCTTGCCCTACGTGGGCTTGGAAGACAGCACAGCAAAGCCAGAGCAACCGTCACCCCTATGGTGGCACTGTCAGTAAAAGCCTCCCGTGCACGGGACTGAGCAGCATCAAACAGTAGTGCAAACATGGAGTATCTGTCTGATCTGTGCAGCCAGTGTGAGCGCCTACAGAAATGGGTGAGAAAGCTCCTGTTCCCTGACAAAATCCAGGGGGAAGAATGAAGCAGGTGAAAAAAGGCTCCTGGCTGGAAGTAGAAGGAGACGGTTCAACAGCACCTGGCATTTCAAGGACAAAAACATCTTCGGGTCCAAGGCCACACTGGTGGGCATTAGCTTTAACGACTGTCAGGCAGAACAATGAAGCCATTTCTACCACCTTTGGGAGGCTGTTATCACAGTGCCAGGGAAGGTTCTGTGCTATTTCTGGAGCCAAGGTAGTTCCACAATCTAAGACCCATTTACAAAGGGAGCCTCCTGTCAGTATTCCAGTGTAGCAAGTCAGATTTGAGAGCTGATGTCCAATTCAGTCAGGCTCTGTGGTGAGGAGGAGACAGATCAGGCTAGTCCCACGTTATCACCTTGGCATAAGCACCCCTGTTACAAAGCCAGAAAAACACCTGGTTATTGACAGTCCTTTGGGAAGAAACCTGGTTTGACTTCAGTTTACACAAAGTGGAGGAAAAAATCCCACACCAGAAGATCAGTATCTTAGCAGGACTGCTCCATGTCCTTGGCAGCAGGGAGGAAAGGGGAGAGTTCTGCTGCTTCAGGGCAGACTGAAACCCCATGCACCCAGTTGGCAAGCATCAGGGAACCTGGGTTTGTTGGTTTAACACAGCCTGGTTTTAGTGGGCGGGAGGAGCTGCTCGAAGCTTCTACTCTGTCTGGCACAGAGATAATTGCTGAGGGCTCTGACGATGGGCAGGTTACCAGCCCAGTTAGAGAAGCTGGTAACACCTCTGTGATGACATATTTAAGAAAGGCAAAAAGCACGGGCAGTTCTCTTTCTTCTCCCGAGGGGTGGTGAGGCGGCCCCCGAGGGCCATCCTGGTGCAGCCGGGGCCCTGCCGAGGCCGGGGCCGCCCGTGCGGTGCCGCAGAGACGGCGTGGCCAGCAATGAAAGCATGGCCAACGTTCCCCGGTGCAGAGCCCGGGCAGGATCAACCTTTCAAGTGCAGCAAAGCTCTCTAAGAACTTTTCAACTGCTGGAACTTGAGAACAAACAAACCTACAGACACCAACCTTCTTCCAAGTCAGAGAAAAAGGAAAAGTGAGGACACGTGAGGAGAACCAACATGGTGACACCGAGGTCAGTGAAGGAGAGGGAAGAAGTGCTCCAAGTGCCAGAGCTGAAATTCTTCTGCAAGCTGTGGTGAGGACTGTAACACAACAAACTGTTTCCCTGTAATTCAGGAGGTGCCTGGGGGGTGCAGATACCCACATGCAGCCCGTGAAGGAACAGTGCTCACGCTGGAACGTGTGGATACTGAAAAGCTGTAATCTAGTGAGGAACTCGAACAGAGAGAGGGAGGACCCTTGCTTCCACAGATAGAGAACCCTTGCTTCCAGCCTAGAACAGCTCATCCTTAAAAGACTTAAACCCCATGAACTAAAATGACCCACGCTAGGCAGTTGTGGGAAGACTGCTTGGCCGTGGGAGGGACTCACATTACAGCACATCGGCCGGGCTGCTGCTTGTGAAAGTTAAAACCACACTGGAAAAGTTTGCAGAGAACTGTCTCCTGTGGGAAGGATCCCACGGCACAGCAGAAGAAAGAAACTTTTTTCCTTAAGTGTACTGAAGAAAGATTTTTAAGAAGTGAAAGACTGACCAAAATCCCGTGTTTTGTCTCCTTGCGTGGTCAGTGGGAAAGAGAAAGGGACTGGGAAGAAAAGGTGTTCTAAAGGTTTATTTTAGTTCTCATTACCCTTTTTACTTTTAACTCTGTTAATAAATGTTCTTTATACTGTTTAAGTTTTGAACCTGTTTCATCTTAAAGTGTTTTTCCCCTTATCCTTAACTCATGAAGTTTTCAATTCCCCCTCCTCTGCTATAGATAGTTTTTTGTGGGTGCCTGGCACTTAGCCAGTGTCAAACCCCAGCACTGGGAAAACCTAACCCCAAAGGGGAAAGCTCTAGAAGCCAGAAACACAGGGCAAGAAGGAATTTCTCCCTCAGGCACATGGAGCACATGGGATGCAAAATACTTAACTTTCAGGGCGAGGAGCCTTTTTGACTCTGGTCAGGCATCAGCTGTTCCCTGGCTGCTTTTTCAAGACTGAAGATGTCAGATCGGTGTTTTACTTTGGACAGACGCCACACAGCAACAGAACCTGCAGCTACCAGGATGCTCAGGAGCCCTGGAGAGGAGAGTGCACAAGCAGAGACCCACTCACTGCCCTGGTCTGGGCATTGGGACTGGGCTCTGCTGCTCAACACCATGAGCCAACAGCCAGAGATGAGCAGTGACCCTGGAGAGCAAAGGACGGACAGAGAGGAAGCGAGTTAGTGCCAGATGGCGCAGAATGGCCTTTCCAAAGATGCAGCACATCCAAGGCAGAGCAGTAATTAAGCTGTGGTGTCAGGCCTCTCTTAGCCTCCCAGCCCAACAAAAGCGGCTACTGATACAGGTCTGGAATTGACCCCATCAGGATACTCAATTTATAGCCCAAGGTAGGTAGGTCCAAGACCATGTGCAGCACTCGTTGAGTCTCACATACCTGCAGCAATCAAGATCCATGTGTAACCTTGACTCCTCGATGGCACAGAGACCTCAGGCTCAGGCGTAGCTGAAGCCTCTGTGAGGAAAGAGTAACAAGTCCATGAGGCTTCCAACTCACCTTATGGTCAGCACTCAAAGCAATCTTCAGTCCACACCCGGCTGAGTTACTAGCTCACCTCAAGAGCACCAAGAGGCCTTTACTAATTTAAGCAAAACCTTATCTGCCGCTACTGTGATTAACCCACACTGGAGGAAAAAACGTCCTACTGGAAACGCATACCAGGAAAAGGTGGGAAATTGCCCAGCTGGAGCTGGAACCGCAGCATCCTAGCCTGTCGTCGTGGCACTGAGAAGCCACAGGTACAACCAAAACACAGCTCTTTACCTCGCCTGCCAATTGAATTGGTGCAGGCATCAAACCCAAACCCAGTCTCTCACACCTGCAAGTAATCCCCCTCCTCTCCACATCCTCGGCAAGCCCCCGGGTGAGGGAAGCCAGAACAGCCCCTCCAAGCACCCCAGACAGCCAATGGGTCTGACAAAGGATGCTCCAGAGCCAAGTAGCTCTGCTACCGACAGTACTGGGGTGCGGACACAGCTGGACACAAGCCCAGACACTGTGTCTGCAGCTCCTGGCCAGCCTGGATGGCCCAGAACTTCCTCCTCATCCTCTTCCCTTCAACCTGCCCATTCCTCAGACATCAGAAGAGCTCGGGAGGTGGACAGATTCCAGTGTTTTCTCGTTTGAAGTTGCAACTGGGAATTGCATGTCCTGGAAGAAGGAATAAAGTACTTCAAAGGCGCTTCCCGAGGGAGCCCTGGGGGGCGTCATCGCCGTCCCCACCAGGAGAAGCTGAAGGTGGGGGCCCCCATAGCGCTTCCTCCACTCACAGTGACCCGCGGTGACCGCAGCTGCCCCGGACCGGCCACAGACGGCGGAGAACAAAGGCTTCGGTCCGGCTTGCCGCCCCCACTCCCGGCCCCCCGCTGCCCGCGCCCCCGTACCTGCGCTGCCGGTGGGCGGCACCGCCGAGCTCCTCGGCGGGGTCACCGCGGGGCCGCTGGGACTCGGCTCCGCGGCGGTCGCGGTCCCGCAGCCCCACTCGTCCCCGCCGTCGTCACAGTCGGGGTGGCCGTCACAGCGCCAGTCGCGGTGGAAGCAGGGGGCGTCGGGCGCGCAGCGGAACTCGTCCGGGCGGCAGGGGGACGGGGCGGCTGCGGGGGGACGGGCGCGTGAGGGGAGGCGTGAGGGGAGCCCCCCGCGCCCCCCCCCACGGGGAGACCCCGCGCGCAGGGGGCACGAGGGCTCCAGCCAATGAGAGCGAAGGGCGTGTGCGGTGAACCAATGAGCGGCACCCGCCCGGGCCCTCCCCCGGCTCACCGTTGCCTGGCGGGAACGGCAGCACCGGCACCGGCAGCAGCAGCAGCAGCAGCAGCACCGGGAGCCCCGGCGGCAGCAGCCGCGGCCCGGCCATGCCGCGGGCCCGCACCGGACGGACGCGCCGCTACAAATGCAGAGGGCGCAAGCAGAGCGCGTGCGCTCAAGCCCGACCTCCACCAATGGGGTGCCCGAGGGGGCGGGGCCCCCTCAAGGGCGCGCGCCCAGGCCCCGCCCACCCCCGCACTTTTCGCCGCGGGGCCTCCGGGCCGTGCCGGCTCCGGGCTCCCTGCGAGGCAGCGGACGGAGCTGCTACTGCCCGGCTGAGCCCCTTCCCGGCTCCAGGAACAGCCACCCTCTCCCGCAGTTCCCTGGAAATCCATCAGCACCGCAGTCGGCAGTGACGTGCAGGGCAGGGGCTGGACAGCGCCCGGCTGGACCGAGCAGCGCGCGGTCACAGAAAGGACACTGGCACTGACAGGTGGGGGACGGGGCGGGGGGGAAGTGCCCCAGGCTGCTGAACCTGGGCACGGGGGGAGCCCTGTGAGCGAGGCTGTGCTTTACTCAGCTCTGCTCTTCACTGAC
Organism: Corvus hawaiiensis; assembly: GCF_020740725.1. Taxonomy (NCBI): domain Eukaryota; kingdom Metazoa; phylum Chordata; class Aves; order Passeriformes; family Corvidae; genus Corvus; species Corvus hawaiiensis. The sequence goes on along the minus strand of NC_063240.1, from coordinate 2,474,162 downwards.
TACAGCTCACAAATGCCCCAGTGCTGTGTCGCTATTCCAACCAACCAAGTACACTGGTATTTAAAGATCAGTAACTTGAATAAATCAAATAAAATAGACAAAATGGGAGGTGGAAATCACAGCTTTATATACATTTATTAGTCAGAATCAGCTCCCTGCAGCAGCCCTGGAGCCACAACCAGCACAGCCATCCCATCAGAGCTGCTCTGGAACCACCTGTGCCCATCATGCAAACCCCCCCAGCTCACAAGTAGGGCTCGTCCTTGGAAATTTCCCATTTCCTAAGTGGTGGTCCTGGTGTCACTGGTTTCTTCCCCGCTGTTGTCGCTGCAGTGTCTGAACTGGGGTAGAGAAAAGAGGAGAGAGAAGAGGCCTTAGTAACACTCCGGAATTACACTTGGATTTAATCAGGAGCCCAGGTTGCAAGGTAGTGCTGGAGGTGTTTGTTAATCAGAGTCTCAGAATGGTTTGGATTGGGTGGGACTTTAAAGCCCATCTCGTTCTAGCCCCTGCCATGGGCAGGGACACCTTCCAGGTTGCTCCAAGCCCCATCCAACCTGGCCTGGAACACTTCCAGGGATGGGGCAGACACAGTTTCTCTGGGCAACCTGTGCCAGGACCTCCCAACCCTCCCAGGGAACAATTCCTTCCCAATATCCCATCTAACCCTGCCCTCTGGCACTGGGAAGCCATTCCCTCTTGTTCTGGCACTCCATGCCTTGTCCCCAGTCCCTCTGCAGCTCTCCTGGAGCCCCTTTAGGCCCTGCAAGGGGCTCTGAGCTCTCCCTGGAGCCTTCTCCTCTCCAGGTGAGCACCCCCAGCTCTCCCAGCCTGGCTCCAGAGCAGCGGGGCTCCAGCCCTCGGAGCCCCTCCGTGGCCTCCTTTGGACTCATTGCAACAGCTCCTTTCTTGGTGGCCCCAGAGCTGGACAAATGCTCCAGGTGGGGTCTCACCAAAGCAGAGCAAGTGAACTTCCTCCCACCCCACTTAATTGCAAGGAAATATAGACCCAAATAATTAGTTCCATATTCTTCTGCCAATCTGGGTAACTCCCCACTGCTGTTGGGCACATTCTGTGCTCCTGGTGTAAATCAGGGCTGAGCCCGCTCCGCGGCGGTAGCCGTGCGGCACCGCCCGCATCAGACCTACCTGCCGGCCGGTGCCCCCGCTGGCAGAGTTCTCTGCGCCGCCGCCACCACCACGGGCGGCAGCGACTCCCGGCGCCCGTCCCGGCTGCAGTAATAGTTATCTGCGAATTTGTGGCTGGGGCCCACCGGGAGCCGCGGCGGCGGCTGGGTCCTAGGCAGAGAACGACGCGAGCGTCAGCGGCGGGGCCGGGGTGGGGGCGGCTCAGCGCCCCGCCCGCCGCCCGGCCCGGCCCGGCCCCGGCACCTCTTAGCGATCTCCTCGTAGCGCAGCTGCAGCTTCGCCTGGAGGTCCCGCTGCAAGGCAAGGCCACAGCAGCTCAGGCGGGGCTGCCGCCCTGCACCGGAGGCTCTGCGGAGCCGGGGGCGCAGCGCAGCGTCCCGCGGGGCAGAGGAGCCCCGAGCCCGGGGATGTTCTTACCCCCGCCAGGAAGTTGCGGAGCCGCTGGACCAGACGAGTTGCCGTCGCCATTTTGGCCGCGGTGAAGGGCAGGGGCGCGGGGGACGCCGGGAGCGCGCGCGCGGAACGCTGGGTCTCGCGAGCCTTGGCGCTATATAAGGCGGCGCGGGAGGGAGCCGCCCCTTTCCGCGCCCCGGAGCCGCCATGGACACGAGTCGCGTGCAGCCCATCAAGCTGGCCCGGGTGGGTACGGGGGCTGGGGGGACCGGGCTGGGCTGCGCCGGGTCGCACCGCGCCGGGTCGCACCACCGCGCTGACCCTCCACTCTGTCCCCGTAGGTCACCAAGGTGCTGGGCCGAACCGGCTCTCAAGGGCAGTGCACTCAGGTGAGCGGGCCGGGCGGGCGCGGTGCCGCGGGCCGGGCTCGTCCAGGCTGACGCGGTTCCCCCCGCAGGTGCGCGTGGAGTTCATGGACGACACGAGCCGCTCCATCATCCGCAACGTGAAGGGGCCGGTGCGCGAGGGCGACGTCCTCACCCTGCTGGAGTCGGAGCGCGAGGCCCGGCGGCTGCGCTGAGCGGGGCCCGGGGCCTCTGCTGCTCCAGATCGTCCGTCGGCGGAGGGAGCCTGGCGCCCATCGCCGGATCGCCCGTCGGGGATGGAGCCTGGCGCAGCTCGTTCGGCCGTGGGTCGGGGGTGCGGAGGAGCGTGGCGGCCGCGTCACTGCAATAAAGGGTTTTTCCAGTAGCGCCTTGCCCGGGTTTCACTCAGCGAGCGCCTGACACCTCTGTTTTGTCTCACACCTGAGCACCTGCTGCTTTTCTCGGGTTCAGTAGCAGCATGCCCTGCTTGTTAGTGGGGTTACACATAATGTCTTCATTGTAATATCACTTCGTTATTGCATCTTTACTGACCTGGCATAACAAAAATAATTTTGTTTTGATTACAGTAGCCTTAATCCTGATCTTCCTGGTAAGCGATTTTCTGTATGTGATGAAGTGGTACTGGAAACTTACTGGACCCTGGATTAGCTCCCGCTAATCACAGGTTGAAAGTCAAGCTTGGTACCGGCTTGCAAAGCAACAGCCTGCTACTTCTCTGTGTCTGTCCTGAGTAAACTGCTCAGTGAATGCTGGCATAAATACACCTGCTTGCTGTCCTTCCTGGCAGTCACATGCAGAGAGCAAGTGCTTGTCATTCCTCTTTGATTTATTGACTCCTCCATCTCTCTTTGGCTTTCCCTTCCACCACAAAATTAGTTAGCAAGATGTGTTGTTTTAGGATGTTACATAAGTCAAAAGTAAGGCTGAAAAGTTTAGAATGAGCCTGAAAACTCTGCTGGTTCAAGGGCAGGTGTTTAAGGACTGGTGTTTTTTATCTGCTTATAGAGTGGTGCAGGTTTTGTGGTGTGTGTGAGCAGAGTCAGATCTGCAGCCTCTCATGTAAGGTCTCTGATGGGGAGTGGTTTTTGTCTGCAGTGTCCTGAGCTTGACTGAGGCAGTTCAGCGGCAGCTGTAACTGAGGATTTGGGTGTCCTAAAGCTGAGCAGAGCACTGCTGGGACAGATGGGTAAAATGCTGAACTGGAGCAGGCACTGACGATTGTTGTAGGGCTGATGTTAAGAGTGTGGGATTTGTCCTTTCTGCCAGTTCTAGCTGTGCCCTGGGCAGCTCATGGGCAGCATGAGGCGTGGAATTTGTGCCATGGAGAAAGCCCTTGTGTTTGTGCTGTTGCTTGATGTCATTTACGATTCTTTGGGGGGTGTTTCAGAGCATTAACACAAGGCTGCGATCCCTGGCTCGCGTGACGCAGAGCTCAGAACTGGTTGTGTGTGCCAGAATTCCTCTCAGAGTTCAGTTCTGTGGCTGCTGTTTATTTCCTCACAGCTTCAGCAGTGACCCAAGAGTGTTTGCTCTGGCCCCTGCCAGCCCTGAGTGCTGGGTGACTGGGATAGAGTGGCTTAGAGAGCTGTATCCCTTCTGGAATATCCATGTGGGGTCAGCCGGGTCTCTGTCCACATGAGGAGGGAGGCAATTTGCATCCTCACACTTGGTCTGGTGATTGCCCTTTAATGATGCAGTGTAATATGAGCACCACAGAGAACCAGGGGTGGTACAGGGCTGCAGCTGGCCCTGCGTCCATCTTGGTCCTGCAGAACGAAATGGGCAGAGACACCACTGCACCTGCCTGGGACACCTCAGCAGGAAGAAAACAGACGGAGGGATGTAGCCACTGCATAAACTTGCAGTGAATGACTTGGAATGTGGGGTCCCCTGCTCAGGTCAGGGGCTGTGCCAGGCTGTGCCTCTGCTGCAGCTCTTGCAGGGTTTGTTGTGAGCCAGACAAGGAGGTAGGAGACTGCTGATGTCACTGTAATATTTCAAAATAACTTTAAATTTTATTTATATCTTAAAAATACCAATATTGAAATACCAGTAAACAGAGTAGTGTATTAGGGAGTGGCAGTGAGCGCTGTATATTAACTCCAGTGCAAAGCTAAGAGCAAGTTTCTGGGGAGGGCTATGGGGTTCCCCAGCTCAGACCAGATCAGGCAGGGGCAGAAGTGGTGAGGCTGGGCCAAGGAGCAGGAATGGGGCCTGTGACACATTACCTTTGTGAAGGGCTCAGAGCACAGCTGCCTTCCCATGCAAAACCCTTGTTTCTCCCGGTCCTCGTCCTTACCCTGTTCCCACCCTGCACGGCACTCACACACTTGCACAGACACGGCACTCACACACTTGCACAGACACGGGTTCTCTGACGTACATGTTCCCCTTTGCAGGCTCTACCTGTGTGCTCTGAGCTCTTCCAGCCCATGTGTTTTTCCTGGTGCTGCTGTCAGCTGCTCTCCTCCCTTTTGGGATGGGAAGTGGGCAGAGAGGGACTTGGCTGTGGGCTCTGGCTGTCTGCACAGCCTGTGGGACTGGTTAATTGGGGAAATGTTTAGGAGGTAATTGGTCTCTCTCCCTTGGGAGAAGGACCTGCTCCCCATGTGGGTTATCAGCTAGGCAGGCTTAGTTGCCAAATGCATCCTTGGCCCTCAGCCCCTTTTGTCACTTGGCTGCAACCAACCCCAACTGCTCAGAGGTTTTGCTCCCATTGAGCAAATCAAATCCCAAGTGATTTCATGTTGAACTTCATCCTTTGGCCAAGCAATACAATTTTTTTGCTTTGTGTGCATGTGCTAGAAAAGAAAAAAAATCTGATTTCAGCCAGGAAAGGAAATGCCAGAAAAGAAGGGCAAGTATTTGAGTCTGGAAATGCTCCCAGCCCCTATCCAAGGCAGTATTCCCTCTCCCATTGCTGCACAGGACGTGCCTGCAGAGCACCACGTCCCTGCTGGGGCCAGGAGCCGTCACTTGGCCTTCCTGGCTCCATGTCACTGGCACTGGCTGCTGTCTCAGAGCTGCCAGAGAGCACAAACCAAGTGCTGTTTCTGCTGGGTTGTTTCTTTGCTGTTCCTCCTTGCAGAGGGCTCAGAGGTGGTGCAGCTCCGGTGGTCACGGCAGGGAGCAGAGGGGATGGGTGGCTTCTGCTCCCTGTGTGTCCCACCCCGAGGTCACTTGGCTCCTGTCACTTGGTGCAGTGAGGTGGCTGCGCATGGGCTGCATCCAGCGGAAGAGACGGGCAAGGGAGGCCCAGGGATGGTGCTTGTGATGGGACTGAAGCTGCAGGGAGCGGGTTGGCACAGAGGGGGTGGCAGGTGAGGGGATGTGAATCACAGCCCAGTGCTGATGGTGGCCCCTGGCTGGATCCCCAGGTCACTCTAATTTGGTTTCTTTGGACTCCCAGGGCTCTTTGTGGCTGTCGGTGACATCCCCTGCTGCAGAGAGAGTAGAGTCACCAGAGACCCCTCCAGTGACTCCAGGTCAGGGCCAGCAGGGCTGTTCTGAGCATGTAGCACCCAAAATGCTCTGCTCTAGCTCCTGCAGCCTTTTCCTGGAGACACTCATCTGTGTCACAGCCCTTTCCCCTCCCGTGGGGAGTGGTGTGGTACTCACAGGTGCCTGCGCCTTCGTGCCATTGAGGTGGGCGTAGAGGAGCGTGGCGATGTCACTGTGACCAGCCTCCAGCGCGATGGCAACAGCATTGTTACCATCCTAGAAAGTAAGGGAGAGCATGTAGAAAGGGGTTTGGGGACAGGGCGTAGTGTGGGCTGCCCAGGCCCAGTGGCAGAGCCTTACACTGTCCACGATGGAGATGTTGCAGGTGGGCTGAGCCAGCAGCAGCTTCACGGTCTCCACGCGGCTGTGCTCGCAGGCGCACATCAGCGCGGTCGAGCCCTCCTCATCCTGCAGGTTCACGTCGGCCCCGCAGGCGAGCAGGGCTTCCACCATCTCCTGCCGGCCATGGCTGACGGCCAACATCAGTGCCGTCTGGCCAGCCTGCGAGGAAGGGACACTGCCAGGCCACCTCTGCCCCCACTGTGCTCCCCGCACCACAGGACCACTGCTGAGACAGCCCCGCTCCCTCCCTATGTGCCGACACCTCTGGGTTTTGGAGCCATTGGCCTGCCCTTGGAAAAGCCGAGTGTGGCTCTGGCATCTGCTTGGGGGTGGGAGTTGAGGATCAGGATGTGGTGGCCCTCAGCCCGCACCAACCTGGCTGGCCTTGGCGTTGACGTTGCCCATGCTGAAGAGCCTCCTGACCACATTCATGTCCTCCTCCTGCTCAACGGCTGCCAGTGCTGCCAGCATGAGGGCGGTGTACCCAGCTTTGTTCTGGTGGTCCACGTTACAGATCCCTGCGGGGGTGGGGAGAGGGGCTCAGGATGCTGCAGGGCTGGTGGGAGACATGGACCAAGCCACGTGCCTAGCTCCCCTTCACAGTCCTGCCCAGGGTGCTGTGAGCCATCCCACAGGCACAGAACTGCTGATGGATCTCCCCCATCAAATCTGGGCTCCCAAACGGACTGGGGTGACTGCTTATCCCCACACCTATGAAGAGACACAGCCTGGGGCAGCTCTTCTTGCCCCTCTTACTGCCAGTGCCTTCCCCCTGTGCTGACATGGCCAGGCCATGACCTGGGGTACAGTGGGATGGTGGCCAGGGGATGTTTCTGGGGGTGGGGGGCACTGACCCGTATCCAGCAGCAGCCGCACGATGTGGAAGTTGGAGTGGGAGACACTGTAGTGCAGGGCCGTGTTGCCATTCCCGTCTGCCAGGTTCACCACGTGGGTCAGGAGAGCTGGTGAGACCTCGGCAAAGGCCAGCAGGTGGTTGGCAACTGTGTCAGGGACGGACGACTTTTGGCTGGACAGACGGAACCACTCCTGAAGGACCAGGCTGCTGCTGGCGAGCTGTGGGCAGAGAGGGGCTGAGCTCCCGCTAAGCCTCTGCAGGGCCTCGCACCCTGGCACGCACCCCTGCTGCCAGCCCGGGGCGGGAAGCAGAATCCCTGCTCCAGAGGGGGTGGGTGAAGGCAGGACCCTGAACTGCCCAAACCCATGCTGGGCATGGCCTGAACTGAGTTCACATGGGCTTTGCGGTATCTGGGACAAACCCTGGAGCAAAGGGCTGTATTTTGGGGGAAGGTGCTGAGCCAGGCTTTGCTGGTCCCTCTCTGGGTAGGGCCAGCCCTGGGGGATGTTGGCAGGGGCTGGGCAAGCCATCCCACCCCAGTGCTCCACTCACCACCTCTTTGCTCTTGGCAGCACCGGGGTGGCCCAGGTGGGTCTTGACGATGAGGCAGGCCTCCCTCATCCTGGGGCTCAGCTCGAACCTGTGGAGAGCATGAGGATGTCTGCAGTATGGGGCTGCATCACCCCACCAAACCTGTGGAGCACCCTGACTTCCCCTGCAGAGCTCCCTAGTGCCTGTAACTCCACAAGGTCCCCAGAGTGCAACCTCCAGCCTGGTGGCTGCACCATTGCTGCTTCAGCCTCTGCAAACCTCCATAGAACGGAGCCTTATATGGATGTGCTTGGGCACAATTCACCCATTCTTAGGCCACATTTTTTTTTCCTTTTGTTGAAAAATGCTATTTGAAGGCTGTTGGGGTTTTTTGTCCCCCTCTAAACTATCTTCTGCAGCAAAGGGGCATCTGGGGCCTCTCATTCTTTCCTTAGGAGACCCAAGAAACTGGAAGGATTGTTTTCTGCTGAATGGTCTCTGCAGGAGCTGAATGGGTTTTTCCCACCAATGGCACTGAAGCTGGGGCAGATGCCCCGAGCTGGCAGGGCCAGTGCCATGGCTCCCAGCTGCACAGGGCCCGGGAGCAGGGAGCCTTCCCCACTGGCACTTACTTTTCCTTCACCTCGGGGGGCTCCAGCAGGGTCACATCAGTCCCCTTGCACTCCAGCCTGGGCTCACACGTGCCTTCTCCGGCCTCCTCCTCTGAGGTTTCGGTGTCTCCCTGCTCCGAACTGTTGGAGCTGTTGGCCGAAGCCTTCTCAGAGGAGCTGTTGCCTTCTTCCTCCTCCTCACTGGATGTGCTTTCATACCTGCACAGAAGGAGGATGCTCAGTGGCAACACAGCACCAGCCTGGCCCCCTTCAGGCCCTGCCACTGGCCCCAGCCCAGGACAGGGATGCAGGGGACCAGGATTGGCTCACGGGGGTGGCAGGAGCCCCTGAGCACGTACTCCCCATTCAGCACGCCCACAAACTGCAGGCTCTTCTTGCTGCCCTCCACCTCACTCCGGGGAGCACCATCCCGCTTCTTCATGATCGACTTCAGGGCTCCTACAGGGAAAGAGATGGATGTCAAGGGCCAGTGAGCAAGAATCATAGAATTTCAGAATCACAGAATGGTCTGGGTTAAAGGAGACCTTAAAGATCGTCTCATTCCAACTCCACTGCCATAGTCAGGGACACCTTCCACTAGACCAGGTTGCTCAGAGCTCCATCCAACCTGGCCTTAAACACTTCCAGGGATGGGGCATCCAGAACTTATCTAGGTAACCTGTGCCAGGGCCTCACCACTTCACAGTAAAGAATTTTGCGTAGTATCTAACCTAAACCTGCTGTCGTTTTGAAACCATTCCCCCTTGTCCTGTCACTACATGCTCTTGTAAACAGTCTCTCCCTGGGGCTAGCCAAGCACCCCAAACCCCCTAGACCCCCGGGCAGGCATGAAAGGGACATGGGCAACTGCTGGGGCATGAGTAGAGTTGGCCCTGCAGGCATTGTTCCCGACAGGGCCAGCCTCTCTCTTCCTGCAGGAACATTCCAATCCAGACCCTGGCATCATTGCTGGTGACACTCACCGGCCACAGGGCTTGGGGCAGCTCCACTGTCCTGCGCTGGGGATGGGTCCCAGTTGCTGTGTGTCGTCTCCAGCACAGCTGGCCCAGGGGCTTGGCTGTCTGGGCACATCCCCCCTGTTGCTCCTGCAGCCGGCACTGAGGGGCTGCTCAGGCTGTCACCCAGGCCAGGCTGCATCACACTGCCCGCACCAGGCTCCTTCTCCTCTCCTGCCAGGACAATGCCGCCCACATCTGTCTGGCTGCCCTTGTCATCGCCGCTGGCAGCTGAATCGGGTCCGACTGCCACGTCCCGCCCGTTGGGGGAGCAGCCCACGGCGACGCAGGAGGTCGGGGGGCAGCACTCCACGCCTGCCTCTGCCGTCTCTGGGGGGTCGCCAGCTGCCCGGCTTTGTGTCACCACCGCAGCCTCCACCAGCGCCTCGGCCACCTGCGGCTTGGCCATCACCTCCTTGTCCGCCTGCCCGCGGGGCCGGCGGGCGCACACCTCCAGCCGCAGCTCCTCCAGCTCCCGCGTGGCCTCCTGCAGGTGCCCCTCCATCAGGGTGATCACGTCCTTCTGGTGCCCCACCGTCTGCTGCAGCAGCTCCAGCTCCCGCTCCGCCTCAGTGGCCAGCCCCAGCGAGGACTCCAGCACCCAGACGGCCACATCCCTGCGTCCCCGTGTGCCGCCGTCTGGTGCATCCCCGCTCTCCTGCTGCGACCGGTAGTAGAAGACGGCATCTGTCATGGCCCGGTCCTCACCCACTGCCACAGAGCGGCACGGCCTCTCAGCCACCCTGGGGCTCCTGCCTGGCCAAGCCCTGATGCCCCGCTCCGGCACAGCCAGCTTCTCTGTCAGCTTCCTCAGCTCTACAATTTTGCTCGTTCGCCCCTTCGCTGGCTCTGCTTCACTCTCTGGCCCCGTGCGGGGCGGCTCCTCAGCCCCTGCCCCTGCCTCAGAGCCAGAGGGGTGATACAGTGCCTCGCCAGGCTCTGCTGACAGCTTCTCCAGCAACTTTGCCTTCTCCCTCTTCAACTCATAGATCTGCATCTCCAGGAGGGGGATGGTTTTCACCTGCTCCTCCAGGTCCCGGAGCTGCCGCAGGGCTGCAGCCATCTGCTCCCGCACGTGCTGCAGCGGGGCCGTGCTGAGCCCCGCAGCCGGAGTGCTGCGCCCCGAGCTGCCAGGGCTCACCCGGCCCCAGCCCGCCTGGCCTTCGGAGCCCACTGGCACCCAGTGGGGTGGCTGGCTCAGGGCGCCCGGCAGGCCACTGTGGGAGGGACCGCCAGTATCCTGCAAATGGCCCTGCTCCTGCTCCAGCCTCCTGCTCGTCTCCAGCAAGGTCTTCTCCACCCGCGGGTTTCGCACAAGGCACTTGCGGGTGGGAGGTGGAAGCAGCCGTACTGGTGGTGGTGAGATGGGGTGGGAGGCTGGCTTGCTCGCAGGCTCCAGGGGTGCTCGGCCGTGCGGGGACAGCAGCAGCGCAGTCCTGCCCTCCTCGCTGGCCGTGGAGGTGAGGGACTCGGTGGAGGTCCAGGCGCTGGCGTGGCTGCTGGGGCTGCGCAGGGTGCTGGATGGTGCACGGGACCCTTTTGCCCTGCGAGGCAGTGGCACTTTCTTGAGTGTTTGGCCACTTTCAATATCATCAACATATTTCAGGAAATCAAGGTCCAGCAGGAAGCCGTAGGGGGTTTCCACGGAATACGAGCTCTTCTCTCCATCGTCCTGGTCCCGGTACAAGAACGGGCCCCCAAGATCTGCAAGAGGAGCAGGGACAGTAAGGCAGGGACCTGGTGGAGACAGGACGGCTTTTCCAACTGGGTTATAACTGCAGAATTTGCAGCCTGCAGGCCCCTCGCCTCCATGATGTGTGATGTGTCTGTCTCCAGCACCCTCAGTGCCATAGGGTGTCACAGGCTACCCACTCCATGTCAGGGCTGGTGCTGCAGTGAGGAACTCCACGGGGCTGGGAGGGGACAGCTCAGCCCTGCCACCCCCCTCGCACTCCTTCCACTGTCACTACCTTGTGACAGCCCTGGTCTCTTTACCTGGGAGGTTCTGGTTCAGGGGTGCCGGCTGAGCCATCTTCTCCCCAGAGTGCTGCTGACCAGGGGACCATCAACCTGCAACAACGAGACCAAACCCTGTGACCCCAGGGCTGGCGAGCCCCAGGCAGACACACAGCCCTGCTGCCCGCCCGGGGAGAGCCCTCTGGCTGCCCCCCGTCATCTGCCAGGTCCCCTGGCCTCCCCCAGCCCAGGGCTGACACTGGAGCTGGTGGCCGGGCACGCACAGTGCTGCCTGTGGGGCCGGGATTGTTTGTACATTTAAGGAATGCTCCGCAGCTCGGCTGGGATGGCCATGCTGCCAGCTCCGAGGGTCACGAGTTGGAGCTTGGCCATACAGTGGGAGCAGGCCAGGAAAAAAAGGAGGCTGAAACCTGTATAGGTGCAATACTCAGCGCGAAGTTTGCTTTGGATAAAGGGAACCGATGCTTTGGCAAAGCCACGCGACTGCAGGGAGCTGCCAGCACCCATCAGTGCTGCATGTGATGTCCATTCTTGCTGCCCAGGGTGCACCACAAGGCCTCAGGGGTGTCCTGAGGGGCCAATGACCTCCAGGAGAGACCTGACTGCTTTTCCCTGTCAATAACATGGGATAAGGCAGAGGGGAATGAAATGGGAGCCTGGTTTTCCCAGGAGCCAGGCATGGACACGCTGGAGGAGAGCAAACAGGATACAGCTGTGGTCCAGAGGTGAGCTCATGGCTGGGGATGCCACCATCTGTGAGCACTGAGCTGGGACCTGCTGCAACATCTGGCAGAATCTGGATGCTGGGGCCCAGGTGTGAAGTGCTCCTGGAGCAGGATGGGACAACAGCACCTTGGGAGCACCCATGGCTGCTGTGCATGGCATCAGGGTCTCGGTAGCTCTGCCCATGGGGCACAGGTGGCTGAGCAGCTGTTGGTGGGCAGAACATTTGGCACTGGACTATTTTGAGAAGAAAGCAGGGGAGGAGGAATGCCACGAAGGAATGGTGGCTTGGGCTCAGCCCTCAGGCAAGCTGAGGCTCGGCGCTGCCCAGGGAACAGTGCAGGATCTGGCCTTGGCTGCACAGAAACACCCACATCCGCCCCTCGCCCCCGCTGCTCACGCCGATGTCGCAGCCACTCCCTGGCCCCGGCGCTGCAGTTGCCAGCCCTCAGCTCGCCCTGACCCCGTGGAGCCAGCAGAGCAGCTGTGGCAGCGCCAGGCCAGGCTCAGGCCGGGCACCGCGGCAGCCTCCCACCCCCAGCCCAGTGCACAGGGTTGGGGGCTGAGTCCAACTGGGCAGAGATAAAACACTTCCCACTAGTCACCGGGATGGATTCTGGGGCTCTCCCACTCCTCTGCCAACCCATCCACAGCCGATGCACATCCCAAATTCCACCTCCCTCAGGATCATCCCAGCTTCAAGCTGGCACCCATTCCACCTCTTCTGGGAACATCCTGGCTCCATGCTGGCATCCACCGTTCCTAGCTGCTGGCTTCATGCCCAAGAGGGTCCACACATCCCCCACCTCGTGTAATCCCTCCCACCCTGGGAAGTGTTTGGCTTCCTCCTCTGCATGGCCCTTGCTGCAGGTAATTAAACAGTGCTGGGGCCAGGACAAACTTCCCACCGGGCTCCACACACGTTGTAAATCAAACAAGAGGAAGAGAGAGCAACAGGAGCCAGAGCCAGCGGGTGCGTTTCCTCGGGGGGAAGTGGCCGGCAGCTCCCTTCCGCCGCCTGGCCGGGTATTGTCCTGCCTGGGGACAGGAAAAACCTCCTCTGCCGAGGCCTGGAAGCCTCCCACACCACTGCAGCAGCAAAGGTACCCTTTGCACCAGCACTGCCCTGGTGTCCCCTCCACTGAGCTGGGGACAGGCTGCTCATCACCTGCCACCTCCTATGGCCCTTCAGCTGACGTCAGCAGCTGCATCCTGACTGTGGGGGACATCCTCCCACTGCTTCCAGACCCCACTTCTTTTGGTCTGACAGGACAGGCTGGACCCAGGGCAGGAGTTTCTGTCTTCATCCAGCTCCAAAAAAGGTGATGGGACCTGCCAGCTCCCAACCACATCCAAATGGCCCCAGAGACCCCATGATGTTCAAACCCTCCTGCGAGGTGCAAACACCCCCCAAGCTCTCTGGGCCGTGCACACTGTCCCTGGGCTGCGGAAGAGGCGTGGGGCTGGACTGGAGCAGTGGGGGCGGATGGTCCCAGTGTGCAGCAGGTTGAGTCCCCACACCTGGGGCCCAGCCACTGTCAGCACCAGCCAGACCTGGCTGCCACAACCATGGCACCACTCAGGCAGCTGCCCTCCATGTGGGCTGAAGTCTTGGTGGGGCTAATTGTACCAGCCACTTTGGTGCCAAAGGCTGATTTTCAGCAGCTTCAGCTGCTCCCTTGGGCACTGGTGCAGGTTGCTGAAGGGGCTGGGCACATGGACCCCTGAGGGGGGCCCTTACATGATCCCAGCTCCCTTTGGAAGCAATGAGTGTTGTTTCTAGCCCTGGTGTTTCGACAGAAAAGCAGGATGGTACAAGCAAAGGACTGGCAGGGAGGCTTGGCAACGAGGGGAAGAGGTGGAGGATGCGCAGGGACCCAACCACCCCCATGGAGGCAGGGCTATGCTTTGCCCTGGGCTCAAACCTGTATTTTCCCCTCGTGCTGTTGTACCAATGCCAACATGAGAAACTTGGAGCCAAAAACTGGAGCTGCTCCGCTCGGTTACAATAAGAAGCCATGCCAGGGATGAGGGAGGCTGGGCACCCTGGCAGAGCCCAGGTACCACCTGGTCCTCATGCCCCAGCCCCAGCTGCAGGCAGCACTCTGGGACCTCTGGCCTCATGGGGCAATTTCCCCTTGGGGTTCCCAAGCTCCTGGACTGGCAGAGGAGAGGTCTGGGGGAGCTGCTCCCAAAGCTTGCGACCTTTGGGCCCTTTCCCTCTCCAGGGGCACAGCTGTAGCAGCCCTCGGCCCGGTTCAACCACCTGCTGCAGTGCAGCGCGAGCTGCTCCACCGGCGCGGCCGGGGCTGGACACAGGGAGGGTTCTCCCCAGCTCTCCTCCTGAGCCAAAATACTGAGGTCATGAGGAATGTGAGAAGAACAGAGTCCAGAGCAGCCCTGGCCAGCGCAACTTGATTTCTCTCATCCAGGCACGCTTCCCTCGTAGCTCTGTGCAGGCGATAAGCCCTGAAGCTTGGAACTGAGGCTGTTCCAAAGTTAAAGGGAAATCACCGAGCAAGCACACGGCTTCCTCCACTGCCAGCAACCTGCCAGGATTCAGGCTTCTCGCACACAGCCAGCTGTCACACGTGCCTGTCACCTGCAGCGTCACCTGCCAGCACTGTGGCTGGGTGCAGCAGGAGGTACCCAGGGCTCATGACACCTTCCTGTCCCT